>NW_027316534.1:0-257500 GCF_026437365.1 Eucyclogobius newberryi
CCTCCATAAGTCACTTGTGGACTTTTCTTCATCTGATCTAAATCCTCCAAATATTTTTTACTGCTTCAGTCGATCTGAGTCATTCTAGTGTGTGTGAGGGGCGTGGCTAAAGCTAGTGCGTGTGAGGGGCGTGGCTAAAGCTAGTGTGTGTGAGGGGCGTGGCTAAAGCTAGTGTGTGTGAGGGGCGTGGCTAAAGCTAGTGTGTGTGAGGGGCGTGGCTAAAGCTAGTGTGTGTGAGGGGCGTGGCTAAAGCTAGTGTGTGTGAGGGGCGTGTACAGTAACGTTTCTCTTGTTGCTTAGTAACCTGTTCTTCATGAAGACCACGCGTGACTTCAATGACGGTCACCTCTGGCTCTCGGTGGTCAATCGACCTTTGACCTCCAGCTTCTCCAGGGTCCAGAGAGTGTCCTGCTGCTTCTCTCTGCTGCTCTGCACCATGCTGACCTCACTCATGTTCTACGGCCTGCCCTCTGACCCCTCAGAGCAGGTCATGGACCTGGGTAAGACCAGGACCAGACCAGGACCTGGACCAGGACCAGGACCAGACCAGGACCAGACCAGGACTAAACTTCTGTGTTTGTGCAGGTCATTTTGAGTTCACGCTGCAGCAGTTCATCGTCGGGGTTCAGTCGTCTCTCGTCATGTTTCCTGTCAACATCCTGATCGTCAGTCTCTTCAGGTTCTCCAGGTCCAGGACCTGCTGCAGATCTGGACCAGACTCTGTGGAGCGCATTATCAAGGTGAACACTGAAGACTAAACCAGGTCTGAACCCGGACTAAACCAGGACTAAACCCGGACTAAACCAGGTCTGAACCCGGACTAAACCAGGACTAAACCAGGACTAAACCAGGACTAAACCAGGACTAAACCAGGTCTGAACCCGGACTAAACCAGGACTAAACCAGGACTAAACCAGGTCTGAACCCGGACTAAACCAGGACTAAACCAGGACTAAACCAGGACTAAACCCGGACTAAACCAGGTCTGAACCCGGACTAAACCAGGACTAAACCAGGACTAAACCCGGACTAAACCAGGACTAAACCAGGTCTGAACCCGGACTAAACCAGGACTAAACCAGGACTAAACCCGGACTAAACCAGGACTAAACCAGGTCTGAACCCGGACTAAACCAGGACTAAACCAAGACTAAACCCGGACTAAACCAGGACTAAACCAGGTCTGAACCCGGACTAAACCAGGACTAAACCAAGACTAAACCAGGACTAAACCAGGACTAAACCAGGTCTGAACCCGGACTAAACCAGGACTAAACCCGGACTAAACCAGGTCTGAACCCGGACTAAACCAGGACTAAACCAGGACTAAACCAGGACTAAACCAGGACTAAACCAGGACTAAACCAGGACTAAACCAGGTCTAAACCAGGTCTGAACCCGGACTAAACCAGGACTAAACCAGGACTAAACCAGGTCTGAACCCGGACTAAACCAGGACTAAACCAGGACTAAACCAGGTCTAAACCAGGTCTGAACCCGGACTAAACCAGGACTAAACCAGGACTAAACCAGGACTAAACCAGGACTAAACCAGGTCTAAACCAGGACTAAACCAGGTCTAAACCAGGTCTGAACCCGGACTAAACCAGGACTAAACCAGGACTAAACCAGGACTAAACCAGGACTAAACCAGGACTAAACCAGGACTAAGCCAGGTCTAAACCAGGACTAAACCAGTTCCAAACCAGGACTAAACCAGGACTAAACCAGGACTAAACCAGGTCTAAACCAGGACTAAACCAGGACTAAACCAGGACTAAACCAGGACTAAACCAGGACTAAACCCGGACTAAACCCGGACTAAACCAGGTCTAAACCAGGACTAAACCCGGACTAAACCAGGACTAAACCAGGTCTGAACCCGGACTAAACCAGGACTAAACCAGGTCTAAACCAGGACTAAACCAGGACTAAACCAGGACTAAACCAGGACTAAACCAGGACTAAACCAGGACTAAACCAGGTCTGAACCCGGACTAAACCAGGACTAAACCCGGACTAAACCAGGTCTGAACCCGGACTAAACCAGGACTAAACCAGGACTAAACCAGGACTAAACCAGGACTAAACCAGGACTAAACCAGGTCTAAACCAGGTCTGAACCAGGACTAAACCAGTTCCAAACCAGGACTAAACCAGGACTAAACCAGGACTAAGCCAGGTCTAAACCAGGACTAAACCAGTTCCAAACCAGGACTAAACCAGGACTAAACCAGGACTAAACCAGGACTAAACCAGGACTAAATCAGGACTAAACCAGGTCTGAACCCGGACTAAACCAGGACTAAACCCGGACTAAACCAGGTCTGAACCCGGACTAAACCAGGACTAAACCAGGACTAAACCAGGACTAAACCAGGACTAAACCAGGACTAAACCAGGTCTAAACCAGGTCTGAACCAGGACTAAACCAGTTCCAAACCAGGACTAAACCAGGACTAAACCAGGACTAAGCCAGGTCTAAACCAGGACTAAACCAGGTCTAAACCAGGACTAAACCAGGACTAAACCAGGACTAAACCAGGACTAAACCAGGACTAAACCCGGACTAAACCCGGACTAAACCAGGTCTAAACCAGGACTAAACCCGGACTAAACCAGGACTAAACCAGGTCTGAACCCGGACTAAACCAGGACTAAACCAGGTCTAAACCAGGACTAAACCAGGACTAAACCAGGACTAAACCAGGACTAAACCAGGACTAAACCAGGTCTGAACCCGGACTAAACCAGGACTAAACCCGGACTAAACCAGGTCTGAACCCGGACTAAACCAGGACTAAACCAGGACTAAACCAGGACTAAACCAGGACTAAACCAGGACTAAGCCAGTTCCAAACCAGGACTAAACCAGTTCCAAACCAGGACTAAACCAGGACTAAACCAGGACTAAACCAGGACTAAACCAGGACTAAACCAGTTCCAAACCAGGACTAAACCAGGACTAAACCAGGACTAAACCAGGACTAAACCAGGACTAAATCAGGACTAAACCAGGTCTGAACCCGGACTAAACCAGGACTAAACCCGGACTAAACCAGGTCTAAACCAGGTCTAAACCAGGACTAAACCAGGACTAAACCAGGACTAAACCAGGTCTAAACCAGGTCTGAACCAGGACTAAACCAGTTCCAAACCAGGACTAAACCAGGACTAAACCAGGACTAAGCCAGGTCTAAACCAGGACTAAACCAGGTCTGAACCCGGACTAAACCAGGACTAAACCAGGACTAAACCAGGACTAAACCAGGACTAAACCAGGACTAAACCAGGTCTAAACCAGGTCTGAACCAGGACTAAACCAGTTCCAAACCAGGACTAAACCAGGACTAAACCAGGACTAAGCCAGGTCTAAACCAGGACTAAACCAGGTCTAAACCAGGACTAAACCAGGACTAAACCAGGACTAAACCAGGACTAAACCAGGACTAAACCCGGACTAAACCCGGACTAAACCAGGTCTAAACCAGGACTAAACCCGGACTAAACCAGGACTAAACCAGGTCTGAACCCGGACTAAACCAGGACTAAACCAGGTCTAAACCAGGACTAAACCAGGACTAAACCAGGACTAAACCAGGACTAAACCAGGACTAAACCAGGTCTGAACCCGGACTAAACCAGGACTAAACCCGGACTAAACCAGGTCTGAACCCGGACTAAACCAGGACTAAACCAGGACTAAACCAGGACTAAACCAGGACTAAACCAGGACTAAGCCAGTTCCAAACCAGGACTAAACCAGTTCCAAACCAGGACTAAACCAGGACTAAACCAGGACTAAACCAGGACTAAACCAGGTCTAAACCAGGACTAAACCAGGACTAAACCAGGACTAAACCAGGACTAAACCCGGACTAAACCCGGACTAAACCAGGTCTAAACCAGGTCTGAACCCGGACTAAACCAGGACTAAACCAGGTCTAAACCAGGACTAAACCAGGACTAAACCAGGACTAAACCCGGACTAAACCCGGACTAAACCCGGACTAAACCCGGACTAAACCCGGACTAAACCAGGACTGGTGAAGATGAAATACACTAAAATGACGGTTGTTTTGCAGAAAGTGTCTAAACTGGTCCAGTCTCTGTCCAAGTCCAGACTCAGACGACAGAAGGATTTGGACAAAGTTCTGTTGGAACTGGAAGAGTTTGTGTCACTGAGACTTGTGAAGAACACACTACACCAGGAGAAGAAAGGTCAAACACACACACACACACACACATAAAACACACACACACACACACACACACACATAAAACACACACATAAAACACACACATAAAACACACACATAAAACACACACATAAAACACACACATAAAACACACACATAAAACACACACACACACACACACACATAAAACACACACACACACACACACACACACATAAAACACACACACACACACACATAAAACACACACATAAAACACACACACACACATAAAACACACACACACACACACACACATAAAACACACACACACACATAAAACACACACACACACACACACACACATAAAACACACACACACACACACACACATAAAACACACACACACACACACACACATAAAACACACACACATAAAACACACACACACACACACACACACACACACACATAAAACACACACACACACACACACATAAAACACACACACACACACACACATAAAACACACACACACACACACACACACACATAAAACACACACATAAAACACACACATAAAACACACACATAAAACACACACATAAAACACACACACACACACACATAAAACACACACACACACACACACATAAAACACACACACACACACACACATAAAACACACACACACACACACACACATAAAACACACACACACACACACACACACATAAAACACACACACACACACACATAAAACACACACATAAAACACACACACACACATAAAACACACACACACACACACACACATAAAACACACACACACACACACATAAAACACACACACATAAAACACACACACACACACACACACACACACATAAAACACACACACACACACACACATAAAACACACACACACACACACACATAAAACACACACACACACACACACATAAAACACACACATAAAACACACTCACACACACACATAAAACACACACACACACACATAAAACACACACACACACACACACACATAAAACACACACACACACACACACACACACATAAAACACACACACACACACACACACACATAAAACACACACACACACACACACACACATAAAACACACACATGTTCCGTCCCATCGAGTGAAACACCGTGAATTGTTTTTGATTGTTTAATAAATTTAACCAATGGTTCAAACATGAGGAGAGACCAGACACAGCCCTGTCTGACCCCTCTGTCCAGAGCAAACATGAGGAGAGACCAGACACAGCCCTGTCTGACCCCTCTGTCCAGAGCAAACATGAGGAGAGACCAGGCACAGCCCTGTCTGACCCCTCTGTCCAGAGCAAACATGAGGAGAGACCAGACACAGCCCTGTCTGACCCCTCTGTCCAGAGCAAACATGAGGAGAGACCAGACACAGCCCTGTCTGACCCCTCTGTCCAGAGCAAACATGAGGAGAGACCAGACACAGCCCTCTCTGACCCTTCTGTCCAGAGCAAACATGAGGAGAGACCAGACACAGCCCTGTCTGACCCTTCTGTCCAGAGCAAACATGAGGAGAGACCAGACACAGCCCTGTCTGACCCCTCTGTCCAGAGCAAACATGAGGAGAGACCAGACACAGCCCTGTCTGACCCTTCTGTCCAGAGCAAACATGAGGAGAGACCAGACACAGCCCTGTCTGACCCCTCTGTCCAGAGCAAACATGAGGAGAGACCAGGCACAGCCCTGTCTGACCCCTCTGTCCAGAGCAAACATGAGGAGAGACCAGGCACAGCCCTGTCCGACCCCTCTGTCCAGAGGCAGTGACCATTGGTTTTAACTTTTAATGTTGGACAATCATAAAGAGCCCTGCAGCATAACGGGGATGAGAGAGGGGAGGACATGCAGCATAACGGGGGTACTATAGTACTACTATAGTACTATAGTACTATAGTACATACAATAAGTACAATATAAAGTATGTTGTGCAGTAGAAGTGACAGGGAGTGACAGGGAGTGACAGGGAGTGACAGGGAGTGACAGGGAGTGACAGGTGTTCATGAGGGAAAGAAACTGTTCTTATGATGGGAGGTTCTGGTCCTGAGGGGAGTGGCCTCCTGCAGAGATGAAGTCTGCAGCCGATAACCTTCTCAGCAGAGGGCGCTGTAGTCTCTGTTTGGCCCTGTCTGTGGCTCCAGCGTACCACACAGTGATGGAGGAGGTGATGGAGGAGGTGATGGAGGAGGTGATGGAGGAGGTGATGGAGGAGGTGATGGAGGAGGTGATGGTGGTGCAGAGGGAGGAGTCCACAGAGCTCCAGGTTGTTACCGCTGCACCAGCCGCTCCACCTCCTGTAGACAGACTCATCCCAGTCCGAGATGAGACCGTCTTGGTGATGAGGGTGGTGTCGTCATGGTGATGAGGGTGGTGTCGTCGGTGTCGTCATGGTGATGAGGGTGGTGTCGTCGTGGTGATGAGGGTGGTGTCGTCATGGTGATGAGGGTGGTGTCGTCGTGGTGATGAGGGTGGTGTCGTCATGGTGATGAGGGTGGTGTCGTCGTGGTGATGAGGGTGGTGTCGTCGTGGTGATGTGGGTGGTGTAGTCATGGTGATGAGGGTGGTGTCGTCGTGGTGATGTGGGTGGTGTCGTCGTGGTGATGAGGGCGGTGTCGTCGTGGTGATGAGGGCGGTGTCGTCGTGGTGATGAGGGCGGTGTCGTCGTGGTGATGAGGGTGGTGTCGTCGTGGTGATGTGGGTGGTGTCGTCATGGTGATGAGGGTGGTGTCGTCGTGGTGATGTGGGTGGTGTCGTCGTGGTGATGAGGGCGGTGTCGTCATGGTGATGAGGGCGGTGTCGTCGTGGTGATGAGGGTGGTGTCGTCATGGTGATGAGGTGGTGTTGATCCTGGTGTAGGTTCCCGAGGAGTCCAGGTGCTGCAGGTGAAGTGGAGAGCCAGGTTGATGGTGTCGTCCACAGACCTGTTGGTTCTGTAGGTGAACTGCAGGAGGTCCAGCAGGAGGTCCAGCAGGAGGTCCAGCAGGAGGTCCAGCAGGGGGTCCAGCAGGAGGTCCAGCAGGGGGTCCAGCAGGAGGTCCAGCAGGGGGTCCAGCAGGAGGTCCAACAGGGGATCCAGCAGGGGGTCCAGCAGGAGGTCCAACAGGAGGTCCAGCAGGAGGTCCAGCAGGGGGTCCAGCAGGGGGTCCAGCAGGAGGTCCAACAGGGGATCCAGCAGGGGGTCCAGCAGGAGGTCCAACAGGAGGTCCAGTAGGGGGTCCAGTAGGGGGTCCAGCAGGAGGTCCAACAGGGGGTCCAGCAGGGGGTCCAGCAGGAGGTCCAACAGGGGGTCCAGTAGGGGGTCCAGCAGGAGGTCCAACAGGGGGTCCAGCAGGGGGTCCAGCAGGAGGTCCAGCAGGGGGTCCAGCAGGGGGTCCAGCAGGAGGTCCAACAGGGGATCCAGCAGGGGGTCCAGCAGGAGGTCCAACAGGAGGTCCAGTAGGGGGTCCAGTAGGGGGTCCAGCAGGAGGTCCAACAGGGGGTCCAGCAGGGGGTCCAGCAGGAGGTCCAACAGGGGGTCCAGTAGGGGGTCCAGCAGGAGGTCCAACAGGGGGTCCAGCAGGGGGTCCAGCAGGGGGTCCAGCAGGAGGTCCAACAGGGGATCCAGCAGGGGGTCCAGCAGGAGGTCCAACAGGAGGTCCAGTAGGGGGTCCAGTAGGGGGTCCAGCAGGAGGTCCAACAGGGGGTCCAGCAGGGGGTCCAGCAGGAGGTCCAACAGGGGGTCCAGTAGGGGGTCCAGCAGGAGGTCCAACAGGGGGTCCAGCAGGGGGTCCAGCAGGAGGTCCAACAGGAGGTCCAGTAGGGGGTCCAGTTGGGGGTCCAGCAGGAGGTCCAACAGGGGGTCCAGCAGGAGGTCCAACAGGGGGTCCAGTAGGGGTCCAGCAGGAGGTCCAACAGGGGGTCCAGCAGGAGGTCCAACAGGGGGTCCAGTAGGGGGTCCAGCAGGAGGTCCAACAGGGGATCCAGCAGGGGGTCCAGCAGGAGGTCCAACAGGAGGTCCAGTAGGGGGTCAAGTAGGGGGTCCAGCAGGAGGTCCAACAGGGGGTCCAGCAGGGGGTCCAGCAGGAGGTCCAACAGGAGGTCCAGTAGGGGGTCCAGTAGGGGGTCCAGCAGGAGGTCCAACAGGGGGTCCAGCAGGGGGTCCAGCAGGAGGTCCAACAGGGGGTCCAGCAGGGGGTCCAGCAGGAGGTCCAACAGGGGATCCAGCAGGGGGTCCAGCAGGAGGTCCAACAGGGGGTCCAGTAGGGGGTCCAGCAGGAGGTCCAACAGGGGTTCCAGCAGGGGGTCCAGCAGGAGGTCCAACAGGGGGTCCAGTAGGGGGTCCAGCAGGAGGTCCAACAGGGGGTCCAGCAGGGGGTCCAGCAGGAGGTCCAGCAGGGGGTCCAGCAGGGGGTCCAGCAGGAGGTCCAACAGGGGATCCAGCAGGGGGTCCAGCAGGAGGTCCAACAGGAGGTCCAGTAGGGGGTCCAGTAGGGGGTCCAGCAGGAGGTCCAACAGGGGGTCCAGCAGGGGGTCCAGCAGGAGGTCCAACAGGGGGTCCAGTAGGGGGTCCAGCAGGAGGTCCAACAGGGGGTCCAGTAGGGGGTCCAGCAGGAGGTCCAACAGGAGGTCCAGTAGGGGGTCCAGTTGGGGGTCCAGCAGGAGGTCCAACAGGGGGTCCAGCAGGAGGTCCAACAGGGGGTCCAGTAGGGGGTCCAGCAGGAGGTCCAACAGGGGGTCCAGCAGGAGGTCCAACAGGGGGTCCAGTAGGGGGTCCAGCAGGAGGTCCAGTAGGGGGTCAAGTAGGGGGTCCAGCAGGAGGTCCAACAGGGGGTCCAGCAGGGGGTCCAGCAGGAGGTCCAACAGGAGGTCCAGTAGGGGGTCCAGTAGGGGGTCCAGCAGGAGGTCCAACAGGGGGTCCAGCAGGGGGTCCAGCAGGAGGTCCAACAGGGGGTCCAGTAGGGGGTCCAGCAGGAGGTCCAACAGGGGATCCAGCAGGGAGTCCAGCAGGAGGTCCAACAGGAGGTCCAGTAGGGGGTCAAGTAGGGGGTCCAACAGGGGGTCCAGCAGGGGGTCCAGCAGGAGGTCCAGCAGGAGGTCCAACAGGGGGTCCAGAAGGGGGTCTAGCAGGAGGTCCAACAGGGGCAGGAGGTCCAGTAGGGGGTCCAGCAGGAGGTCCAACAGGGGATCCAGCAGGGGATCCAGCAGGGGGTCCAGCAGGAGGTCCAACAGGAAGTCCAGTAGGGGGTCCAGTAGGGGGTCCAGCAGGAGGTCCAACAGGGGGTCCAGCAGGGGGTCCAGCAGGAGGTCCAACAGGGGGTCCAGTAGGGGGTCCAGCAGGAGGTCCAGTAGGGGGTCCAGCAGGAGGTCCAACAGGGGGTCCAGCAGGAGGTCCAACAGGAGGTCCAGTAGGGGGTCCAGTAGGGGGTCCAGCAGGAGGTCCAGCAGGAGGTCCAACAGGGGGTCCAGCAGGGGGTCCAGCAGGAGGTCCAACAGGGGGTCCAGTAGGGTGTCCAGCAGGAGGTGCAACAGGGGGTCCAGCAGGAGGTCCAACAGGGGGTCCAGTAGGGGGTCCAGCAGGAGGTCCAACAGGGGGAGGGGGTCCAGCAGGGGGTCCAGTAGGGGGTCCAGTAGGGGGTCCAGCAGGGGGTCCAGCAAGGGGTCCAGTAGGGGGTCCAGCAGGAGGTCCAACAGGGGGTCCAGCAGGGGGTCCAACAGGGGGTCCAGTAGGGGGTCCAGCAGGAGGTCCAACAGGAGGTCCAGCAGGGGG
Source organism: Eucyclogobius newberryi (assembly GCF_026437365.1). Classification (NCBI taxonomy): domain Eukaryota; kingdom Metazoa; phylum Chordata; class Actinopteri; order Gobiiformes; family Gobiidae; genus Eucyclogobius; species Eucyclogobius newberryi. Next base: position 9,989 of record NW_027316534.1, read on the forward strand.
TCCAGCAGGAGGTCCAACAGGGGGTTCAGTAGGGGGTCCAGCAGGAGGTCCAGCAGGAGGTCCAACAGGGGGTCCAGCAGGGGGTCCAGCAGGAGGTCCAACAGGGGGTCCAGTAGGGGGTCCAGCAGGAGGTCCAACAGGGGGTCCAGTAGGGTGTCCAGCAGGAGGTCCAACAGGGGGTCCAGCAGGAGGTCCAACAGGAGGTCCAGTAGGGGGTCCAGTAGGGGGTCCAGTAGGGGGTCCAGCAGGAGGTCCAGCAGGAGGTCCAACAGGGGGTCCAGCAGGGGGTCCAGCAGGAGGTCCAACAGGGGGTCCAGTAGGGGGTCCAGCAGGAGGTCCAACAGGGGGTCCAGCAGGAGGTCCAACAGGGGGTCCAGTAGGGGGTCCAGCAGGAGGTCCAACAAGGGGAGGGGGTCCAGCAGGGGGTCCAGTAGGGGGTCCAGTAGGGGGTCCAGCAGGGGGTCCAGCAAGGGGTCCAGTAGGGGGTCCAGCAGGAGGTCCAACAGGGGGTCCAGCAGGGGGTCCAGCAGGAGGTCCAACAGGGGGTCCAGTAGGGGGTCCAGCAGGAGGTCCAACAGGGGGTCCAGCAGGGGGTCCAGCAGGAGGTCCAACAGGGGGTCCAGTAGGGGGTCCAGCAGGAGGTCCAACAGGGGGTCCAGCAGGGGGTCCAGCAGGAGGTCCAACAGGAGGTCCAGTAGGGGGTCCAGTAGGGGGTCCAGCAGGAGGTCCAACAGGGGGTCCAGTAGGGGGTCCAGCAGGAGGTCCAACAGGGGGTCCAGTAGGGGGTCCAGCAGGAGGTCCAACAGGGGATCCAGCAGGGGGTCCAGCAGGAGGTCCAACAGGGGGTCCAGCAGGGGGTCCAGCAGGAGGTCCAACAGGAGGTCCAGTAGGGGGTCAAGTAGGGGGTCCAGCAGGAGGTCCAACAGGGGGTCCAGCAGGGGGTCCAGCAGGAGGTCCAACAGGGGGTCCAGTAGGGGGGAGGTGAGAGACTTGAGGTGGGAGAGGACCATGTGCTCAAATGACTTCATGACCACAGACGTAGTCACAGGGAGGGCATCTGACACATTTGTCGTGTGCTTTCAGAAGCTGGTCCTGATCCCAGTGACAGTGAAGAGGAACTTTACTCTGAACTCTGTCGCCTGGAGAAGCAGCTCAGTGACATCACGCTGGACCAGAACCAGGACCAGAACCAGGACCAGAACCAGAAACCGAGCCGGACCAGACTCCTGAGACCCAAAGGACCGAATCTACAAAGCTTCAGCCAGAGCCTCAAGAGAGTCCAGGTCCTGAAGGAGAGACTGAGAGAAAAAGAGAACTACAGGTGAGGAGGACTACAGGTGAGGAGGACTGCAGGTGAGGAGAACTACAGGTGAGGAGAACTACAGGTGAGGAGGACTACAGGTGAGGAGAACTATAGGTGAGGATAACTACAGGTGAGGAGGACTACAGGTGAGGAGAACTACAGGTGAGGAGAACTACAGGTGAGGAGGACTTCAGGTGAGGAGAACTACAGGTGAAGAGGACTACAGGTGAGGAGAACTACAGGTGAGGAGGACTAAAGGTGAGGAGGACTAAAGGTGAGGAGAACTACAGGTGAGGAGAACTACAGGTGAGGAGAACTAAAGGTGAGGAGAACTAAAGGTGAGGAGAACTACAGGTGAGGAGGACTACTAGTGAGGGGGACTACTGGTGAAGAGGACTACAGGTGAGGAGAACTACAGGTGAGGAGAACTACAGGTGAGGAGGACTACAGGTGAGGAGGACTACAGGTGAGGAGAACTAAAGGTGAGGAGGACTACAGGTGAGGAGAACTATAGGTGAGGAGAACTACAGGTGAGGAGGACTACTGGTGAGGGGGACTACTGGTGAGGAGGACTACAGGTGAGGAGGACTACAGGTGAGGAGAACTACAGGTGAGGAGAACTAAAGGTGAGGAGGACTACAGGTGAGGAGAACGGCAGGTGAGGAGGACTATAGGTGAGGAGAACTACAGGTGAGGAGAACTACAGGTGAGGAGAACTACAGGTGAGGAGGACTACAGTTGAGGAGGACTACAGGTGAGGAGGACTACAGGTGAGGAGAACTACAGGTGAGGAGAACTACAGGTGAGGAGGACTACAGGTGAGGAGGACTACAGGTGAGGAGGACTACAGGTGAGGAGAACTACAGGTGAGGAGAACTACAGGTGAGGAGGACTACAGGTTAGGAGGACTATAGGTGAGGAGAACTACAGGTGAGGAGAACTACAGGTGAGGAGGACTACAGGTGAGGAGAACTACAGGTGAGGAGAACTACAGGTGAGGAGAACTACAGGTGAGGAGGACTACAGGTGAGGAGAACTACAGGTGAGGAGAACTACAGGTGAGGAGGACTACAGGTGAGGAGAACTACAGGTGAGGAGAACTACAGGTGAGGAGGACTTCAGGTGAGGAGAACTACAGGTGAGGAGAACTACAGGTGAGGACTACAGGTGAGGAGAACTACAGGTGAGGAGGACTGCAGGTGAGGAGAACTATAGGTGAGGAGAACTACAGGTGAGGAGGACTACTGGTGAGAAGAACTACAGGTGAGAAGAACTACAGGTGAGGAGAACTACAGGTGAGGAGAACTACAGGTGAGGAGAACTACAGGTGAGGAGAACTCTGGTGAGGAGGACTACAGGTGAGGAGAACGACAGGTGAGGAGGACTACAGGTGAGGAGGACTGCAGGTGAGGAGAACTACAGGTGAGGAGAACTACAGGTGAGGAGGACTTCAGGTGAGGATAACTACAGGTGAGGAGGACTACAGGTGAGGAGGACTACATGTGAGGAGGACTACAGGTGAGGAGAACTATAGGTGAGGAGAACTACAGGTGAGGAGGACTACAGGTGAGAACTACAGGTGAGGAGAACTAAAGGTGAGGAGGACTACAGGTGAGGAGAACGACAGGTGAGGAGGACTACAGGTGAGGAGAACTACAGGTGAGGAGAACTAAAGGTGAGGAGAACTACAGGTGAGGAGGACTTCAGGTGAGGATAACTACAGGTGAGGAGGACTACAGGTGAGGAGAACTACAGGTGAGGAGGACTACAGGTGAGGAGAACTACAGGTGAGGAGGACTACAGGTGAGGAGAACTATAGGTGAGGAGAACTACAGGTGAGGAGGACTACTGGTGAGGGGGACTACGGGTGAGGAGAAATACAGGTGAGGAGAACTACAGGTGAGGAGAACTACAGGTGAGGAGAAATACAGGTGAGGAGAACTACAGGTGAGGAGGACTACAGGTGAGGAGAACTACAGGTGAGGAGAACTAAAGGTGAGGAGAACTACAGGTGAGGAGGACTACAGGTGAGGAGAAATACAGGTGAGGAGGACTAAAGGTGAGGAGAACTACAGGTGAGGAGAACTAAAGGTGAGAAGAACTATAGGTGAGGAGAACTACAGGTGAGGAGGACTACTGGTGAGGGGGACTACTGGTGAGGAGGACTACTGGTGAGGAGAACTATAGGTGAGGAGAACTACAGGTGAGGAGGACTACTGGTGAGGGGGACTACTGGTGAGGAGAAATACAGGTGAGGAGAACTACAGGTGAGGAGGACTACAGGTGAGGAGAAATACAGGTGAGGAGAACTACAGGTGAGGAGGACTACAGGTGAGGAGAACTACAGGTGAGGAGAACTAAAGGTGAGGAGAACTACAGGTGAGGAGAACTACAGGTGAGGAGAACTACAGGTGAGGAGAACTACAGGTGAGGAGAACTACAGGTGAGGAGGAATACAGGTGAGGAGAACTACAGGTGAGGAGGACTACAGGTGAGGAGAACTACAGGTGAGGAGAACTAAAGGTGAGGAGAACTATAGGTGAGGAGAACTACAGGTGAGGAGGACTACTGGTGAGGGGGACTACTGGTGAGGAGGACTACAGGTGAGGAGAACTACAGGTGAGGAGAACTACAGGTGAGGAGGACTACAGGTGAGGAGAACTACAGGTGAGGAGAACTACAGGTGAGGAGGACTACAGGTGAGGAGAACTACAGGTGAGGAGGACTACAGGTGAGGAGAACTATAGGTGAGGAGAACTACTGGTGAGGAGGACTACTGGTGAGGGGGACTACTGGTGAGGAGGACTACAGGTGAGGAGGACTACAGGTGAGGAGAACGACAGGTGAGGAGGACTACAGGTGAGGAGAACTACAGGTGAGGAGAACTACAGGTGAGGAGGACTACAGGTGAGGAGGACTACAGGTGAGGAGGACTACAGGTGAGGAGAACGACAGGTGAGGAGGACTACATGTGAGGAGGACTACAGGTGAGGAGAACTATACGTGATGAGAACTACAGGTGAGGAGGACTACAGGTGAGGAGAACTACAGGTGAGGAGAACTACAGGTGAGGAGGACTACAGGTGAGGAGAACTACAGGTGAGGAGGACTTCAGGTGAGGAGAACTACAGGTGAGGAGAACTACAGGTGAGGAGGACTACAGGTGAGGAGAACTACAGGTGAGGAGGACTACTGGTGAGGAGAACTATAGGTGAGGAGAACTACAGGTGAGGAGGACTACTGGTGAGGGGGACTACTGGTGAGGAGAAATACAGGTGAGGAGAACTACAGGTGAGGAGGACTACAGGTGAGGAGAAATACAGGTGAGGAGAACTACAGGTGAGGAGGACTACAGGTGAGGAGAACTACAGGTGAGGAGAACTACAGGTGAGGAGAACTACAGGTGAGGAGGACTACAGGTGAGGAGAAATAGAGGTGAGGAGAACTACAGGTGAGGAGGACTAAAGGTGAGGAGAACTATAGGTGAGGAGAACTAAAGGTGAGGAGAACTACAGGTGAGGAGGACTACTGGTGAGGGGGACTACTGGTGAGGAGGACTACAGGTGAGGAGAACTACAGGTGAGGAGAACTACAGGTGAGGAGAACTACAGGTGAGGAGGACTACAGGTGAGGAGAACTACAGGTGAGGAGGACTACAGGTGAGGAGGACTACAGGTGAGGAGGACTACAGGTGAGGAGAACTATAGGTGAGGAGAACTACAGGTGAGGAGAACTACAGGTGAGGAGGACTACAGGTGAGGAGAACTAAAGGTGAGGAGAACTACAGGTGAGGAGAACTACAGGTGAGGAGAACTACAGGTGAGGAGAACTACAGGTGAGGAGAACTACAGGTGAGGAGGACTACAGGTGAGGAGAAATAGAGGTGAGGAGAACTACAGGTGAGGAGAACTACAGGTGAGGAGGACTAAAGGTGAGGAGGACTAAAGGTGAGGAGAACTACAGGTGAGGAGAACTACAGGTGAGGAGAACTAAAGGTGAGGAGAACTATAGGTGAGGAGAACTACTGGTCAGGGGGACTACTGGTGAGGAGGACTACAGGTGAGGAGAACTACAGGTGAGGAGAACTACAGGTGAGGAGGACTACAGGTGAGGAGAACTACAGGTGAGAACTACAGGTGAGGAGAACTACAGGTGAGGAGAACTACAGGTGAGGAGGACTACAGGTGAGGAGAACTACATGTGAGGAGGACTACAGGTGAGGAGAACTATAGGTGAGGAGAACTACAGGTGAGGAGGAATACTGGTGAGGGGGACTACAGGTGAGGAGAACGACAGGTGAGGAGGATTACATGTGAGGAGAACTACAGGTGAGGAGAACTAAAGGTGAGGAGAACTACAGGTGAGGAGGACTACAGGTGAGAACTACAGGTGAGGAGAACTACAGGTGAGGAGGACTACAGGTGAGAAGAACTATAGGTGAGGAGGACTACAGGTTAGGAGAAGTACAGGTGAGGAGGACTACAGGTGAGAACTAAAGGTGAGGAGGACTACAGGTGAGGAGGACTACAGGTGAGGAGAACGACAGGTGAGGAGGACTACAGGTGAGGAGAACTACAGGTGAGGAGGACTACAGGTGAGGAGAACTACAGGTGAGGAGGACTACAGGTGAGGAGAACTACAGGTGAGGAGGACTACTGGTGAGGGGGGCTACTGGTGAGGAGAACTACAGGTGAGGAGAAATACAGGTGAGGAGGACTACAGGTGAGGAGAACTACAGGTGAGGAGAAATACAGGTGAGGAGAACTACAGGTGAGGAGAACTACAGGTGAGGAGGACTACAGGTGAGGAGAACTACAGGTGAGGAGGACTACAGGTGAGGAGAACTACAGGTGAGGAGGACTAAAGGTGAGGAGAACTACAGGTGAGGAGAACTACAGGTGAGGAGAACTACAGGTGAGGAGAACTACAGGTGAGGAGGACTACAGGTGAGGAGAACTACAGGTGAGGAGGACTACAGGTGAGGAGGACTACAGGTGAGGAGAACTACAGGTGAGGAGAACTACAGGTGAGGAGGACTACTGGTGAGGGGGACTACTGGTGAGGAGGACTACAGGTGAGGAGGACTACAGGTGAGGAGAACGACAGGTGAGGAGGACTAAAGGTGAGGAGGACTACAGGTGATGAGAACTACAGGTGAGGAGGACTAAAGGTGAGGAGAACTACAGGTGAGGAGAACTACAGGTGAGGAGAACTACAGGTGAGGAGAACTACAGGTGAGGAGGACTACAGGTGAGGAGGACTACAGGTGAGGAGGACTACAGGTGAGGAGAACGACAGGTGAGGAGGACTACATGTGAGGAGGACTACAGGTGAGGAGAACTATACGTGAGGAGAACTACAGGTGAGGAGGACTACAGGTGAGGAGAACTACAGGTGAGGAGGACTACAGGTGAGAACTACAGGTGAGGAGAACTACAGGTGAGGAGAACTACAGGTGAGGAGGACTTCAGGTGAGGAGAACTACAGGTGAGGAGAACTACAGGTGAGGAGGACTACAGGTGAGGAGGACTACAGGTGAGGAGAACTACAGGTGAGGAGAACTACAGGTGAGGAGAACTACAGGTGAGGGGGACTACAGGTGAGGGGGACTACAGGTGAGGAGAACTATAGGTGAGGAGGACTACTGGTGAGGAGAAATACAGGTGAGGAGAACTACAGGTGAGGAGGACTACAGGTGAGAAGAAATACAGGTGAGGAGAACTACAGGTGAGGAGAACTACAGGTGAGGAGGACTACAGGTGAGGAGAACTACAGGTGAGGAGAACTACAGGTGAGGAGAACTACAGGTGAGGAGAACTAAAGGTGAGGAGAACTACAGGTGAGGAGAACTACAGGTGAGGAGAACTAAAGGTGAGGAGAACTACAGGTGAGGAGAACTAAATGTGAGGAGAACTACAGGTGAGGAGAACTAAAGGTGAGGAGAACTATAGGTGAGGAGAACTACTGGTCAGGGGGACTACTGGTGAGGAGGACTACAGGTGAGGAGAACTACAGGTGAGGAGAACTACAGGTGAGGAGGACTACAGGTGAGGAGAACTACAGGTGAGGAGAACTAAAGGTGAGGAGAACTAAAGGTGAGGAGAACTACAGGTGAGGAGAACTACAAGTGAGGAGAACTACAGGTGAGGAGAACTACAGGTGAGGAGGACTACAGGTGAGGAGAACTACAGGTGAGGAGAACTACAGGTGAGGAGAACTACAGGTGAGGAGGACTACAGGTGAGAAGAACTATAGGTGAGGAGGACTACAGGTGAGGAGAACTGCAGATGAGAAGGACTAAAGGTGAGGAGAACTACAGGTTAGGAGAAGTACAGGTGAGGAGGACTACAGGTGAGAACTACAGGTGAGGAGGACTACAGGTGAGGAGAACTAAAGGTGAGAACTACAGGTGAGAAGAACTACAGGTGAGGAGGATTACAGGTGAGGAGAACTACAGGTGAGGAGGACTAAAGGTGAGGAGAACTATAGGTGAGGAGAACTACAGGTGAGGAGGACTACTGGTGAGGGGGACTACAGGTGAGGAGGACTACAGGTGAGGAGGACTACAGGTGAGGAGAACGACAGGTTAGGAGGATTACATGTGAGGAGAGCTACAGGTGAAGAGAACTAAAGGTGAGGAGAACTACAGGTGAGGAGAACTACAGGTGAGGAGAACTACAGGTGAGGAGGACTACAGGTGAGGAGGACTACAGGTGAGGAGGACTACAGGTGAGGAGAACTACAGGTGAGGAGGACTACAGGTGAGGAGAACTACAGGTGAGGAGAACTACAGGTGAGGGTGACTACAGGTGAGGAGGACTTCAGGTGAGGAGAACTACAGGTGAGGAGAACTACAGGTGAGGAGGACTACAGGTGAGGAGGACTACAGGTGAGAAGAACTATAGGTGAGGAGAACTACAGGTGAGGAGGACTACTGGTGAGGGGGACTACAGGTGAGGAGAAATACAGGTGAGGAGAACTACAGGTGAGGAGGACTACAGGTGAGGAGAACTACAGGTGAGGAGAACTAAAGGTGAGGAGAACTACAGGTGAGGAGAACAACAGGTGAGGAGAACTACAGGTGAGGAGAACTACAGGCGAGGAGGACTACAGGTGAGAAGAACTACAGGTGAGAAGAACTACAGGTGATGAGAACTACAGGTGAGGAGAACTACAGGTGAGGAAGACTACAGGTGAGGAGAACTACAGGTGAGGAGAACTACAGGTGAGAAGAACTACAGGTGAGGAGGACTACAGGTGAGGAGAACGACAGGTGAGGAGGACTACAGGTGAGGAGGACTACAGGTGAGGAGAACTGCAGGTGAGGAGAACTACAGGTGAGGAGAACTACAGGTGAGGAGGACTACAGGTGAGGAGAACTACAGGTGAGGAGAACTACAGGTGAGGAGGACTACAGGTGAGGAGAACTACAGGTGAGGAGAACTACAGGTGAGGAGAACTACAGGTGAGGAGAATTACAGGTGAGGAGGACTTCAGGTGAGGAGGACTTCAGGTGAGGAGAACTACAGGTGAGGAGAACTACAGGTGAGGAGGACTACAGGTGAGGAGAACTACAGGTGAGGAGGACTACAGGTGAGGAGAACTATAGGTGAGGAGAACTACAGGTGAGGAGGACTACTGGTGAGGGGGACTACTGGTGAGGAGAAATACAGGTGAGGAGAACTACAGGTGAGGACTACAGGTGAGGAGAAATACAGGTGAGGAGGACTACAGGTGAGGAGAAATACAGGTGAGGAGGACTACAGGTGAGGAGAACTACAGATGAGGAGAACTAAAGGTGAGGAGAACTACAGGTGAGGAGAACTACAGGTGAGGAGAACTACAGGTGAGGAGAACTAAAGTTGAGGAGAAATACAGGTGAGGAGAAATACAGGTGAGGAGAACTACAGGTGAGGAGGACTACAGGTGAGGAGAACTACAGGTGAGGAGAACTACAGATGAGGAGAACTACAGGTGAGGAGAACTACAGGTGAGGAGAACTACAGGTGAGGAGAACTACAGGTGAGGAGGACTACAGGTGAGGAGAACTACAGGTGAGGAGAACTATAGGTGAGGAGAACTACAGGTGAGGAGGACTACTGGTGAGGGGGACTACTGGTGAGGAGGACAACAGGTGAGGACGACTACAGGTGAGGAGAACGACAGGTGAGGAGGACTACAGGTGAGGAGAACGACAGGTGAGGAGGACTACATGTGAGGAGGACTACAGGTGAGGAGAACGACAGGTGAGGAGAACTACAGGTGAGGAGGACTACAGGTGAGGAGAACTACAGGTGAGGAGAACTACAGGTGAGGAAGACTACAGGTGAGGAGAACTACAGGTGAGGAGAACTACAGGTGAGGAGAACTACAGGTGAGGAGAACTACAGGTGAGGAAGACTACAGTTGAGGAGAACTACAGGTGAGGAGAACTACAGGTGAGGAGAACTACAGGTGAGGAGGACTACAGGTGAGGAGAACGACAGGTGAGGAGGACTACAGGTGAGGAGGACTACAGGTGAGGAGAACTGCAGGTGAGGAGGACTACAGGTGAGGAGAACTACAGGTGAGGATAACTACAGGTTAGGAGGACTACAGGTGAGGAGAACTACAGGTGAGGAGGACTACAGGTGAGGAGGACTACAGGTGAGGAGAACTACAGGTGAGGAGAACTACGGGTGAGGAGGACTACGGGTGAGGAGAACTACGGGTGAGGAGAACTAGTGGTGAGGAGGACTACAGGTGAGGAGAACTACAGGTGAGGAGAACTACAGGTGAGGAGGACTTCAGGTGAGGAAAACTACAGGTGAGGAGAACTACAGGTGAGGAGGACTACAGGTGAGGAGAACTACAGGTGAGGAGGACTACAGGTGAGGAGAACTATAGGTGAGGAGAACTACAGGTGAGGAGGACTACTGGTGAGGGGGACTACTGGTGAGGAGAAATACAGGTGAGGAGAACTACAGGTGAGGAGAACTACAGGTGAGGAGAACTACAGGAGAGGAGAACTACAGGTGAGGAGGACTACAGGTGAGGAGAACTACAGGTGAGGAGAACTACAGGTGAGGAGAACTACAGGTGAGGAGGACTACAGGTGAGAAGAACTACAGGTGAGGAGAACTACAGGTGAGGAGGACTACAGGTGAGGATAACTACAGGTCAGGAGGACTACAGGTGAGGAGAACTACAGGTGAGGAGGACTACAGGTGAGGAGAACTACAGGTGAGGAGGACTACAGGTGAGAAGAACTACAGGTGAGGAGAACTACAGGTGAGGAGGACTACAGGTGAGGATAACTACAGGTCAGGAGGACTACAGGTGAGGAGAACTACAGGTGAGGAGGACTACAGGTGAGGAGAACTACAGGTGAGGACAACTACAGGTGAGGAGGACTGCAGATGAGGAGAACTGTTTGGGTTCCCTCTCCTTAAACAGCCTCATCTCCCCCTCAGCCTCCCGCGCCTCCCCCCGAGGCGGGCGCTCCCCTGGTGGTGTGTGTATGTGGCCTGGCTGCTCGTGGCTGCCTCCTCCTGTGTGTCGGGGTACTACACCATGCTCTACGGACTCAAGTTTGGGAAAGAGAAGTCTATCAGCTGGCTCGTGTCCATGAGCGTGTCCTTCTTCCAGAGCCTGCTGCTCATCCAGCCTCTCAAGGTGAGTCCAGACCCTGAAGTCCAGACCCTCAAGTCCAGACCCTGAAGTCCAGATCCTCAAGCCCAGACCCTGAAGTCCAGATCCTCAAGCCCAGACCCTCAAGTCCAGATCCTCAAGCCCAGACCCTCAAGTCCAGATCCTCAAAGTCCAGACCCTCCTCTGTGTTCTTTAGGTGGTGGGTCTGGCTGTGTTCTTCGCTCTGGTGGTGAAGAAGGTGGAGGACGAGGACCTGGGGGACGTCCAGATCCACAAAGACTCAAGTAAAAAAAACACTTTACTTCACAAACAAAGAGTAAACGTCTTCATTTACTGCATGATTACGACCGCTGTGGCTGTTCTTCTGACCGCTGTGGGTGTTGTTCTGACCGCTGTGGGTGTTGTTCTGACCGCTGTGGGTGTTGTTCTGACCGCTGTGGGTGTTGTTCTGACCTCTGTGGCTGTTGTTCTGACCGCTGTGGGTGTTGTTCTGGCCGCTGTGGGTGTTGTTCTGACCGCTGTGGGTGTTGTTCTGACCTCTGTGGCTGTTGTTCTGACCGCTGTGGGTGCTCCTCTGACCGCTGTGGGTGTTCTTCTTACCGCTGTGGGTGTTGTTCTGACCGCTGTGGCTGTTGTTCTGACCGCTGTGGCTGTTGTTCTGACCGCTGTGGGTGTTGTTCTGACCGCTGTGGGTACTCTTCTGACCGCTGTGGGTGTCCTTCTGACCGCTGTGGGTGTTTTTCTGACCGCTGTGGGTGTTGTTCTGACCGCTGTGGCTGTTCATCTGACCGCTGTGGGTGCTCTTCTGACCGCTGTGGGTGTTGTTCTGACCGCTGTGGGTGTTGTTCCGACCGCTGTGGGTGTTGTTCTGACCGCTGTGGCTGTTCTTCTGACCGCTGTGGGTGTTGTTCTGACCGCTGTGGGTACTCTTCTGACCGCTGTGGGTGTCCTTCTGACCGCTGTGGGTGTTTTTCTGACCGCTGTGGGTGTTGTTCTGACCGCTGTGGCTGTTCATCTGACCGCTGTGGGTGTCCTTCTGACCGCTGTGGGTGTTTTTCTGACCGCTGTGGGTGTTGTTCTGACCGCTGTGGCTGTTCATCTGACCGCTGTGGGTGCTCTTCTGACCGCTGTGGGTGTTGTTCTGACCGCTGTGGGTGTTGTTCCGACCGCTGTGGGTGTTGTTCTGACCGCTGTGGCTGTTCTTCTGACCGCTGTGGGTGTTGTTCTGACCGCTGTGGGTACTCTTCTGACCGCTGTGGGTGTCCTTCTGACCGCTGTGGGTGTTTTTCTGACCGCTGTGGGTGTTGTTCTGACCGCTGTGGCTGTTCATCTGACCGCTGTGGGTGCTCTTCTGACCGCTGTGGGTGTTGTTCTGACCGCTGTGGGTGTTGTTCCGACCGCTGTGGGTGTTGTTCTGACCGCTGTGGCTGATGTTCTGACCGCTGTGGCTGTTCTTCTGACCGCTGTGGGTGCTCTTCTGACCGCTGTGGGTGTTGTTCTGACCGCTGTGGCTGTTCTTCTGACCGCTGTGGGTGTTGATCTGACCGCTGTGGGTGTTGTTCTGACCGCTGTGGGTGCTCTTCTGACCGCTGTGGGTGTTGTTCTGACCGCTGTGGGTGTTCTTCTGACCGCTGTGGGTGCTCTTCTGACCGCTGTGGCTGTTGTTCTGACCGCTGTGGCTGTTCTTCTGACCGCTGTGGCTGTTGTTCTGACCGCTGTGGGTGTTCTTCTGACCGCTGTGGGTGTTGATCTGATCGCTGTGGGTGTTCTTCTGACCGCTGTGGGTGTTGATCTGACCGCTGTGGGTGTTGTTCTGACCGCTGTGGGTGTTGTTCTGACCGCTGTGGGTGTTGTTTTGACCGCTGTGGCTGTTCTTCTGACCGCTGTGGGTGTTCTTCTGACCGCTGTGGGTGTTGATCTGATCGCTGTGGGTGTTCTTCTGACCGCTGTGGGTGTTGATCTGACCGCTGTGGGTGTTGTTCTGACCGCTGTGGGTGTTGTTCTGACCGCTGTGGGTGTTGTTTTGACCGCTGTGGCTGTTCTTCTGACCGCTGTGGGTGTTCTTCTGACCGCTGTGGGTGTTGTTCTGACCACTGTGGGTGTCCTTCTGACCGCTGTGGGTGTTTTTCTGACCGCTGTGGGTGTTGTTCTGACCGCTGTGGCTGTTCATCTGACCGCTGTGGGTGTCCTTCTGACCGCTGTGGGTGTTTTTCTGACCGCTGTGGGTGTTGTTCTGACCGCTGTGGCTGTTCATCTGACCGCTGTGGGTGCTCTTCTGACCGCTGTGGGTGTTGTTCTGACCGCTGTGGGTGTTGTTCCGACCGCTGTGGGTGTTGTTCTGACCGCTGTGGCTGTTCTTCTGACCGCTGTGGGTGTTGTTCTGACCGCTGTGGGTACTCTTCTGACCGCTGTGGGTGTCCTTCTGACCGCTGTGGGTGTTTTTCTGACCGCTGTGGGTGTTGTTCTGACCGCTGTGGCTGTTCATCTGACCGCTGTGGGTGCTCTTCTGACCGCTGTGGGTGTTGTTCTGACCGCTGTGGGTGTTGTTCCGACCGCTGTGGGTGTTGTTCTGACCGCTGTGGCTGATGTTCTGACCTCTGTGGCTGTTCTTCTGACCGCTGTGGGTGCTCTTCTGACCGCTGTGGGTGTTGTTCTGACCGCTGTGGCTGTTCTTCTGACCGCTGTGGGTGTTGATCTGACCGCTGTGGGTGTTGTTCTGACCGCTGTGGGTGCTCTTCTGACCGCTGTGGGTGTTGTTCTGACCGCTGTGGGTGTTCTTCTGACCGCTGTGGGTGCTCTTCTGACCGCTGTGGCTGTTGTTCTGACCGCTGTGGCTGTTCTTCTGACCGCTGTGGCTGTTGTTCTGACCGCTGTGGGTGTTCTTCTGACCGCTGTGGGTGTTGATCTGACCGCTGTGGGTGTTGTTCTGACCGCTGTGGGTGTTGTTCTGACCACTGTGGGTGTTGTTCTGACCGCTGTGGGTGCTGATCTGACCGTTGTAGGTGTTCTTCTGCCCGCTGTGGCTGTTCTTCTGACTGCTCTGGGTGTTGTTCTGACCGCTGTGGCTGTTGTTCTGACCTTCTGACCGCTGTGGCTGTTCTTCTGACCGCTGTGGGTGTTGTTCTGACCACTGTGGCTGTTCTTCTGACCGCTGTGGCTGTTGTTCTGACCGCTGTGGCTGTTGTTCTGACCGCTGTGGCTGTTCTTCTGACTGCTCTGGGTGTTGTTCTGACCGCTGTGGATGTTCTTCTGACCCCTGTGGCTGTTGTTCTGACCGCTGTGGCTGTTGTTCTGACCGCTGTGGCTGTTGTTCTGACCGCTGTGGCTGTTGTTCTGACCGCTGTGGATGTTCTTCTGACCCCTGTGGCTGTTGTTCTGACCGCTGTGGCTGTTCTTCTGACCGCTGTGGCTGTTGTTCTGACCGCTGTGGGTGTTCTTCTGACCGCTGTGGCTGTTCTTCTGACCGCTGTGGGTGTTGTTCTGACCACTGTGGCTGTTCTTCTGACCGCTGTGGCTGTTGTTCTGACCGCTGTGGCTGTTGTTCTGACCGCTGTGGCTGTTGTTCTGACCGCTGTGGCTGTTGTTCTGACCGCTGTGGATGTTCTTCTGACCCCTGTGGCTGTTCTTCTGACCGCTGTGGGTGTTGTTCTGACCACTGTGGCTGTTCTTCTGACCGCTGTGGCTGTTGTTCTGACCGCTGTGGCTGTTGTTCTGACCGCTGTGGCTGTTGTTCTGACCGCTGTGGCTGTTCTTCTGACCTGTTTTCCAGATTCGGGTGCCAGAGAGACAAACATGAGTCTGTACAAACCTCCTCCTGCTGGCGACATCGAGAAGATGAAGAGGAACCGAGAGAAGGAGCAGAAGGCCTACGCTCTGCTCACTGAAATCCTGGGTACGTGACACCAGGGGGCGCTCTGTGTCTGTGTGTTGATGTGTTCTGCGTTTCATCGTACGTGACACCAGGGGGCGCTCTGTGTCTGTGTGTTTTCAGCCTACGTGTGCTTTATGTGGATGCTCCTGCTCTTGGCCTACGGTCAGCGAGATCCAAACGCCTTTTACTTGAACCGTCACATCCTCGGCTCCTTCAGACCTGCTGAAGACCAGAGTCTGAGCCTGGAGCAGGTCTTCCTCTGGACCCAGAGCACCGTGCTGCCCAGCCTCTACGGACCCTACCCAGGTATGGACCCTACCCAGGTATGGACCCTACCCAGGTATGGACCCTACCCAGGTATGGACCCTACACAGGTACCACAGCCTCTTCCTGGGCTAGTGTTGGATCAGGAACCAGTTGACCGCTCAGTCCGCTGGAGACTGACTTTTATTGAAGACACTAAAAAGCATGTTCCCTGAGAAATTAAGAGCTGCGTTACTCCAGAACACTTCGTTAGTCCAGAATACTTTGTTAGTCCAGAATACTGCGTTACTCAAAATACTTTGTTAGTCCAGAATACTGCGTTACTCCAGAACACTTTGTTAGTCCAGAATACTGCGTTACTCCAGAATACTGTGTTACTCCAGAATACTGTGTTACTCCAGAACACTTCGTTAGTCCAGAATACTGCGTTACTCCAGAAAACTTTGTTAGTCCAGAATACTGCGTTACTCCAGAATACTGCGTTACTCCAGAATACTGCGTTACTCCAGAATACTGCGTTACTCCAGAATACTGCTTTACTCCAGAACACTTTGTTAGTCCAGAATACTTTGTTACTCCAGAACACTGCGTTACTCCAGAATACTGCGTTACTCCAGAACTCTGCGTTACTCCAGAACACGGCGTAACTGCAGAATACTGCGTTACTCAAGAATACGGCGTAACTCTAGAATACTGCGTTACTCCAGAATACTGCGTTACTCCAGAATCCTGTGTTACTCCAGAAAACGGCGTTTCTCCAGAATACTGTGTTACCCCAGAATACTGCGTTACTCCAGAACACTGCGTTACTCCAGAATATGGCATAACTCAAGAATACTGCGTTACTCCAGAATACGGCGTAAATCTAGAATACTGCGTTACTCCAGAATACTGCGTTACTCCAGAATCCTGTGTTACTCCAGAAAACGGCGTTTCTCCAGAATACTGTGTTACCCCAGAATACTGCGTTACTCCAGAACACTGCGTTACTCCAGAATATGGCATAACTCAAGAATACTGCGTTACTCCAGAATACGGCGTAAATCTAGAATACTGCGTTACTCCAGAATCCTGTGTTACTCCAGAAAACTGCGTAACTCCAGAATACGGCGTTACTCCATAATACTGTGTTACTCCAGAATACTGCATCACTCCAGAATACTGCGTAACCCCAGAATCCTGCGTTACTCCAGAATACTGCGTAACTCCAGAATACTGCGTTACTCCAGAATCCTGCGTTACTCCAGAATCCTGCGTTACTCCAGAATCCTCCGTTACTCCAGAATACTCCGTAACTCCAGAACCCTGCGTAACTCTAGAACACTGCGTAACTCCAGAATACTGCGTTGCTCCAGAATCCTGCGTAACTCCAGAATCCTGTGTTACTCCAGAAAACTGCGTAACTCCAGAATACTGCGTCACTCCAGAACATTACTTAACTCCAGAACCCTGCGTTACTCCAGAACCCTGCGTAACTCTAGAACACTGCGTAACTCCAGCATACTGCGTTATTCCAGAATCCTGCGTAACTCAAGAATCCTGCGTAACTCCAGAATACTGCGTCATTCCAGGATACTGCGTTACTCCAGAATACTGCATTACCCCAGAATAATGAGTTACTCCAGAATACTGCGTTACTCCAGAATATTGCGTAACTCCAGAATACTGCATTACTCCAGAATCCTGCGTAACTCCAGAATACAGCGTTACTCCAGAATATTGCGTAACTCCAGAACCCTGCGTTACTCCAGAACCCTGCTTAACTCTAGAACACTGCGTAACTCCAGAATACGGCGTTACTCCATAATACTGCGTAACTCCAGAATCCTGCGTTACTCCAGAATACTCCGTAACTCCAGAACCCTGCGTTACTCCAGAACCCTGCGTAACTCTAGAACACTGCGTAACTCCAGAATACTGTGTTACTCCAGAAAACTGCGTAACTCCAGAATACTGCGTCACTCCAGAACACTACGTAACTCCAGAACCCTGCGTTACTCCAGAACCCTGCGTAACTCTAGAACACTGCGTAACTCCAGCATACTGCGTTACTCCAGAATCCTGCGTAACTCAAGAATCCTGCGTAACTCCAGAATACTGCGTCATTCCAGGATACTGCGTTACTCCAGAATACTGCATTACCCCAGAATAATGAGTTACTCCAGAATACTGCGTTACTCCAGAATATTGCGTAACTCCAGAATATTGCGTAACTCCAGAATACTGCATTACTCCAGAATCCTGCGTAACTCCAGAATACAGCGTTACTCCAGAATATTGCGTAACTCCAGAACCCTGCGTTACTCCAGAACCCTGCTTAACTCTAGAACACTGCGTAACTCCAGAATACGGCGTTACTCCATAATACTGCGTAACTCCAGAATACCGCGTCACTCCAGAATACTACGTAACTCCAGAACCCTGCGTTACTCCAGAACCCTGCGTAACTCTAGAACACTGCGTAACTCCAGAATACTGCGTTACTCCAGAATCCTGCGTAACTCAAGAATCCTGCGTAACTCCAGAATACTGCGTCACTCCAGGATACTGCGTTACTCCAGAATATGGCATTACCCCAGAATAATGAGTTACTCCAGAATACTGCGTTACTCCAGAATACTGCATTACTCCAGAATCCTGCGTAACTCCAGAATACTGCGTTACTCCAGAATATTGCTTAACTCCAGAATATTGCGTAACTCCAGAATACTGCATTACTCCAGAATATTGCGTAACTCCAGAATATTGCGTAACACCAGAATACTGCATTACTCCAGAATCCTGCGTAACTCCAGAATCCTGCGTTACTCCAGAATACTGCGTTACTCCAGAATCCTGCGTTACTCCAGAATCCTGTGTTACTCCAGAAAACTGCGTAACTCCAGAATACGGCGTTACTCCATAATACTGCGTAACTCCAGAATACTGCGTCACTCCAGAATACTACGTAACTCCAGAACCCTGCGTTACTCCAGAACCCTACGTAACTCTAGAACACTGCGTAACTCCAGAATACTGCGTTACTCCAGAATCCTACGTAACTCAAGAATCCTGCGTAACTCCAGAATACGGCATTACCCCAGAATAATGAGTTACTCCAGAATATTGCGTAACTCCAGAATATTGCGTAACTCCAGAATACGGCATTACTCCAGAATCCTGCGTAACTCCAGAATCCTGCGTTACTCCAGAATCCTGCGTTACTCCAGAATACTGCGTTACTCCAGAATCCTGCGTTACTCCAGAATCCTGCGTTACTCCAGAATACTGCGTTACTCCAGAATACTGCGTTACTCCAGAATCCTGCGTTACTCCAGAATACTGCGTTACTCCAGAATACTGCGTTACTCCAGAATCCTGCGTAACTCCAGAATACTGTGTTACTCCAGAATACCGCGTAACTCCAGAATCCTGTGTTACTCCAGAACACTGCGTTACTCCAGAACTCTGCGTTACTCTAGAACACTGCATAACTCCAGAATACTGCGTTACTCCAGAATCCTGCGTTACTCCAGAATCCTGCGTAACTCAAGAATCCTGCGTAACTCCAGAATACTGCGTCACTCCAGAATACTGCGTTACTCCAGAGTACTGCGTTACTCCAGAATACTGCGTAACTCCAGAATACTGTGTTACTCCAGAACACTGCGTTACTCCAGAATCCTGCGTTACTCCAGAATACTGTGTTACTCCAGAACACTGTGTTACTCCAGAACACTGTGTTACTCCTGAACCCTGCGTTACTCTAGAATACTGCGTTACTCCAGAATACTGCATTACCCCAGAATAATGAGTTACTCCGGAATACTGCGTTACTCCAGAATCCGGCGTTACTCCAGAATACTGCGGTACTCCAGAATACTGCGTAACTCCAGAATACTGCGTTACTCCAGAATACTGTGTTACTCCAGAACACTGCGTTACTCCAGAACACTGCGTTACTCCTGAACCCTGCGTTACTCTAGAACACTGCGTCACTCCCGAATACTGCATTACCCCAGAATACTTTGGACATGTATTTACTTACAGGACACTGATCATCTGTATTAACACGTATTAGTAACGATTTGAATACTTAGAATACTTTGTCTTTGAAGTGCAGAAGTGTAAAAACACGACATTGGATTAAAACATCTTTGTGTCGTTTGTGTTGCACTGATTAAAGAAGAAGAATCACACGTTTTAAAGAAGCGAGAGATGATTCGGAGCCTGAAAGTCTCACGTTGTGTTTCCCCGTTCCTCCTCCACCTGTGTATTTTGTGTATTTTGTGTATTTTGTGTATTTTGTGCTTGTTCCTGCTGAAGCTCGGGTCCTCAGGATTTAATTGGCCCTCAGAGACTCGCCTGAACGTTCAGTGGATTTAAAGAGCTAAACTGTGGATAAATGATCTCGTGAGATAATCTGGATTTAATGAGGAGTTTGTCTAAAGTGGTTTGAGACGCTGCCTTTTTGAAACATGAGTCATAATAATAATAATGAATCCTTTTGTTTTTGGACTACATCCTCAGATGCTCGCTGCAGGAGTTTAAAACACAGTGTGTAACTTTTCCTTCTTATATTGGTGCTGTTCAAACGTGTGTCATGTGCCTCAGAGTGAGTCATGGTCTGAGCCAGGTTCAAAGTGGGACAAAAGTGACTGACGGGGAAATGAAACACTCTGTCTCAGGTTTCATCACGGACGGAAACTCGTTCCTGGTTGGTTCGGCTCGGCTCCGTCAGCTCCGTGTACAGGGCCCCTCGTGTCGGGCCCCCGAAGCTCTGCACTTCCACGGAGACTGTAACCCCACGTACTCCTGGGACTGGGAGGACACTGGCTCCTACAGCCCACGATGGGCCGCGCCGAGCAACTGCACCAGTGACGAGAGCGCCCCCTGTGGGAACAGCACTGGCCCCTGGACGTACCAGAGCCAGGAGCAGCTGAGGGCCGCGCCGTTCTGGGGCCGAAGTGTCTTGTACAAAGGAGGAGGGTTTGTTACAGAGCTTGGACCAAACCTGCAGAACGCCGCCAGGTAAGACTGCTTTAGACTAGTTTAGACTGGTTTAGAATATATTTGCAGTACTCTGCAGCACTTGTACTCTGTATATTTGCAGTACTCTGCAGCACTTGTACTCTGTATATTTGCAGTACTCTGCAGCACTTGTACTCTGTATATTTGCAGTACTCTGCAGCACTTGTACTCTGTATATTTGCAGTACTCTGCAGCACTTGTACTCTGTGTATTTGCAGTACTCTGCAGTACTTGTACTCTGTGTATTTGCAGTACTCTGCAGCACTTGTACTCTGTGTATTTGCAGTACTCTGCAGCACTTGTACTCTGTATATTTGCAGTACTCTGCAGCACTTGTACTCTCTGCGCTGGCTGGACTCGCTCACACGGGCCGTGTTTGTTGAGTTCACGGTTTACAACGCCAACGTGAACCTGTTCTGTTTAGTGACGCTGCTGCTGGAGGCGCCGGACGCCACAGGTCAGTATAAACTCATTTTTAGTATTTATTATTATATATTTATTATTGGGCCCGAGCGCCACAAGCTGGCGAGAGGCCTATTAACCTCGTAAGGCCGCGCTCGCCCACTTCCAAACACTCACTAACGCACTCCTTCACTCACGCACGCCCCGTGCATACTAATTAGTAGTAGGAAAATGGAACATTACCTTTGTAAACGGGCGAAGCCCGTGCAAAAGTGCGCACTAAACGAGCACTTTACATTTCGCGGTCGTCATCCCCATATAAAGCACTCATTTGCGCTAAGTAGCTCACGAATACGTTCCCCATCTCTTGCATGTTCCGTGCATATAAGCATGTAATGCAAAAATTGAACATTATTACTGTTTAGAGGGCCAAAAACACAAAGTGGGCGGAGCCCACTCAAAATTAACGAAAGTACCCGTCAGTGACCAGGGACCCACACCATGAGGTAGGAAAGCGCGAGCGCTTTCCCAAAATGTATAGTTTATGATATTTGAAAAATGGGAAACATTGTTTTCGCATCGGAATATTCTTCTTTTTTCTTCTCTATTTTTCACCCAGTGAAAATTGACGAAAAGTCACAAAAATTTGCACACCTCTAAAAATCGTGCCTCTCTACATTCTGGCTATTTCCCTTTTCTAAAATAAAAAAAATTGGCGCGTCAGCGCCCCCAAATGTACCAAAAATGCATTGAGAGATGGGAAATGACCCAAAAATGATCTGATCGTAGAATCATGAAATTTGGCGCAGAGGTAGATGGTGACAAGAGAAGTAAAAAATATTATCACGGCAACGCCGTCCACCCAACCAAATGTCGGCCATATTGCTTCAAAAATGGCTAAGCATGACCCGGGAGTTTTTCCAAACGTCGTACTTTTACGAACTCCTCCCAGGGCGTTGGCTCTAAAAAGCTGAAACTGTGTGAAAATGCTACTGAGGAGTGGGACATCAAAAGTTATGAAATGACATTGACCCTGTCACGGTCTCTGAGCGGTGAAGCCACAAACTGTAGCTAGAATTTCAGAAATCTCTCAAATGTAACATTTCTGCCGTTTGCGCAGATAAAGTCCGAATTGCGTCAAATTAGAATCAGTTGTTAAACTCTTTGCCCTAAACCTACTTGAGGTGAAATAAATTAATTTGGCGCCACAGCGCCCCCTACAGATTTTATATGGAGGTTAAATGTTTAGTTTTGCGAAATTATATGAAATTTGACACACAACTCAATTTTGGCCCCATCAAAAAAGTCAATGACTCATGTCATAGTTGTTATGGCGTTGCCGTAGCGATGACCAAAACCTCCCATATTATTCCAATGGGGAAATCGCCAGAACATGTTTACACTTTAGACTTTCACAAACTCCTCCCCCTCAGGGCGTTAGACATATGAACCTGAAATGTGGTGAGACTCATCTTCAGGGGTAAAAGTTATTCACATTTTTATTCAAAGAGTCACGGTGTCTGTGCAGCAAAGCCGCACATTTTGCCAAGAATTCTAAATAAAATTGCTTTTTGATGTAAAACAAAGGGGAGAAGATGTGACAGCGTCACAGATTCAGCAGTAGGCGTAATAAAAGGACAATTGGGGCGCGTTAGCCACGCCCCCTCCTATTGCGGCGTGGCGGCGGCTTGGCGAGGGCCGATCATTGCCGCTTGCGGCTATATTTACCTTTTATTATTGTGAGGACAGAAGTATAAGGCCTAAACAGCAGAGGTCGGATCTGAGTATCTGCTGTTATTAAGCGTTCACATTCTCATGTTTCTTCAGGAGCGTTCACATTCTCTTGTTTTTCTTCAGGAGCGTTCACATTCTCATGTTTCTTCAGGAGCGTTCACATTCTTGTGTTTCTTCTGGAGCGTTCACATTCTCGTGTTTCTTCGGGAGCGTTCACATTCTCATGTTTTCTTCAGGAGCGTTCACATTCTCATGTTGTCTTCAGGAGCGTTCACATTCTTGTTTCTTCAGGAGCGTTCACATTCTCGTGTTTCTTCAGGAGCGTTCACATTCTCATGTTTTTCTTCAGAAGCGTTCACATTCTTGTGTTTCTTCTGGAGCGTTCACATTCTCGTGTTTCTTCAGGAGCGTTCACATTCTCTTGTTTTTCTTCAGGAGCGTTCACATTCTCATGTTTCTTCAGGAGCGTTCACATTCTTGTGTTTCTTCTGGAGCGTTCACATTCTCGTGTTTCTTCAGGAGCGTTCACATTCTTGGGTTTCTTCAGGAGCGTTCACATTCTCGTGATTCTTCAGGAGCGTTCACATTCTCATGTTTTCTTCAGGAGCGTTCACATTCTTGTGTTGTCTTCAGGAGCGTTCACATTCTTGCATTTCTTCAGGAGCGTTCACATTCTCGTGTTTCTTTGGAGCGTTCACATTCTCATGTTTCTTCAGGAGCGTTCACATTCTCGTGTGTCTTCAGGAGCGTTCACATTCTTGTGTTGTCTTCAGGAGCGTTCACATTCTTGTGTATCTTCAGGAGCGTTCACATTCTCATTTTCTTCAGGAGCGTTCACATTCTCATGTTTCTTCAGGAGCGTTCACATTCTCATGTTTTCTTCAGGAGCGTTCACATTCTTGTTTTCTTCAAGAGCGTTCACATTCTTGTTTTGCTTCAGGAGCGTTCACATTCTTGTGTTTCTTCAGGGGCGTTCACATTCTTGTATTTCTTCAAGAGCGTTCACATTCTCATGTTTCTTCAGGAGCGTTCACATTCTTGTGTTTCTTCAGGAGCGTTCACATTCTTGTGTTTTTTCAGGAGCGTTCACATTCTTGTGTTTCTTCAGGAGCGTTCACATTCCCGTGTTTCTTCAGGAGCGTTCACATTCTTGTGTTTCTTCAGGAGCGTTCACATTCTCGTGTTTTTTCAGGAGCGTTCACATTCTCGTGTTTCTTCAGGAGCGTTCACATTCTCGTGTTTTCTTCAGGAGCGTTCACATTCTTGTGTTTTCTTCAGGAGCGTTCACATTCTTGTGTTTTCTTCAGGAGCGTTCACATTCTTGTGTTTCTTCAGGAGCGTTCACATTCTTGTGTTTTCTTCAGGAGCGTTCACATTCTTGTGTTTCTTCAGGAGCGTTCACATTCTTGTTTTTCTTCAGGAGCGTTCACATTCTTGTGTTTCTTCAGGGGGGTTCACATTCTTGTGTTTTCTTCAGGAGCGTTCACATTCTTGAGTTTCTTCAGGAGCGTTCACATTCTCTTGTTTCTTCAGGAGCGTTCACATTCTCATGTTTCTTCAGGAGCGTTCACATTCTTGTCTTTCTTCAGGAGCGTTCACATTCTCATGTTTCTTCAGGAGCATTCACGTTCTCATATTTCTTCAGGAGCGTTCACATTCTTGTGTTTCTTCAGGAGCGTTCACATTCTTGTTTTTCATCAGGAGCGTTCACATTCTAGTGTTGTCTTCAGGAGCGTTCACATTCTCGTGATGTCTTCAGGAGCGTTCACATTCTCATGTTTTCTTCAGGAGCGTTCACATTCTTGTGTTTCTTCAGGAGCGTTCACATTCTAGTGTTTCTTCAGGAGCGTTCACATTCTCGTGTTTCTTCAGGAGCGTTCACATTCTCGTGTTTTTTCAGGAGCGTTCACATTCTCGTTTCTTCAGGAGCGTTCACATTCTCGTGTTTTTTCAGCAGCGTTCACATTCTCGTGTTGTCTTCAGGAGCGTTCACATTTTTGTCTTTCTTCAGGAGCGTTCACATTCTCATGTTTCTTCATGAGCTTTCACATTCTTGTGTTTTCTTCAGGAGCGTTCACATTCTCGTGTTTTTTCAGGAGCGTTCACATTCTCGTGTTTTCTTCAGGAGCGTTCACATTCTCTTGTTTCTTCAGGAGCGTTCACATTCTTGTGTTTCTTCAGGAGCGTTCACATTCTCGTTTCTTCAGGAGCGTTCACATTCTCGTGTTTTTTCAGCAGCGTTCACATTCTCGTGTTGTCTTCAGGAGCGTTCACATTTTCGTGTTTCTTCAGGAGCGTTCACATTCTTGTGTTTTCTTCAGGAGCGTTCACATTCTCGTGTTTTTTCAGGAGCGTTCACATTCTCGTGTTTTCTTCAGGAGCGTTCACATTCTTGTGTTTTCTTCAGGAGCGTTCACATTCTCGTGTTTTTTCAGGAGCGTTCACATTCTCGTGTTTTCTTCAGGAGCGTTCACATTCTTGTGTTTCTTCAGGAGCGTTCACATTCTTGTGTTTCTTCAGGAGCGTTCACATTCTTGTTTTTCTTCAGGAGCGTTCACATTCTCGTGTTTCTTCAGGAGCGTTCACATTCTCGTGTTGTCTTCAGGAGCGTTCACATTCTCATGTTTCTTCAGGAGCGTTCACATTCTCGTGTTGTCTTCAGGAGCGTTCACATTTTCTTGTTTCTTCAGGAGCGTTCACATTCTCATGTTTCTTCAGGAGCGTTCACATTCTCATGTTTCTTCAGGAGCATTCACATTCTCGTATTTTCTTCAGGGCCGTTCTCATTCTCGTGTTTTCTTCAGGAGCATTCACATTCTTGTGTTTCTTCAGGAGCGTTCACATTCTCGTATTTTCTTCAGGAGCGTTCACATTCTTGTGTTTCTTCAGGAGCGTTCACATTCTCGTGTTTTCTTCAGGAGCGTTCACATTCTTGTTTTTCTTCAGGAGCGTTAACATTCTCGTGTTTCTTCAGAAGCGTTCACATTCTTGTTTTTCTTCAGGAGCGTTCACATTCTTATATTTCTTCAGGAGCGTTCACATTCTTGTGTTTCTTCAGGAGCGTTCACATTCTCATGTTTCTTCAGGAGCGTTAACATTCTTGTGTTTCTTCAGGAGCGTTCACATTCTCGTATTTTTTTCAGGAGCGTTCACATTCTCATGTTTCTTCAGGAGCGTTCACATTCTTGTGTTTCTTCTGGAGCGTTCACATTCTCGTGTTTCTTCAGGAGCGTTCACATTCTCTTGTTTTTCTTCAGGAGCGTTCACATTCTCGTGATTCTTCAGGAGCGTTCACATTCTCATGTTTTCTTCAGGAGCGTTCACATTCTTGTGTTGTCTTCAGGAGCGTTCACATTCTTGCATTTCTTCAGGAGCGTTCACATTCTCGTGTTTCTTTGGAGCGTTCACATTCTCATGTTTCTTCAGGAGCGTTCACATTCTCGTGTGTCTTCAGGAGCGTTCACATTCTTGTGTTGTCTTCAGGAGCGTTCACATTCTTGTGTATCTTTAGGAGCGTTCACATTCTCATTTTCTTCAGGAGCGTTCACATTCTCGTGTTTCTTCAGGAGCGTTCACATTCTCATGTTTTCTTCAGGAGCGTTCACATTCTTGTGTTTCTTCAGGAGCGTTCACATTCTTGTTTTCTTCAAGAGCGTTCACATTCTTGTTTTGCTTCAGGAGCGTTCACATTCTTGTGTTTCTTCAGGGGCGTTCACATTCTTGTATTTCTTCAAGAGCGTTCACATTCTCATGTTTCTTCAGGAGCGTTCACATTCTTGTGTTTCTTCAGGAGCGTTCACATTCTTGTGTTTTTTCAGGAGCGTTCACATTCTTGTGTTTCTTCAGGAGCGTTCACATTCTCGTGTTTCTTCAGGAGCGTTCACATTCTTGTGTTTCTTCAGGAGCGTTCACATTCTCGTGTTTTTTCAGGAGCGTTCACATTCTCGTGTTTCTTCAGGAGCGTTCACATTCTCGTGTTTTCTTCAGGAGCGTTCACATTCTTGTGTTTTCTTCAGGAGCGTTCACATTCTTGTGTTTTCTTCAGGAGCGTTCACATTCTCGTATTTTCTTCAGGAGCGTTCACATTCTTGTGTTTCTTCAGGAGCGTTCACATTCTCGTGTTTTCTTCAGGAGCGTTCACATTCTCATGTTTCTTCAGGAGCATTCACGTTCTCATATTTCTTCAGGAGCGTTCACATTCTCGTGTTTTCTTCAGGAGCGTTCACATTCTTGTTTTTCTTCAGGAGCGTTAACATTCTCGTGTTTCTTCAGAAGCGTTCACATTCTTGTTTTTCTTCAGGAGCGTTCACATTCTTATATTTCTTCAGGAGCGTTCACATTCTTGTGTTTCTTCAGGAGCGTTCACATTCTCATGTTTCTTCAGGAGCGTTAACATTCTTGTGTTTCTTCAGGAGCGTTCACATTCTCGTATTTTTTTCAGGAGCGTTCACATTCTCATGTTTCTTCAGGAGCGTTCACATTCTTGTGTTTCTTCTGGAGCGTTCACATTCTCTTGTTTTTCTTCAGGAGCGTTCACATTCTCATGTTTCTTCAGGAGCGTTCACATTCTTGTGTTTCTTCTGGAGCGTTCACATTCTCTTGTTTTTCTTCAGGAGCGTTCACATTCTCGTGTTTCTTCAGGAGCGTTCACATTCTCTTGTTTTTCTTCAGGAGCGTTCACATTCTCATGTTTCTTCAGGAGCGTTCACATTCTTGTGTTTCTTCTGGAGCGTTCACATTCTCGTGTTTCTTCAGGAGCGTTCACATTCTTGGGTTTCTTCAGGAGCGTTCACATTCTCGTGATTCTTCAGGAGCGTTCACATTCTCATGTTTTCTTCAGGAGCGTTCACATTCTTGTGTTGTCTTCAGGAGCGTTCACATTCTTGCATTTCTTCAGGAGCGTTCACATTCTCGTGTTTCTTTGGAGCGTTCACATTCTCATGTTTCTTCAGGAGCGTTCACATTCTCGTGTCTCTTCAGGAGAGTTCACATTCTTGTGTTGTCTTCAGGAGCGTTCACATTCTTGTGTATCTTCAGGAGCGTTCACATTCTCATTTTCTTCAGGAGCGTTCACATTCTCGTGTTTCTTCAGGAGCGTTCACATTCTCATGTTTTCTTCAGGAGCGTTCACATTCTTGTGTTTCTTCAGGAGCGTTCACATTCTTGTTTTCTTCAAGAGCGTTCACATTCTTGTTTTGCTTCAGGAGCGTTCACATTCTTGTGTTTCTTCAGGGGCGTTCACATTCTTGTATTTCTTCAAGAGCGTTCACATTCTCATGTTTCTTCAGGAGCGTTCACATTCTTGTGTTTCTTCAGGAGCGTTCACATTCTCGTGTTTCTTCAGGAGCGTTCACATTCTTGTGTTTCTTCAGGAGCGTTCACATTCTCGTGTTTTTTCAGGAGCGTTCACATTCTCGTGTTTCTTCAGGAGCGTTCACATTCTCGTGTTTTCTTCAGGAGCGTTCACATTCTTGTGTTTTCTTCAGGAGCGTTCACATTCTTGTGTTTTCTTCAGGAGCGTTCACATTCTTTTGTTTCTTCAGGAGCGTTCACATTCTTGTGTTTTCTTCAGGAGCGTTCACATTCTTGTGTTTCTTCAGGAGCGTTCACATTCTTGTTTTTCTTCAGGAGCGTTCACATTCTTGTGTTTCTTCAGGGGGGTTCACATTCTTGTGTTTTCTTCAGGAGCGTTCACATTCTTGAGTTTCTTCAGGAGCGTTCACATTCTCTTGTTTCTTCAGGAGCGTTCACATTCTCATGTTTCTTCAGGAGCGTTCACATTCTTGTCTTTCTTCAGGAGCGTTCACATTCTCATGTTTCTTCAGGAGCATTCACGTTCTCATATTTCTTCAGGAGCGTTCACATTCTTGTGTTTCTTCAGGAGCGTTCACATTCTTGTTTTTCATCAGGAGCGTTCACATTCTAGTGATGTCTTCAGGAGCGTTCACATTCTCATGTTTTCTTCAGGAGCGTTCACATTCTCATGTTTTCTTCAGGAGCGTTCACATTCTTGTGTTTCTTCAGGAGCGTTCACATTCTCGTGATGTCTTCAGGAGCGTTCACATTCTCATGTTTTCTTCAGGAGCGTTCACATTCTTGTGTTTCTTCAGGAGCGTTCACATTCTAGTGTTTCTTCAGGAGCGTTCACATTCTCGTGTTTCTTCAGGAGCGTTCACATTCTTGTGTTTTCTTCAGGAGCGTTCACATTCTCGTGTTTTTTCAGGAGCGTTCACATTCTCGTGTTTTCTTCAGGAGCGTTCACATTCTCTTGTTTCTTCAGGAGCGTTCACATTCTTGTGTTTCTTCAGGAGCGTTCACATTCTCATGTTTCTTCAGGAGCATTCACATTCTCATATTTCTTCAGGAGCGTTCACATTCTTGTGTTTCTTCAGGAGCGTTCACATTCTTGTGTTTCTTCAGGAGCGTTCACATTCTCGTGTTTTCTTGAGGAACGTTCACATTCTTGTGTTTCTTCAGGAGCGTTCACATTCTCTTGTTTCTTCAGGAGCGTTCACATTCTCATGTTTCTTCAGGAGCGTTCACATTCTCGTGTTTCTTCAGGAGCATTCACGTTCTCATATTTCTTCAGGAGCGTTCACATTCTCGTGTTTCTTCGGGAGCGTTCACATTCTCATGTTTTCTTCAGGAGCGTTCACATTCTCATGTTGTCTTCAGGAGCGTTCACATTCTTGTTTCTTCAGGAGCGTTCACATTCTTGGGTTTCTTCAGGAGCGTTCACATTCTCTTGTTTTTCTTCAGGAGCGTTCACATTCTCATGTTTCTTCAGGAGCGTTCACATTCTTGTGTTTCTTCTGGAGCGTTCACATTCTCGTGTTTCTTCAGGAGCGTTCACATTCTCTTGTTTTTCTTCAGGAGCGTTCACATTCTCATGTTTCTTCAGGAGCGTTCACATTCTTGTGTTTCTTCTGGAGCGTTCACATTCTCGTGTTTCTTCAGGAGCGTTCACATTCTTGGGTTTCTTCAGGAGCGTTCACATTCTCGTGATTCTTCAGGAGCGTTCACATTCTCATGTTTTCTTCAGGAGCGTTCACATTCTTGTGTTGTCTTCAGGAGCGTTCACATTCTAGTGTTTCTTTGGAGCGTTCACATTCTCGTGTGTCTTCAGGAGCGTTCACATTCTTGTGTTGTCTTCAGGAGCGTTCACATTCTTGTGTATCTTCAGGAGCGTTCACATTCTCATTTTCTTCAGGAGCGTTCACATTCTCATGTTTCTTCAGGAGCGTTCACATTCTCATGTTTTCTTCAGGAGCGTTCACATTCTTGTGTTTCTTCAGGAGCGTTCACATTCTTGTTTTCTTCAAGAGCGTTCACATTCTTGTTTTGCTTCAGGAGCGTTCACATTCTTGTGTTTCTTCAGGGGCGTTCACATTCTTGTATTTCTTCAAGAGCGTTCACATTCTCATGTTTCTTCAGGAGCGTTCACATTCTTGTGTTTCTTCAGGAGCGTTCACATTCTTGTGTTTTTTCAGGAGCGTTCACATTCTTGTGTTTCTTCAGGAGCGTTCACATTCTCGTGTTTCTTCAGGAGCGTTCACATTCTTGTGTTTCTTCAGGAGCGTTCACATTCTCGTGTTTTTTCAGGAGCGTTCACATTCTCGTGTTTCTTCAGGAGCGTTCACATTCTCGTGTTTTCTTCAGGAGCGTTCACATTCTTGTGTTTTCTTCAGGAGCGTTCACATTCTTGTGTTTTTTCAGGAGCGTTCACATTCTTGTGTTTCTTCAGGAGCGTTCACATTCTTGTGTTTTCTTCAGGAGCGTTCACATTCTTGTGTTTCTTCAGGAGCGTTCACATTCTTGTTTTTCTTCAGGAGCGTTCACATTCTTGTGTTTCTTCAGGGGGGTTCACATTCTTGTGTTTTCTTCAGGAGCGTTCACATTCTTGAGTTTCTTCAGGAGCGTTCACATTCTCTTGTTTCTTCAGGAGCGTTCACATTCTCATGTTTCTTCAGGAGCGTTCACATTCTTGTCTTTCTTCAGGAGCGTTCACATTCTCATGTTTCTTCAGGAGCATTCACGTTCTCATATTTCTTCAGGAGCGTTCACATTCTTGTGTTTCTTCAGGAGCGTTCACATTCTTGTTTTTCATCAGGAGCGTTCACATTCTAGTGTTGTCTTCAGGAGCGTTCACATTCTCGTGATGTCTTCAGGAGCGTTCACATTCTCGTATTTCTTCAGGAGCGTTCACATTCTCGTCTTTGTTCAGGAGCGTTCACATTCTCGTGTTGTCTTCAGGAGCGTTCACATTCTAGTGTTTCTTCAGGAGCGTTCACATTCTCGTATTTTTTCAGGAGCGTTCACATTCTCGTTTCTTCAGGAGCGTTCACATTCTCGTGTTTTTTCAGCAGCGTTCACATTCTCGTGTTGTCTTCAGGAGCGTTCACATTTTCGTGTTTCTTCAGGAGCGTTCACATTCTTGTGTTTTCTTCAGGAGCGTTCACATTCTCGTGTTTTTTCAGGAGCGTTCACATTCTCGTGTTTTCTTCAGGAGCGTTCACATTCTTGTGTTTTCTTCAGGAGCGTTCACATTCTCGTGTTTTTTCAGGAGCGTTCACATTCTCGTGTTTTCTTCAGGAGCGTTCACATTCTTGTGTTTCTTCAGGAGCGTTCACATTCTTGTGTTTCTTCAGGAGCGTTCACATTCTTGTTTTTCTTCAGGAGCGTTCACATTCTCGTGTTTATTCAGGAGCGTTCACATTCTCGTGTTGTCTTCAGGAGCGTTCACATTCTCATGTTTCTTCAGGAGCGTTCACATTTTCTTGTTTCTTCAGGAGCGTTCACATTCTCATGTTTCTTCAGGAGCATTCACATTCTCGTATTTTCTTCAGGGCCGTTCTCATTCTCGTGTTTTCTTCAGGAGCATTCACATTCTTGTGTTTCTTCAGGAGCGTTCACATTCTCGTATTTTCTTCAGGAGCGTTCACATTCTTGTGTTTCTTCAGGAGCGTTCACATTCTCGTGTTTTCTTCAGGAGCGTTCACATTCTTGTTTTTCTTCAGGAGCGTTAACATTCTCTTGTTTCTTCAGAAGCGTTCACATTCTTGTTTTTCTTCAGGAGCGTTCACATTCTTATATTTCTTCAGGAGCGTTCACATTCTTGTGTTTCTTCAGGAGCGTTCACATTCTCATGTTTCTTCAGGAGCGTTAACATTCTTGTGTTTCTTCAGGAGCGTTCACATTCTCGTATTTTTTTCAGGAGCGTTCACATTCTCATGTTTCTTCAGGAGCGTTCACATTCTTGTGTTTCTTCTGGAGCGTTCACATTCTCGTGTTTCTTCAGGAGCGTTCACATTCTCTTGTTTTTCTTCAGGAGCGTTCACATTCTCATGTTTCTTCAGGAGCGTTCACATTCTTGTGTTTCTTCTGGAGCGTTCACATTCTCGTGTTTCTTTGGAGCGTTCACATTCTTGTGTTGTCTTCAGGAGCGTTCACATTCTTGCTTTCTTCAGGAGCGTTCACATTCTCGTGTTTCTTTGGAGCGTTCACATTCTCATGTTTCTTCAGGAGCGTTCACATTCTTGTGTTGTCTTCAGGAGCGTTCACATTCTTGTGTATCTTCAGGAGCGTTCACATTCTCATTTTCTTCAGGAGCGTTCACATTCTCGTGTTTCTTCAGGAGCGTTCACATTCTCATGTTTTCTTCAGGAGCGTTCACATTCTTGTGTTTCTTCAGGAGCGTTCACATTCTTGTTTTCTTCAAGAGCGTTCACATTCTTGTTTTGCTTCAGGAGCGTTCACATTCTTGTGTTTCTTCAGGGGCGTTCACATTCTTGTATTTCTTCAAGAGCGTTCACATTCTCATGTTTCTTCAGGAGCGTTCACATTCTTGTGTTTCTTCAGGAGCGTTCACATTCTTGTGTTTTTTCAGGAGCGTTCACATTCTTGTGTTTCTTCAGGAGCGTTCACATTCTCGTGTTTCTTCAGGAGCGTTCACATTCTTGTGTTTCTTCAGGAGCGTTCACATTCTCGTGTTTTTTCAGGAGCGTTCACATTCTCGTGTTTCTTCAGGAGCGTTCACATTCTCGTGTTTTCTTCAGGAGCGTTCACATTCTTGTGTTTTCTTCAGGAGCGTTCACATTCTTGTGTTTTCTTCAGGAGCGTTCACATTCTTGTGTTTTCTTCAGGAGCGTTCACATTCTTGTGTTTCTTCAGGAGCGTTCACATTCTTGTTTTTCTTCAGGAGCGTTCACATTCTTGTGTTTCTTCAGGAGCGTTCACATTCTTGTCTTTCTTCAGGAGCGTTCACATTCTCATGTTTCTTCAGGAGCGTTCACATTCTTGTGTTTCTTCAGGAGCGTTCACATTCTTGTTTTTCATCAGGAGCGTTCACATTCTAGTGTTGTCTTCAGGAGCGTTCACATTCTCGTGATGTCTTCAGGAGCGTTCACATTCTCGTATTTCTTCAGGAGCGTTCACATTCTCGTCTTTGTTCAGGAGCGTTCACATTCTCGTGTTGTCTTCAGGAGCGTTCACATTCTAGTGTTTCTTCAGGAGCGTTCACATTCTCGTGTTTCTTCAGGAGCGTTCACATTCTCGTGTTTTTTCAGGAGCGTTCACATTCTCGTTTCTTCAGGAGCGTTCACATTCTCGTGTTTTTTCAGCAGCGTTCACATTCTCGTGTTGTCTTCAGGAGCGTTCACATTTTTGTCTTTCTTCAGGAGCGTTCACATTCTTGTGTTTCTTCAGGAGCGTTCACATTCTTGTGTTTCTTCAGGAGCGTTCACATTCTCGTATTTCTTCAGGAGCGTTCACATTCTCGTCTTTCTTCAGGAGCGTTCACATTCTCGTCTTTCTTCAGGAGCGTTCACATTCTCGTGTTGTCTTCAGGAGCGTTCACATTCTTGTGTTTCTTCAGGAGCGTTCACATTCTCTTGTTTCTTCCGGAGCGTTCACATTCTCATGTTTCTTCAGGAGCATTCACGTTTTCATATTTCTTCAGGAGCGTTCACATTCTCGTGTTTTCTTGAGGAACGTTCACGATCTTGTGTTTCTTCAGGAGCGTTCACATTCTTTTGTTTCTTCAGGAGCGTTCACATTCTTGTTTTTCTTCAGGAGCGTTCACATTCTCGTGATTCTTCAGGAGAGTTCACTTTCTTGTGTTTTCTTCAGGAGCGTTCACATTCTCGTGTTTCTTCAGGAGCGTTCACATTCTCGTGTTGTCTTCAGGAGCGTTCACATTCTCATGTTTCTTCAGGAGCGTTCACATTCTCGTGTTGTCTTCAGGAGCGTTCACATTCTCTTGTTTCTTCAGGAGCATTCACATTCTTGTGTTTCTTCAGGAGCGTTCACATTCTCATGTTTTCTTCAGGAGCGTTCACATTCTTGTGTTTCTTCAGGAGCGTTCACATTCTCATGTTTCTTCAGGAGCATTCACGTTCTCATATTTCTTCAGGAGCATTCACGTTCTCATATTTCTTCAGAAGCGTTCACATTCTTGTTTTTCATCAGGAGCGTTCACATTCTCGTGTTGTCTTCAGGAGCGTTCACATTCTTGTTTTTCATCAGGAGCGTTCACATTCTCGTGTTGTCTTCAGGAGCGTTCACATTGTCGTGATGTCTTCAGGAGCGTTCACATTCTCGTGTTTTCTTCAGGAGCGTTCACATTCTTGTATTTCTTCAGGGGCGTTCACATTCTGGTGTTTCTTCAGGAGCGTTCACATTCTCGTGTTTCTTCAGGAGCGTTAACATTCTTGTGTTTCTTCAGGAGCGTTCACATTCTCGTATTTTTTTTTGGGGCGTTCACATTCTCATGTTTTCTTCAGGAGCGTTCACATTCTCGTATTTCTTCAGGAGTGTTCACATTCTCGTCTTTCTTCAGGAGCGTTCACATTCTCGTCTTTCTTCAGGAGCGTTCACATTCTCTTGTTTCTTCCGGAGCGTTCACATTCTCATGTTTCTTCAGGAGCGTTCACATTCTCGTTTTTTCTTGAGGAACGTTCACGATCTTGTGTTTCTTCAGGAGCGTTCACATTCTTTTGTTTCTTCAGGAGCGTTCACATTCTTGTTTTTCTTCAGGAGCGTTCACATTCTCGTGTTTCTTCAGGGGCGTTCACATTCTCATGTTTTCTTTAGGAGCGTTCACATTCTCATGTTTTCTTCAGGAGCGTTCACATTCTTGTGTTTCTTCAGGAGCGTTCACATTCTCGTGTTTTCTTCAGGAGTGTTCACATTCTCGTGTTTTCTTCAGGAGTGTTCACATTCTTGTTTTTCTTCAGGAGCGTTCACATTCTTGTTTTCTTCAGGAGCGTTCACATTCTTGTTTTTCTTCAGGAGCGTTCACATTCTCGTGATTCTTCAGGAGAGTTCACATTCTTGTGTTTTCTTCAGGAGCGTTCACATTCTCATGTTTCTTCAGGAGCGTTCACATTCTCGTGTTGTCTTCAGGAGCGTTCACATTCTCATGTTTCTTCAGGAGCGTTCACATTCTCGTGTTGTCTTCAGGAGCATTCACATTCTTGTGTTTCTTCAGGAGCGTTCACATTCTCGTATTTTCTTCAGGAGCGTTCACATTGTTGTGTTTCTTCAGGAGCGTTCACATTCTCGTATTTTCTTCAGGAGCGTTCTCATTCTTGTTTTTCTTCAGGAGCGTTAACATTCTCGTGTTTCTTCAGAAGCGTTCACATTCTTGTTTTTCTTCAGGAGCGTTCACATTCTCATGTTTTCTTCAGGAGCGTTCACATTCTTGTGTTTCTTCAGGAGCGTTCACATTCTCATGTTTCTTCAGGAGCATTCACGTTCTCATATTTCTTCAGGAGCGTTCACATTCTTGTGTTTCTTCAGGAGCGTTCACATTCTTGTTTTTCATCAGGAGCGTTCACATTCTCGTGTTGTCTTCAGGAGCGTTCACATTCTTGTTTTTCATCAGGAGCGTTCACATTCTCGTGTTGTCTTCAGGAGCGTTCACATTGTCGTGATGTCTTCAGGAGCGTTCACATTCTCGTGTTTTCTTCAGGAGCGTTCACATTCTCATGTTTTCTTCAGGGGCGTTCACATTCTGGTGTTTCTTCAGGAGCGTTCACATTCTCGTGTTTCTTCAGGAGCGTTAACATTCTTGTGTTTCTTCAGGAGCGTTCACATTCTCGTATTTTTTTCAGGAGCGTTCACATTCTCATGTTTTCTTCAGGAGCGTTCACATTCTCGTATTTCTTCAGGAGTGTTCACATTCTCGTCTTTCTTCAGGAGCGTTCACATTCTCGTCTTTCTTCAGGAGCGTTCACATTCTCTTGTTTCTTCCGGAGCGTTCACATTCTCATGTTTCTTCAGGAGCGTTCACATTCTCGTGTTTCTTCAGGGGCGTTCACATTCTTGTGTTTCTTCAGGAGCGTTCACATTCTTGTGTTTCTTCAGGAGCGTTCACATTCTTGTTTTCTTCAGGAGCGTTCACATTCTCGTGTTTTCTTCAGGAGCGTTCACATTCTCGTGTTTTCTTCAGGAGCGTTCACATTCTCGTGTTTCTTCAGGGGCGTTCACATTCTTGTTTTTCTTCAGGAGCGTTCACATTCTTGTTTTCTTCAGGAGCGTTCACATTCTTGTTTTTCTTCAGGAGCGTTCACATTCTCGTGATTCTTCAGGAGAGTTCACATTCTTGTGTTTTCTTCAGGAGCGTTCACATTCTCGTGTTTCTTCAGGAGCGTTCACATTCTTGTGTTTCTTCAGGAGCGTTCACATTCTTGTTTTTCTTCAGGAGCGTTCACATTCTTGTGTTTCTTCAGGGGGGTTCACATTCTCGTGTTTTCTTGAGGAACGTTCACATTCTTGTGTTTCTCCAGGAGCGTTCACATTCTTGTGTTTCCTCAGGAGCGTTCACATTCTCGTGTTTCTTCAGGAGCGTTCACATTCTCGTGTTTCTTCAGGAGCGTTCACATTCTCATGTTTCTTCAGGAGCATTCACATTCTCGACTTTCTTCAGGAGCGTTCACATTCTCTTGTTTCTTGAGGAGCATTCACATTCTCATGTTTCTTCAGGAGCGTTCACATTCTTGTCTTTCTTCAGGAGCGTTCACATTCTTGTGTTTCTTCAGGAGCGTTCACATTCTCATGTTTCTTCATGAGCGTTCACATTCTCATGTTTCTTCAGGAGCGTTCACATTCTCTTGTTTCTTCAGGAGCGTTCACATTCTTGTGTTTCTTCAGGAGCGTTCACATTCTCATGTTTCTTCAGGAGCGTTCACATTCTTGTGTTTCTTCAGGAGCGTTCACATTCTTGTGTTTCTTCAGGAGCGTTCACATTCTCGTGTTTCTTCAGGAGCGTTCACATTCTCATGTTTCTTCAGGAGCGTTCACATTCTTGTGTTTCTTCAGGAGCGTTCACATTCTCGTGTTTCTTCAGGAGCGTTCACATTCTCGTGTTTTCTTGAGGAACGTTCACATTCTCTTGTTTCTTCAGGAGCGTTCACATTCTCATGTTTCTTCAGGAGCGTTCACATTCTCGTGTTTCTTCAGGAGCATTCACGTTCTCATATTTCTTCAGGAGCGTTCACATTCTTGTGTTTCTTCAGGAGCGTTCACATTCTTGTTTTTCATCAGGAGCGTTCACATTCTCGTGATGTCTTCAGGAGCGTTCACATTCTCGTATTTCTTCAGGAGCGTTCACATTCTCGTCTTTCTTCAGGAGCGTTCACATTCTCGTGTTTTCTTGAGGAACGTTCACGATCTTGTGTTTCTTCAGGAGCGTTCACATTCTTTTGTTTCTTCAGGAGCGTTCACATTCTTGTTTTTCTTCAGGAGCGTTCACATTCTCGTGATTCTTCAGGAGAGTTCACATTCTCGTGTTTCTTCAGGAGCGTTCACATTCTTGTGTTTCTTCAGGAGCGTTCACATTCTCGTGTTGTCTTCAGGAGCGTTCACATTCTCATGTTTCTTCAGGAGCGTTCACATTCTCGTGTTGTCTTCAGGAGCGTTCACATTCTCGTCTTTCTTCAGGAGCGTTCACATTCTCTTGTTTCTTCCGGAGCGTTCACATTCTCATGTTTCTTCAGGAGCGTTCACATTCTTGTGTTTCTTCTGGAAAGTTCACATTCTTGTGTTTCTTCAGGAGCGTTCACATTCTTGTGTTTCTTCTGGAAAGTTCACATTCTCGTGATTCTTCAGGAGCGTTCACACTCTTGTGTTGTCTTCAGGAGCATTCACATTCTCTTGTTGTCTTCAGGAGCGTTCACATTCTCTTGTTGTCTTTAGGAGCGTTCACATTCTCATGTTTCTTCAGGAGCGTTCACATTCTTGTGTTTCTTCTGGAAAGTTCACATTCTTGTTTTTCTTCAGGAGCGTTCACATTCTCATGTTTCTTCAGGAGCGTTCACATTCTCGTGTTTCTTCAGGAGCGTTCACATTCTCGTTTCTTCAGGAGCGTTCACATTCTCATGTTTCTTCAGGAGCGTTCACATTCTCGTATTTCTTCAGGAGCGTTCACATTCTCGTCTTTCTTCAGGAGCGTTCACATTCTCTTTCTTCCGGAGCGTTCACATTCTCATGTTTCTTCAGGAGCATTCACGTTTTCATATTTCTTCAGGAGCGTTCACATTCTCGTGTTTTCTTGAGGAACGTTCACATTCTTGTTTTTCTTCAGGGGCGTTCACATTCTTGTTTTTCTTCAGGAGCGTTCACATTCTTGTGTTTCTTCAGGGGCGTTCACATTCTTGTATTTCTTCAAGAGCGTTCACATTCTCATGTTTCTTCAGGGGCGTTCACATTCTCGTATTTTCTTCAGGTGCGTTCACATTCTCATTTTTCTTCAGGAGCATTCACATTCTCTTGTTTCTTCAGGAGCGTTCACATTCTCATGTTTCTTAAGGAGCATTCACATTCTTGTTTTTCTTCAGGAGCGTTCACATTCTAGTGTTTCTTCAGGAGCGTTCACATTCTTGTGTTTCTTCAGGAGCGTTCACATTCTCGTGTTTTCTTCAGGAGCGTTCACATTCTCGTGTTTTTTCAGGAGCGTTCACATTCTCGTGTTGTCTTCAGGAGCTTTCACATTTTCGTCTTTCTTCAGGAGCGTTCACATTCTCATGTTTCTTCATGAGCGTTCACATTCTTGTGTTTCTTCAGGAGCGTTCACATTCTCATGTTTCTTCAGGAGCGTTCACATTCTTGTGTTTCTTCAGGAGCGTTCACATTCTCGTGTTTCTTCAGGAGCGTTCACATTCTTGTTTTTCTTCAGGAGCGTTCACATTCTTGTGTTTCTTCAGGGGCGTTCACATTCTTGTATTTCTTCAAGAGCGTTCACATTCTCATGTTTCTTCAGGGGCGTTCACATTCTCGTATTTTCTTCAGGTGCGTTCACATTCTCATTTTTCTTCAGGAGCATTCACATTCTCTTTCTTCAGGAGCGTTCACATTCTCATGTTTCTTAAGGAGCATTCACATTCTTGTTTTTCTTCAGGAGCGTTCACATTCTAGTGTTTCTTCAGGAGCGTTCACATTCTTGTGTTTCTTCAGGAGCGTTCACATTCTCGTGTTTCTTCAGGAGCGTTCACATTCTCGTGTTTTGTCAGGAGCGTTCACATTCTTGTGTTTCTTCAGGAGCGTTCACATTCTCGTGTTTCTTCAGGAGCGTTCACATTCTCGTGTTTTGTCAGGAGCGTTCACATTCTCGTGTTTCTTCAGGAGCGTTCACATTTTCGTCTTTCTTCAGGAGCGTTCACATTCTCATGTTTCTTCATGAGCGTTCACATTCTCGAGTTTCTTCAGGAGCGTTCACATTCTCTTGTTTCTTGAGGAGCGTTCACATTCTCGTGTTTTCTTCAGGAGCGTTCACATTCTTGTTTTTCTTCAGGAGCGTTCACATTCTCGTGTTTCTTCAGAAGCGTTCACATTCTTGTTTTTCTTCAGGAGCGTTCACATTCTTGTTTCTTCAGGAGCGTTCATTTTCTCGTATTTTCTTCAGGAGCGTTCACATTCTCGTATTTCTTCAGGAGCGTTCACATTCTTGTGTTTCTTAAGGGCCGTTCACATTCTCGTGTTACTTCAGGAGCGTTCACATTCTTGTTTTTCTTCAGGAGCGTTCACATTCTTGTTTTTCTTCAGGAGCGTTCACATTCTTGTGTTTCTTCAGCAGCGTTCACATTCTTGTTTTCTTCTGGAGCATTCACATTCTCGTATTTTCTTCAGGAGCGTTCACATTCTTGTGTTTCTTCTGGAAAGTTCACATTCTTGTGTTTCTTCAGGAGCGTTCACATTCTTTTGTTTCTTCAGGAGCGTTCACATTCTTGTTTTTCTTCAGGAGCGTTCACATTCTTGTGTTTCTTCAGGGGCGTTCACATTCTCCTGATTCTTCAGGAGCGTTCACATTCTCTTGTTGTCTTTAGGAGCGTTCACATTCTCATGTTTGTTCAGGAGCGTTCACATTCTTGTGTTTCTTCTGGAAAGTTCACATTCTTGTTTTTCTTCAGGAGCGTTCACATTCTCATGTTTCTTCAGGAGCGTTCACATTCTCGTGTTTCTTCAGGAGCGTTCACATTCTCGTTTCTTCAGGAGCGTTCACATTCTCATGTTTCTTCAGGAGCGTTCACATTCTCATGTTTCTTCAGGAGCGTCCACATTCTCGTATTTTTTCAGGAGCGTTCACATTCTCGTATTTCTTCAGGAGCGTTCACATTCTCGTATTTCTTCAGGAGCGTTCACATTCTCGTATTTCTTCAGGAGCGTTCACATTCTCGTATTTCTTCAGGAGCGTTCACATTCTCATGTTTCTTCAGGAGCATTCACATTCTTGTATTTCTTCAAGAGCGTTCACATTCTCATGTTTCTTCAGGGGCGTTCACATTCTCGTATTTTCTTCAGGTGCGTTCACATTCTCATTTTTCTTCAGGAGCATTCACATTCTCTTGTTTCTTCAGGAGCGTTCACATTCTCATGTTTCTTAAGGAGCATTCACATTCTTGTTTTTCTTCAGGAGCGTTCACATTCTAGTGTTTCTTCAGGAGCGTTCACATTCTCGTGTTTCTTCAGGAGCGTTCACATTCTCGTGTTTTTTCAGGAGCGTTCACATTCTCGTGTTTCTTCAGGAGCGTTCACATTCTCGTGTTTTTTCAGGAGCGTTCACATTCTCGTGTTGTCTTCAGGAGCGTTCACATTTTCGTCTTTCTTCAGGAGCGTTCACATTCTCTTGTTTCTTCATGAGCGTTCACATTCTTGTGTTTCTTCAGGAGCGTTCACATTCTCATGTTTCTTCAGGAGCGTTCACATTCTTGTCTTTCTTCAGGAACATTCACATTCTTGTGTTTCTTCAGGAGCGTTCACATTCTTGTGTTTCTTCAGGAGCGTTCACATTCTTGTGTTTCTTCAGGAGCGTTCACATTCTCGTGTTTCTTCAGGAGCGTTCACATTCTTGTGTTTCTTCAGGAGCGATCACATTCTTGTTTTTCTTCAGGAGCGTTCACATTCTTGTGTTTCCTCAGGAGCGTTCACATTCTCTTGTTTCTTGAGGAGTATTCACATTCTCATGTTTCTTCAGGAGCGTTCACATTCTTGTCTTTCTTCAGGAACATTCACATTCTTGTGTTTCTTCAGGAGCGTTCACATTCTCGAGTTTCTTCAGGAGCGTTCACATTCTCTTGTTTCTTGAGGAGCGTTCACATTCTCGTGTTTTCTTCAGGAGCGTTCACATTCTTGTTTTTCTTCAGGAGCGTTCACATTCTCGTGTTTCTTCAGAAGCGTTCACATTCTCGTTTTTCTTCAGGAGCGTTCACTTTCTTGTTTCTTCAGGAGCGTTCACATTCTCGTATTTTCTTCAGGAGCGTTCACATTCTCGTATTTTCTTCAGGAGCGTTCACATTCTCGTATTTCTTCAGGAGCGTTCACATTCTTGTGTTTCTTAAGGGCCGTTCACATTCTCGTGTTACTTCAGGAGCATTCACATTCTTGTGTTTCTTCAGGAGCGTTCACATTCTTGTGTTTCTTCAGGAGCGTTCACATTCTTGTTTTTCTTCAGGAGCGTTCACATTCTTGTTTTTCTTCAGGAGCGTTCACATTCTTGTGTTTCTTCAGCAGCGTTCACATTCTTGTTTTCTTCTGGAGCATTCACATTCTCATGTTTCTTCAGAAGCGTTCACATTCTCTTGTTTCTTCAGAAGCGTTCACATTCTCGTGTTTCTTCAGGAGCGTTCACATTCTCGTGTTTTCTTCAGGAGCGTTCACATTCTTGTTTTTCTTCAGGAGCGTTCACATTCTCGTGTTTCTTCAGGAGCGTTCACATTCTTGTGTTTCTTCAAGAGCGTTCACATTCTTATGTTTTCTTCAGGACCGTTCACATTCTTGTTTTTCTTCAGGAGCGTTCACATTCTCATGTTTTCTTCAGAGGCGTTCACATTCTCGTTTTTCTTCAGGAGCGTTCACATTCTCAGGTTTCTTCAGGAGCGTTCACATTCTTGTTTTTCTTCAGGAGCGTTCACATTCTCGTGTTTTTTCAGGAGCGTTCACATTCTCGTGTTTCTTCAGGAGCGTTCACATTCTCGTGTTTTTTCAGGAGCGTTCACATTCTCGTGTTGTCTTCAGGAGCTTTCACATTTTCGTCTTTCTTCAGGAGCGTTCACATTCTCATGTTTCTTCATGAGCGTTCACATTCTTGTGTTTCTTCAGGAGCGTTCACATTCTCATTTTTCTTCAGGAGCGTTCACATTCTTGTGTTTCTTCAGGAGCGTTCACATTCTCGTGTTTCTTCAGGAGCGTTCACATTCTTGTGTTTCTTCAGGAGCGTTCACATTCTTGTTTTTCTTCAGGAGCGTTCACATTCTTGTGTTTCTTCAGGGGCGTTCACATTCTTGTATTTCTTCAAGAGCGTTCACATTCTCATGTTTCTTCAGGGGCGTTCACATTCTCGTATTTTCTTCAGGTGCGTTCACATTCTCATTTTTCTTCAGGAGCATTCACATTCTCTTTCTTCAGGAGCGTTCACATTCTCATGTTTCTTAAGGAGCATTCACATTCTTGTTTTTCTTCAGGAGCGTTCACATTCTAGTGTTTCTTCAGGAGCGTTCACATTCTTGTGTTTCTTCAGGAGCGTTCACATTCTCGTGTTTCTTCAGGAGCGTTCACATTCTCGTGTTTTGTCAGGAGCGTTCACATTCTTGTGTTTCTTCAGGAGCGTTCACATTCTCGTGTTTCTTCAGGAGCGTTCACATTCTCGTGTTTTGTCAGGAGCGTTCACATTCTCGTGTTGTCTTCAGGAGCGTTCACATTTTCGTCTTTCTTCAGGAGCGTTCACATTCTCATGTTTCTTCATGAGCGTTCACATTCTCGAGTTTCTTCAGGAGCGTTCACATTCTCTTGTTTCTTGAGGAGCGTTCACATTCTCGTGTTTTCTTCAGGAGCGTTCACATTCTTGTTTTTCTTCAGGAGCGTTCACATTCTCGTGTTTCTTCAGAAGCGTTCACATTCTTGTTTTTCTTCAGGAGCGTTCACAGTCTCATGTTTTCTTCAGGAGCGTTCACATTCTCGTATTTCTTCAGGAGCGTTCACATTCTTGTGTTTCTTAAGGGCCGTTCACATTCTTGTTTTTCTTCAGGAGCGTTCACATTCTTGTTTTTCTTCAGGAGCGTTCACATTCTTGTGTTTCTTCAGCAGCGTTCACATTCTTGTTTTCTTCTGGAGCATTCACATTCTCGTATTTTCTTCAGGAGCGTTCACATTCTCATGTTTCTTCAGGAGCGTTCACATTCTTTTGTTTCTTCAGGAGCGTTCACATTCTTGTTTTTCTTCAGGAGCGTTCACATTCTTGTGTTTCTTCAGGGGCGTTCACATTCTCCTGATTCTTCAGGAGCGTTCACATTCTCTTGTTGTCTTTAGGAGCGTTCACATTCTCATGTTTGTTCAGGAGCGTTCACATTCTTGTGTTTCTTCTGGAAAGTTCACATTCTTGTTTTTCTTCAGGAGCGTTCACATTCTCATGTTTCTTCAGGAGCGTTCACATTCTCGTATTTTTTTCAGGAGCGTTCACATTCTCGTATTTCTTCAGGAGCGTTCACATTCTCGTATTTCTTCAGGAGCGTTCACATTCTCGTATTTCTTCAGGAGCGTTCACATTCTCGTCTTTCTTCAGGAGCGTTCACATTCTCTTTCTTCCGGAGCGTTCACATTCTCATGTTTCTTCAGGAGCATTCACGTTTTCATATTTCTTCAGGAGCGTTCACAGTCTCGTATTTCTTCAGGAGCGTTCACATTCTCGTATTTCTTCAGGAGCGTTCACATTCTCGTATTTCTTCAGGAGCGTTCACATTCTCATGTTTCTTCAGGAGCATTCACGTTTTCATATTTCTTCAGGAGCGTTCACATTCTCATGTTTCTTCAGGGGCGTTCACATTCTTGTATTTCTTCAAGAGCGTTCACATTCTCATGTTTCTTCAGGGGCGTTCACATTCTCGTATTTTCTTCAGGTGCGTTCACATTCTCATTTTTCTTCAGGAGCATTCACATTCTCTTGTTTCTTCAGGAGCGTTCACATTCTCATGTTTCTTAAGGAGCATTCACATTCTTGTTTTTCTTCAGGAGCGTTCACATTCTAGTGTTTCTTCAGGAGCGTTCACATTCTCGTGTTTCTTCAGGAGCGTTCACATTCTCGTGTTTTTTCAGGAGCGTTCACATTCTCGTGTTTCTTCAGGAGCGTTCACATTCTCGTGTTTTTTCAGGAGCGTTCACATTCTCGTGTTGTCTTCAGGAGCGTTCACATTCTCATGTTTCTTCAGGAGCGTTCACATTCTCATGTTTCTTCAGGAGCGTTCACATTCTCGTGTTTCTTCAGGAGCGTTCACATTCTCGTGTTTCTTCAGGAGCGTTCACATTCTTGTGTTTCTTCAGGAGCGTTCACATTCTTGTTTTTCTTCAGGAGCGTTCACATTCTTGTGTTTCCTCAGGAGCGTTCACATTCTCGTGTTTCTTCAGGAGCGTTCACATTCTCGTGTTTCTTCAGGAGCGTTCACATTCTCTTGTTTCTTGAGGAGTATTCACATTCTCATGTTTCTTCAGGAGCGTTCACATTCTTGTCTTTCTTCAGGAACATTCACATTCTTGTGTTTCTTCAGGAGCGTTCACATTCTTGTGTTTCTTCAGGAACGTTCACATTGTCGTGTTTCTTCAGGAGCATTCACATTCTCATGTTTCTTCAGGAGCGTTCACATTCTCGAGTTTCTTCAGGAGCGTTCACATTCTCTTGTTTCTTGAGGAGCGTTCACATTCTCGTGTTTTCTTCAGGAGCGTTCACATTCTTGTTTTTCTTCAGGAGCGTTCACATTCTCGTGTTTCTTCAGAAGCGTTCACATTCTCGTTTTTCTTCAGGAGCGTTCACATTCTTGTTTCTTCAGGAGCGTTCACATTCTCGTATTTTCTTCAGGAGCGTTCACATTCTCGTATTTCTTCAGGAGCGTTCACATTCTTGTGTTTCTTAAGGGCCGTTCACATTCTCGTGTTTCTTCAGGAGCGTTCACATTCTTATTTTTCTTCAGGAGCATTCACATTCTCTTTCTTCAGGAGCGTTCACATTCTCATGTTTCTTCAGGAGCATTCACATTCTCGTGTTTCTTCAGGAGCGTTCACATTCTTGTGTTTCTTCAGGAGCGTTCACATTCTTGT
Organism: Eucyclogobius newberryi; assembly: GCF_026437365.1. Taxonomy (NCBI): domain Eukaryota; kingdom Metazoa; phylum Chordata; class Actinopteri; order Gobiiformes; family Gobiidae; genus Eucyclogobius; species Eucyclogobius newberryi. Next base: position 54,781 of record NW_027316534.1, read on the forward strand.
TTTTCTTCAGGAGCGTTCACATTCTTATTTTTCTTCAGGAGCGTTCACATTCTTGTGTTTCTTCAGCAGCGTTCACATTCTTGTTTTCTTCTGGAGCATTCACATTCTCATGTTTCTTCAGAAGCGTTCACATTCTTGTGTTTCTTCTGGAAAGTTCACATTCTTATGTTTTCTTCAGGAGCGTTCACATTCTCGTGTTTTCTTCAGGAGCGTTCACATTCTTGTTTTTCTTCAGGAGCGTTCACATTCTCGTGTTTCTTCAGGAGCGTTCACATTCTTGTGTTTCTTCAAGAGCGTTCACATTCTCATGTTTTCTTCAGAGGCGTTCACATTCTCGTTTTTCTTCAGGAGCGTTCACATTCTCAGGTTTCTTCAGGAGCGTTCACATTCTTGTTTTTCTTCAGGGGCGTTCACATTCTCATTTTTCTTCAGGAGCGTTCACATTCTCGTGTTTCTTCAGGAGCGTTCACATTCTTGTATTTCTTCAGGAGCGTTCACATTCTCATGTTTTTTCAGGAGCGTTCACATTCTCTTGTTGTCTTCAGGAGCGTTCACATTCTCATGTTTCTTCAGGAGCGTTCACATTCTCGTGTTTTCTTCAGGAGCGTTCACATTCTTGTTTTTCTTCAGGGGCGTTCACATTCTCGTGTTTCTTCAGAAGCGTTCACATTCTTGTTTTTCTTCATGAGCGTTCACATTCTCATGTTTTCTTCAGGAGCGTTAACATTCTTGTGTTTCTTCAGGAGCGTTCACATTCTCGTATTTTCTTCAGGAGCGTTCACATTCTCGTATTTCTTCAGGAGCGTTCACATTCTCTTGTTTCATCAGGAGCGTTCACATTCTCGTGTTTCTTCAGGGGCGTTCACATTCTCGTGTTACGTCAGGAGCGTTCACATTCTTGTGTTTCTTCAGGAGCGTTCACATTCCCGTCTTTAGGAGAATTCACATTCTCGTGTTTTCTTCAGGAGCGTTCACATTCTTGTGTTTCTTCAGGAGCGTTCACATTCTCATGTTTCTTCAGGATCGTTCACATTCTTGTGTTTCTTCAGGAGCGTTCACATTCTTGTTTTTCTTCAGGAGCGTTCACATTCTCATGTTTCTTCAGAAGCGTTCACATTCTCTTGTTTCTTCAGAAGCGTTCACATTCTTATGTTTTCTTCAGGAGCGTTCACATTCTCGTGTTTCTTCAGGAGCGTTCACATTCTTATGTTTTCTTCAGGAGCGTTCACATTCTTATGTTTTGTTCAGGAGCGTTCACATTCTCGTGTTTCTCCAGGAGCGTTCACATTCTCATGTTTTCTTCAGGAGCGTTCACATTCTTGTGTTTCTTCAAGAGCGTTCACATTCTCATGTTTTCTTCAGGAGCGTTCACATTCTCGTGTTTCTTCAGGAGCGTTCACATTCTCATGTTTTCTTCAGGAGCGTTCACATTCTCGTGTTTGTTCAGGAGCGTTCACATTCTTGTGTTTCTTCAAGAGCGTTCACATTCTCATGTTTTCTTCAGGAGCGTTCACATTCCCGTGTTTCTTCAGGAGCGTTCACATTCTCATGTTTCTTCAGGAGCGTTCACATTCTCGTGTTTCTTCAGGAGCATTCACCTTCTTGTTTTTCTTCAGGAGCGTTCACATTCTCGTGTTTTTTCAGGAGCGTTCACATTCTAAGGTTTCTTCAGGAGCGTTCACATTCTTGTTTTTCTTCAGGGGCGTTCACATTCTCATTTTTCTTCAGGAGCGTTCACATTCTCGTGTTTTTTCAGGAGCGTTCACATTCTCGTGTTTCTTCAGCAGCGTTCACATTCTCGCGTTTCCTCAGGAGCGTTCACATTCTTGTGTTTCTTCAGGAGCGTTCACATTCTCGTGTTTTCTTCAGGAGCGTTCACATTCTTCTGTATCTTCAGGAGCGTTCACATTCTCATATTTTCTTCAGGAGCATTCACATGCTTGTGTTTCTTCAGGAGCGTTAACATTCTTGTGTTTCTTCAGGAGCGTTAACATTCTCATTTTTCTTCAGAGGCGTTCACATTCTTGTTTTTTTTCAGGAGCGTTCACATTCTCATTTTTCTTCAGAGGCGTTCACATTCTTGTTTTTTTTCAGGAGCGTTCACATTCTCATTTTTCTTCAGGAGCGTTCACATTCTCGTGTTTTTTCAGGAGCGTTCACATTCTCGTGTTTTTTCAGGAGCGTTCACATTCTCGTGTTTCTTCAGGAGCGTTCACATTCTTGTGTTTCAGGAGCGTTCGAGTTCCGGTGGGAGCTGAGGTCTGTGCGTCTTTACTCGTCCACTGGGGGGCTCCACGTGTTTGTGATGGCAGCAGAGATCGTCTACATGCTCTTTGTGCTCTATTACATGTACAAACAGGTACTCCCCTGCACATACTACATGTCCAAACAGGTACTCTCCTGCACATACTACATGTACAAAAAGGTACTCACCTGCACATACTACATGTACAAACAGGTACTCTCCTGCACATACTACATGTCCAAACAGGTACTCTCCTGCACATACTACATGTACAAAAAGGTACTCACCTGCACATACTACATGTACAAACAGGTACTCACCTGCACATACTACATGTACAAACAGGTACTCCCCTGCACATACTACATGTACAAACAGGTACTCCCCTGCACATACTACATGTACAAACAGGTACTCCCCTGCACATACTACATGTACAAACAGGTACTCCCCTGCACATACTACATGTACAAACAGGTACTCACCTGCACATACTACATGTACAAACAGGTACTCTCCTGCACATACTACATGTACAAACAGGTACTCCCCTGCACATACTACATGTACAAACAGGTACTCTCCTGCACATACTACATGTACAAACAGGTACTCTCCTGCACATACTACATGTACAAACAGGTACTCCCCTGCACATACTACATGTACAAACAGGTACTCTCCTGCACATACTACATGTACAAACAGGTACTCACCTGCACATACTACATGTACAAACAGGTACTCCCCTGCACATACTACATGTACAAACAGGTACTCTCCTGCACATACTACATGTACAAACAGGTACTCGCCTGCACATACTACATGTACAAACAGGTACTCTCCTGCACATACTACATGAACAAACAGGTACTCTCCTGCACATACTACATGTACAAACAGGTACTCCCCTGCACATACTACATGTACAAACAGGTACTCTCCTGCACATACTACATGTACAAACAGGTACTCGCCTGCACATACTACATGTACAAACAGGTACTCACCTGCACATACTACATGTACAAACAGGTACTCCCCTGCACATACTACATGTACAAACAGGTACTCCCCTGCACATACTACATGTACAAACAGGTACTCTCCTGCACATACTACATGTACAAACAGGTACTCGCCTGCACATACTACATGTACAAACAGGTACTCTCCTGCACATACTACATGTACAAACAGGTACTCCCCTGCACATACTACATGTACAAACAGGTACTCACCTCTACACGTACAACATTATTTATTACTTTTGAGATGATGCGGTCTCAGAAGTGTGTGTCGCTCGAGGACTCACTTTCTCTCTTCCTCAGGTGCAAAGGTTGAGGGTCCAACGCTGGTCTTACTTCAGAGACCGCTGGAACCTGCTGGAGCTGAGCATTATCACCCTCTCCTGGACGGGAGTGGGACTGTTCATCCAGAGGACACTGCTTGGACAGAGAGAGATGGACGAGTATCACAACAACAAAGACAAGTATGAATATGACTCTGAACTCACGTTGCTCTCTTCACAGTTTAAGCCCTTCACACTTTCATCTCAGATCCACGTGTCTATATACATATATATATACATATATATATATATATATATATATATATATATATATATATGTATATATATATATATATATATGTATATATGTATATATATATATATATATATGTATATATATATGTATATATATATATATGTATATATATATATATATATATGTATATATATATATATATATGTATATATATATGTATATATATATATATATGTATATATATATGTATATATGTATATATATATATATGTATATATATATATATATGTATATATATATATATATATATATATATATATATATATATATATATATGTATATATATATGTATATATATATATATGTATATATATATATATATATATATATGTATATATATATGTATATATGTATATATATATGTATATATATGTGCACAGAGTGGGTCATTTCTAGAGCTTTGAGTTCATAAAATGGCATTAAATCATTGTAAAAGTCTTTGCGACTTTAGTTTAAAAATGTCCTGAAGTGATGAAAACTTAAGTTCAGCAAATTAACAAGAACCAGGCAAAGTCAGAGCTGTTCTTTTCTCATCCAGACCTGGTCCAGACCTGGTCCAGACCTGGTCCAGACCTGGTCCAGACCTGGTCCAGACCTGGTTCAGACCTGGTTCAGACCTGGTTCAGACCGGTTCTCTGTGGGTTCTCCTCAGGTTCCCGTCCTTCTCCTCCTCGGCCTCCTCAAACTTGGCTCTTCAGTTTCTCGTGGCGTTCGTGGTTCTTCTGTCGACGGTGAAACTTTGGCATCTCCTCAGACTCAATCCAAACATGAGGCTGATCTCATCTGCTCTGAACCGCGCCTCTGGGGACATAACCGGCTTCCTCCTGGTCATCGGGCTCATGCTGATCGCCTACGCCACCACCGTGAGTCTGAGGCCTGGTTTAGTCCTGTTTAGTCCTGGTTTAGTCCTGTTTTAGTCCTGTTTAGTCCTGTTTAGTCCTGTTTTAGTCCTGTTTAGTCCTGGTTTAGTCCTGGTTTAGTCCTGTTTAGTCCTGGTTTAGTCCTGGTTTAGTCCTGTTTAGTCCTGGTTTAGTCCTGGTTTAGTCCTGGTTTAGTCCTGGTTTAGTCCTGGTTTAGACCTGGTTTAGTCCTGGTTTAGTCCTGGTTTAGACCTGGTTTAGACTTGGTTTAGTCCTGGTTTAGTCCTGGTTTAGACCTGGTTTAGTCTTGGTTTAGTCCTGGTTTAGTCCTGGTTCAGTCCTGGTTTAGTCCTGGTTTAGTCCTGGTTTAGACCTGGTTTAGTCCTGGTTTAGTCCTGGTTCAGTCCTGGTTTAGACCTGGTTTAGTCCTGGTTTAGACCTGGTTTAGTCCTGGTTTAGACCTGGTTTAGTCTTGGTTTAGTCCTGGTTTAGTCCTGGTTCAGTCCTGGTTTAGACCTGGTTTAGTCCTGGTTTAGTCCTGGTTTAGACCTGGTGTAGACCTGGTTTAGACCTGGTTTAGTCCTGGTTTAGACCTGGTGTAGACCTGGTTTAGACCTGGTTTAGTCCTGGTTTAGTCCTGGTTTAGACCTGGTGTAGACCTGGTTTAGACCTGGTTTAGTCCTGGTTTAGTCCTGGTTTAGACCTGGTTTAGACCTGGTTTAGACCTGGTTTAGACCTGGTTTAGACCTGGTTTAGTCCTGGTTTAGTCCTGGTTTAGTCCTGGTTGTGTTCTGTCAGTGTAATGTTCTGTACTTTTGTGTGTTCTCTCAGTGTAATGTTCTGTACGGCCAGCAGATGGCGGCGTACAGAACTCTGCCGGACTCTCTGCTCACGCTCATTAAACTGCAGCTCGGAATATTCAACTACAGCGAGGTAAAAGTTTATTTTGTGATTAAAATGTGACCACCAGAAGGCTCTACCTCCTACAGTACTTTTAGAGACTCTTGGCACCACCAGAAGGTCAGCATGTTGAGAGTGAAGAGCTCTGATTGGATGAGATGGTTCTATAGCATCTTTGAGGTGGGAGGGGCCATGTCATTTATGGCTTTGTAAATCAGGAGGAGGAGTTTAAATGTGATTCTAAACAGGAGCCAGTGAAGAGACTCCAGCACCGGTGTAATGTGCTCTCTTCTTTTAGTTGCTGTTTGTAATCTTGCTGCTGCATTTTGAACCAGTTAAAGCTTTTTATGGAGCTTTTAGGACCTGCTGTGAGCAGGAGTTACAGGAGAATCGAGACGTTACAAATGCAGGAGACGTTTCAGCTTCACTTTTAGGCCGGATTCTTCTGATTTTGGCTCTTGTTGTGCAAATGGAAATAAGCTGTTTTACAAGCTTGATTTATCTGAGCTTTAAATGAGAGCTCCTGGTCCAATCAGACTCTGAGGTTTCTTACAGTAGAACTGGAGGCTTCACTGAGACTATCTGCTCAGATAAAGCGTCTCGTACATGTTTAGGACCAGCACAATGACCTCCAGCACAATGACCTCCAGCACAATGACCTTCAGCACAATGACCTCCAGCACAATGACCTCCAGCACAATGACCTCCAGCACAATGACCTCCTGCACAATGACCTCCAGTACAATGACCTCCAGCACAATGACCTCCAGCACAATGACCTCCAGCACAATGACCTCCAGCACAATGACCTCCAGCACAATGACCTCCTGCACAATGACCTCCAGCACAATGACTTCCAGCACAATGACCTCCAGCACAATGACCTCCAGCACAATGACCTCCAGCACAATGACCACAATGACCTCCAGCACAATGACCTCCAGCACAATGACCTTGGTTTGTTCAGGGTTAAGAAGCAGATCATTAAGTGTCCTCCAGGTTTTTATCTCCTTCACACGAGCTCTAAGTCTGTCTGATCGCTCTGATCATGTGACCTGATCATGTGACCTGATGATGTGACCTAACGGCAGCATGTAAAGAGGAAACAGAACTGGACCCAGTACTGACCCCTGAGGCACACCGTGACTTTAGAACAAGGGGAGGAGCTCTGGACAAGGGGAGGAGCTCTGGACAAGGGGAGGAGCTCTGTTTACATGAGAGAAACATTCATTTTCATAGTTTCAATCCTTTGACTTGTTTTTCTGTCCTTCAGTTCTTTGTGTTCTTAGTTTTACTTTAAAGAAACAGAAAAGTTTGAGGAAAGTTCTGTTCGTCTCAGTCTTTAATCCGGTCGCTCTCCTCAGGTCCTGGACTACAGCCCGGTCCTTGGGGGTCTTCTGGTCGGCTCTTGTGTGGTCTTCATGGGGTTTGTGGCCCTAAACCTCCTGATCTCTGTGATCCTGGATGCCTTCCAACAGGAGCAGATCCAGCACCAGGTAAAGACCTGGTTTAGTCCTGGTTTAGACCTGGTTTAGTCCTGGTTTAGACCTGGTTTAGTCCTGGTTTAGACCTGGTTTAGACCTGGTTTAGTCCTGGTTTAGTCCTGGTTTAGACCTGGTTTAGTCCTGGTTTAGACCTGGTTTAGTCCTGGTTTAGACCTGGTTTAGACCTGGTTTAGACCTGGTTTAGTCCTGGTTTAGTCCTGGTTTAGTCCTGGTTTAGTCCTGGTGTAGACCTGGTTTAGACCTGGTTTAGTCCTGGTTTAGTCCTGGTTTAGACCTGGTTTAGACCTGGTGTAGACCTGGTTTAGTCCTGGTTTAGTCCTGGTTTAGACCTGGTTTAGTCCTGGTTTAGTCCTGGTTTAGACCTGGTTTAGTCCTGGTTTAGTCCTGGTTTAGACCTGGTTTAGACCTGGTGTAGACCTGGTTTAGTCCTGGTTTAGTCCTGGTGTAGACCTGGTTTAGACCTGGTTTAGACCTGGTGTAGACCTGGTTTAGTCCTGGTTTAGACCTGGTTTAGTCCTGGTGTAGACCTGGTTTAGACCTGGTTTAGTCCTGGTTTAGTCCTGGTTTAGACCTGGTTTAGTCCTGGTGTAGACCTGGTTTAGACCTGGTTTAGTCCTGGTTTAGACCTGGTTTAGACCTGGTGTAGACCTGGTTTAGTCCTGGTTTAGACCTGGTTTAGTCCTGGTTTAGACCTGGTTTAGTCCTGGTTTAGTCCTGGTTTAGACCTGGTTTAGTCCTGGTTTAGTCCTGGTTTAGACCTGGTTTAGTCCTGGTTTAGTCCTGGTTTAGTCCTGGTTTAGACCTGGTTTAGACCTGGTGTAGACCTGGTTTAGTCCTGGTTTAGTCCTGGTTTAGACCTGGTTTAGTCCTGGTTTAGTCCTGGTTTAGTCCTGGTTTAGACCTGGTTTAGACCTGGTTTAGACCTGGTGTAGACCTGGTTTAGTCCTGGTTTAGTCCTGGTTTAGTCCTGGTTTAGACCTGGTTTAGACCTGGTGTAGACCTGGTTTAGTCCTGGTTTAGTCCTGGTTTAGTCCTGGTTTAGACCTGGTGTAGACCTGGTTTAGTCCTGGTTTAGACCTGGTTTAGACCTGGTTTAGTCCTGGTTTAGACCTGGTGTAGACCTGGTTTAGTCCTGGTTTAGACCTGGTTTAGTCCTGGTTTAGACCTGGTTTAGTCCTGGTGTAGACCTGGTTTAGTCCTGGTTTAGACCTGGTTTAGACCTGGTGTAGACCTGGTTTAGTCCTGGTTTAGTCCTGGTGTAGACCTGGTTTAGTCCTGGTTTAGACCTGGTGTAGACCTGGTTAAGTCCTGGTTTAGACCTGGTTTAGTCCTGGTGTAGACCTGGTTTAGTCCTGGTTTAGACCTGGTTTAGACCTGGTTTAGTCCTGGTGTAGACCTGGTTTAGACCTGGTTTAGTCCTGGTTTAGACCTGGTTTAGTCCTGGTGTAGAGCTTGTTTAGACCTGGTTTAGTCCTGGTTTAGACCTGGTTTAGACCTGGTTTAGACCTGGTTTAGACCTGGTTTAGACCTGGTTTAGACCTGGTTTAGACCTGGTTTAGTCCTGGTTTAGACCTGGTTTAGACCTGGTTTAGTCCTGGTTTAGTCCTGGTTTAGACCTGGTTTAGTCCTGGTTTAGTCCTGGTTTAGACCTGGTTTAGTCCTGGTTTAGACCTGGTGTAGACCTGCTTTAGTCCTGGTTTAGACCTGGTTTAGTCCTGGTTTAGTCCTGGTTTAGACCTGGTTTAGACCTGGTTTAGACCTGGTTTAGTCCTGGTTTAGACCTGGTTTAGTCCTGGTTTAGTCCTGGTTTAGACCTGGTTTAGTCCTGGTTTAGTCCTGGTTTAGTCCTGGTTTAGACCTGGTTTAGACCTGGTTTAGACCTGGTGTAGACCTGGTTTAGACCTGGTTTAGTCCTGGTTTAGTCCTGGTTTAGTCCTGGTTTAGTCCTGGTTTAGACCTGGTGTAGACCTGGTTTAGTCCTGGTTTAGACCTGGTTTAGACCTGGTTTAGTCCTGGTTTAGACCTGGTGTAGACCTGGTTTAGTCCTGGTTTAGACCTGGTTTAGTCCTGGTTTAGACCTGGTTTAGTCCTGGTGTAGACCTGGTTTAGTCCTGGTTTAGACCTGGTTTAGACCTGGTGTAGACCTGGTTTAGTCCTGGTTTAGTCCTGGTGTAGACCTGGTTTAGTCCTGGTTTAGACCTGGTGTAGACCTGGTTTAGTCCTGGTTTAGACCTGGTTTAGTCCTGGTGTAGACCTGGTTTAGTCCTGGTTTAGACCTGGTTTAGTCCTGGTTTAGTCCTGGTTTAGACCTGGTTTAGTCCTGGTGTAGACCTGGTTTAGACCTGGTTTAGTCCTGGTTTAGACCTGGTTTAGTCCTGGTGTAGAGCTTGTTTAGACCTGGTTTAGTCCTGGTTTAGACCTGGTTTAGACCTGGTTTAGACCTGGTGTAGACCTGGTTTAGACCTGGTTTAGACCTGGTGTAGACCTGGTTTAGACCTGGTTTAGTCCTGGTTTAGTCCTGGTTTAGACCTGGTTTAGTCCTGGTTTAGTCCTGGTTTAGACCTGGTTTAGTCCTGGTTTAGACCTGGTGTAGACCTGGTTTAGACCTGGTTTAGACCTGGTTTAGTCCTGGTTTAGACCTGGTTTAGTCCTGGTTTAGACCTGGTGTAGACCTGGTTTAGTCCTGGTTTAGACCTGGTTTAGTCCTGGTTTAGTCCTGGTTTAGACCTGGTTTAGTCCTGGTTTAGACCTGGTGTAGACCTGGTTTAGACCTGGTGTAGACCTGGTTTAGTCCTGGTTTAGACCTGGTTTAGACCTGGTTTAGTCCTGGTTTAGTCCTGGTTTAGACCTGGTTTAGTCCTGGTGTAGACCTGGTTTAGACCTGGTTTAGTCCTGGTTTAGACCTGGTTTAGTCCTGGTGTAGAGCTTGTTTAGACCTGGTTTAGTCCTGGTTTAGTCCTGGTGTAGAGCTTGTTTAGACCTGGTTTAGACCTGGTTTAGACCTGGTTTAGACCTGGTTTAGACCTGGTGTAGACCTGGTTTAGACCAGGTTTAGACCTGGTGTAGACCTGGTTTAGACCTGGTTTAGACCTGGTGTAGACCTGGTTTAGACCTGGTTTAGTCCTGGTTTAGACCTGGTTTAGTCCTGGTTTAGACCTGGTGTAGACCTGGTTTAGACCTGGTTTAGACCTGGTTTAGTCCTGGTTTAGACCTGGTTTAGTCCTGGTTTAGTCCTAAATAAATGTAAAATGAGGTGTCTGTGTTCAGGTGTCGGACGAGGAGGAGATCGTGCAGCTGATGCTGAAGAAGGTGTTTGGACTGTTCGGCCTCAGTTACACAGCGCCCTCCACAGAGCAGGAGGGGAACTGCAGCCACACAGCGCCCTCCACAGAGCAGGAGGGGAACTGCAGCCACACAGCGCCCTCCACAGAGCAGGAGGGGAACTGCAGCCACGCACAGGATTGTGGGAAAAGCAGTGTCTGAAGAGCTCTTAAAGATACACATTATGGCATTACAACAAATCTGTCTTAAATTAAATTATTACTAGTTCATTGGTGTCCAAACTATGGCCCAGGGGCCACATGCGGCCCTCAGGCTTCCTGCTAAACCGGCCAAAACAACAAAAAATAATAGTTTTACTTTCAAATTGAAAAAATTCTGCTTTAATAACCTAAATATCTCACATTTTGATGAGAAACAGACTTAATATTAATGTTCCAAGTCAAAGGCATCAAAGGCCATGATCTGTGGCCTCATCGAACCTGTTTCAGTCGGTCACTTATATTTCTAATATTCCAAACAACAAAAAATACACAAATGAAAAAAGTGATTTTCTAGTGAGTAGTTTTAAACTCTCACAAACCGAAAAGATTCAGATTTCATCTGAAAGTCGTTTTAGTCCGACTCAAACACAGTTTGTTTTATTCTCACACTTCTGCCTCAGTAATTCTTCTTTTTGTATATTGAAGAAGAAGAACCCTATTGTTCAGCACAAACTGTCTGACTTTCCTCTTTGAAATGGCTTATGGTCAGTCAGCCATGGTAAGTCAGGAACAGAAATATAAAGCTACAGCTTCAGCACTCCGCCTCTCCACGGAGCTGACCTGTCTCCATGGAGATAGATGTGTTTGATGCCATACTGCGTACAACCTTCCATGTTATTACATTTCCATGGAAACACTCAGCACAGCTTATTTATACATTATAAACACATTTAACATTTGATGAATGACTTTGTTTGCATTGTTTCCATATTTGGTGATATTTGGTGATATTTGGTGAATCGTTTCCTGTCGTGGCTCTTTATTATTCATGAGTTTGATTTGTTTATACTTTTATTATAAATGTCATTATCCAAAAATAATTTTGATGCAGATTTTATTCATGAATCTGTGACTGACAAAGTAATGACAGAACCTGAGTCACATTGATGTATTTATTTATTCTGATCCAAATAAAGAGAAAAAGAACAAACCACAATGTTTACATTTTGATCAAGAATCATCTTTCAAATTTAGACCTGGTTTAGTCCTGGTTTAGTCTTGGTTTAGACCTGGTTAAGTCCTGGTTAAGTCCTGGTTTAGACCTGGTTTAGACCTGGTTTAGTCCTGGTTAAGTCCTGGTTTAGACCTGGTTTAGACCTGGTTTAGTCCTGGTTTAGACCTGGTTTAGACCTGGTTAAGTCCTGGTTTAGACCTGGTTTAGTCCTGGTTTAGACCTGGTTTAGTCCTGGTTTAGACCTGGTTTAGACCTGGTTTAGTCCTGATTAAGTCCTGGTTTAGACCTGGTTTAGACCTGGTTTAGTCCTGGTTTAGACCTGGTTTAGGCCTGGTTTAGGCCTGGTTTAGACCTGGTTAAGTCCTGGTTTAGACCTGGTTTAGTCCTGGTTTAGACCTGGTTTAGTCCTGGTTTAGACCTGGTTTAGTCCTGGTTTAGTCCTGGTTTGGACCTGGTCTAGTCCTGGTTTAGACCAGGTTTAGTCCTGGTTTAGTCCTGGTTTAGTCCTGGTTTGGACCTGGTCTAGTCCTGGTTTAGTCCTGGTCTCCGTGGTGGTCTCCGTGGTGGTCTCCGTGGTGGTCTCCGTGGTGGTCCTTCAGGCTGATGTGGACCACCCGCCCCTCCTCCGGCAGGGACAGGGCGGAGCCGCACACGTACCCGGGCAGAGAACCTGGAGCGTGGGCCGGCGGCAGCACAGGGCAGCGGGTCAGTAGAGAGCGCCCTCCGGAGGTCGAGCGAGTGCACAGGCCCAGGGGGGAGTGACCGCTCGTGCTGTGGGTCAGACCGCCCACCACCGACCCATAATGGTAACGGCCAAACAGCACCGGGGCCCTCCACTCCAGAGCCAGGGCCCTGCGACGCCACGCCTTCTTCAGCTCGCTCTGCACCTGAGGGAATCAGGCCATGTTCAGAGTCTCATCATTACTTGGTCTCATCATTACTTAGAGTCTCATCATTACTTAGTCTCATCATTACTTAGTCTCATCATTACTTAGAGTCTCATCATTACTTAGAGTCTCATCATTACTTAGAGTCTCATCATTACTTAGTCTCATCATTACTTAGTCTCATCATTACTTAGAGTCTCATCATTACTTAGTCTCATCATTACTTAGAGTCTCATCATTACTTAGTCTCATCATTACTTAGAGTCTCATCATTACTTAGAGTCTCATCATTACTTAGAGTCTCATCATTACTTAGTCTCATCATTACTTAGTCTCATCATTACTTAGTCTCATCATAACTTAGAGTCTCATCATTACTTAGTCTCATCATTACTTAGAGTCTCATCATTACTTAGAGTCTCATCATTACTTAGTCTCATCATTACTTAGAGTCTCATCATTACTTAGTCTCATCATTACTTAGAGTCTCATCATTACTTAGTCTCATCATTACTTAGTCTCATCATTACTTAGAGTCTAATCGTTACTTAGAGTCTCATTGTTACTTAGAGTCTCATCATTACTTAGTCTCATCATTACTTAGAGTCTCATCATTACTTAGTCTCATCATTACTTAGAGTCTCATCATTACTTAGAGTCTCATCATTACTTAGTCTCATCATTACTTAGAGTCTCATCATTACTTAGAGTCTCATCATTACTTAGAGTCTCATCATTACTTAGAGTCTCATCATTACTTAGTCTCATCATTACTTAGAGTCTCATCATTACTTAGAGTCTCATCATTACTTAGAGTCTCATCATTACTTAGAGTCTCATCATTACTTCGTCTCATCATTACTTAGAGTCTCATCATTACAGAGTCTCATCATTACTTAGAGTCTCATCATTACTTAGTCTCATCATTACTTAAAGTCTCATCATTACTTAGTCTCATCATTACTTAGAGTCTCATCATTACTTAGTCTCATCATTACTTAGAGTCTCATCATTACTTAGTCTCATCATTACTTAGAGTCTCATCATTACTTAGAGTCTCATCATTACTTAGTCTCATCATTACTTAGAGTCTCATCATTACTTAGAGTCTCATCATTACTTAGAGTCTCATCATTACTTAGAGTCTCATCATTACTTAGTCTCATCATTACTTAGAGTCTCATCATTACTTAGAGTCTCATCATTACTTAGTCTCATCATTACTTAGTCTCATCGTTACTTAGTCTAATCGTTACTTAGAGTCTCATCGTTACTTAGAGTCTCATCGTTACTTAGAGTCTCATCATTACTTAGAGTCTCATCATTACTTAGTCTCATCATTACTTAGAGTCTCATCATTACTTAGTCTCATCATTACTTAGAGTCTCATCATTACTTAGAAGCTCATTACTTAGAGTCTCATCATTACTTAGAGTCTCATCATTACTTAGAAGCTCATTACTTAGAGTCTCATCATTACTTAGTCTCATCATTACTTAGTCTCATCATTACTTAGTCTCATTACTTAGAGTCTCATCATTACTTAGAGTCTCATCATTACTTAGAGTCTCATCATTACTTATTCTCATCATTACTTAATCTCATCATTACTTAGAGTCTCATCATTACTTAGAGTCTCATCATTACTTAGAGTCTCATCATTACTTAGAGTCTCATCATTACTTATTCTCATCATTACTTAATCTCATCATTACTTAGAGTCTCATCATTACTTAAAGTCTCATCATTACTTAGAGTCTCATCATTACTTAGTCTCATCATTACTTAGTCTCATCATTACTTAGTCTCATCATTACTTAGTCTCATCATTACTTAGAGTCTCATCATTACTTAGAGTCTCATCATTACTTAGAGTCTCATCATTACTTAGTATCATCATTACTTAGAGTCTCATCATTACTTAGAGTCTCATCATTACTTAGAGTCTCATCATTACTTAGAGTCTCATCATTACTTAGTCTCATCATTACTTAGAGTCTCATCATTACTTAGTCTCATCATTACTTAGAGTCTCATCATTACTTAGTCTCATCATTACTTAGTCTCATCATTACTTAGAGTCTAATCGTTACTTAGAGTCTCATTGTTACTTAGAGTCTCATCATTACTTAGTCTCATCATTACTTAGAGTCTCATCATTACTTAGTCTCATCATTACTTAGAGTCTCATCATTACTTAGAGTCTCATCATTACTTAGTCTCATCATTACTTAGAGTCTCATCATTACTTAGAGTCTCATCATTACTTAGAGTCTCATCATTACTTAGAGTCTCATCATTACTTAGTCTCATCATTACTTAGAGTCTCATCATTACTTAGAGTCTCATCATTACTTAGAGTCTCATCATTACTTAGAGTCTCATCATTACTTCGTCTCATCATTACTTAGAGTCTCATCATTACAGAGTCTCATCATTACTTAGAGTCTCATCATTACTTAGTCTCATCATTACTTAGAGTCTCATCATTACTTCGTCTCATCATTACTTAGAGTCTCATCATTACAGAGTCTCATCATTACTTAAAGTCTCATCATTACTTAGTCTCATCATTACTTAGAGTCTAATCGTTACTTAGAGTCTCATCATTACTTAGTCTCATCATTACTTAGAGTCTCATCATTACTTAGAGTCTCATCATTACTTAGAGTCTCATCATTACTTAGTCTCATCATTACTTAGAGTCTCATCATTACTTAGAGTCTCATCATTACTTAGAGTCTCATCATTACTTAGTCTCATCATTACTTAGTCTCATCGTTACTTAGTCTAATCGTTACTTAGAGTCTCATCGTTACTTAGAGTCTCATCGTTACTTAGAGTCTCATCATTACTTAGAGTCTCATCATTACTTAGTCTCATCATTACTTAGAGTCTCATCATTACTTAGTCTCATCATTACTTAGAGTCTCATCATTACTTAGAAGCTCATTACTTAGAGTCTCATCATTACTTAGAGTCTCATCATTACTTAGAAGCTCATTACTTAGAGTCTCATCATTACTTAGTCTCATCATTACTTAGTCTCATCATTACTTAGTCTCATTACTTAGAGTCTCATCATTACTTAGAGTCTCATCATTACTTAGAGTCTCATCATTACTTATTCTCATCATTACTTAATCTCATCATTACTTAGAGTCTCATCATTACTTAAAGTCTCATCATTACTTAGAGTCTCATCATTACTTAGTCTCATCATTACTTAGTCTCATCATTACTTAGTCTCATCATTACTTAGAGTCTCATCATTACTTAGAGTCTCATCATTACTTAGAGTCTCATCATTACTTAGTATCATCATTACTTAGAGTCTCATCATTACTTAGAGTCTCATCATTACTTAGAGTCTCATCATTACTTAGAGTCTCATCATTACTTAGTCTCATCATTACTTAGAGTCTCATCATTACTTAGTCTCATCATTACTTAGAGTCTCATCATTACTTAGTCTCATCATTACTTAGTCTCATCATTACTTAGAGTCTAATCGTTACTTAGAGTCTCATTGTTACTTAGAGTCTCATCATTACTTAGTCTCATCATTACTTAGAGTCTCATCATTACTTAGTCTCATCATTACTTAGAGTCTCATCATTACTTAGAGTCTCATCATTACTTAGTCTCATCATTACTTAGAGTCTCATCATTACTTAGAGTCTCATCATTACTTAGAGTCTCATCATTACTTAGAGTCTCATCATTACTTAGTCTCATCATTACTTAGAGTCTCATCATTACTTAGAGTCTCATCATTACTTAGAGTCTCATCATTACTTAGAGTCTCATCATTACTTCGTCTCATCATTACTTAGAGTCTCATCATTACAGAATCTCATCATTACTTAGAGTCTCATCATTACTTAGTCTCATCATTACTTAGAGTCTCATCATTACTTCGTCTCATCATTACTTAGAGTCTCATCATTACAGAGTCTCATCATTACTTAAAGTCTCATCATTACTTAGTCTCATCATTACTTAGAGTCTAATCGTTACTTAGAGTCTCATCATTACTTAGTCTCATCATTACTTAGAGTCTCATCATTACTTAGAGTCTCATCATTACTTAGAGTCTCATCATTACTTAGAGTCTCATCATTACTTAGTCTCATCATTACTTAGAGTCTCATCATTACTTAGAGTCTCATCATTACTTAGAGTCTCATCATTACTTAGTCTCATCATTACTTAGTCTCATCGTTACTTAGTCTAATCGTTACTTAGAGTCTCATCGTTACTTAGAGTCTCATCGTTACTTAGAGTCTCATCATTACTTAGAGTCTCATCATTACTTAGTCTCATCATTACTTAGAGTCTCATCATTACTTAGTCTCATCATTACTTAGAGTCTCATCATTACTTAGAAGCTCATTACTTAGAGTCTCATCATTACTTAGAGTCTCATCATTACTTAGAAGCTCATTACTTAGAGTCTCATCATTACTTAGTCTCATCATTACTTAGTCTCATCATTACTTAGTCTCATTACTTAGAGTCTCATCATTACTTAGAGTCTCATCATTACTTAGAGTCTCATCATTACTTAGTCTCATCATTACTTAGTCTCATCGTTATTAAGAGTCCCATCATTACTTATTCTCATCATTACTTAATCTCATCATTACTTAGAGTCTCATCATTACTTAAAGTCTCATCATTACTTAGAGTCTCATCATTACTTAGTCTCATCATTACTTAGTCTCATCATTACTTAGAGTCTAATCGTTACTTAGAGTCTCATCGTTACTTAGAGTCTCATCGTTACTTAGAGTCTCATCATTACTTAGAGTCTCATCATTACTTAGAGTCTCATCATTACTTAGAGTCTCATCATTACTTAAAGTCTCATCATTACTTAGAGTCTCATCATTACTTAGTCTCATCATTACTTAGTCTCATCATTACTTAGAGTCTAATCGTTACTTAGAGTCTCATCGTTACTTAGAGTCTCATCGTTACTTAGAGTCTCATCATTACTTAGAGTCTCATCATTACTTAGAGTCTCATCATTACTTAGTCTCATCATTACTTAGTCTCATCATTACTTAGAGTCTCATCATTACTTAGAGTCTCATCATTACTTAGAGTCTCATTACTTAGAGTCTCATCATTACTTAGAGTCTCATCATTACTTAGTCTCATCATTACTTAGAGTCTCATCATTACTTAGAGTCTCATCATTACTTAGAGTCTCATCATTACTTAGAGTCTCATCATTACTTAGTCTCATCATTACTTAGTCTCATCATTACTTAGAGTCTCATCATTACTTAGAGTCTCATCATTACTTAGAGTCTCATCATTACTTAGAGTCTCATCATTACTTAGTCTCATCATTACTTAGTCTCATCATTACTTAGAGTCTCATCATTACTTAGAGTCTCATTACTTAGAGTCTCATCATTACTTAGAGTCTCATCATTACTTAGTCTCATCATTACTTAGTCTCATCATTACTTAGTCTAATCGTTACTTAGAGTCTCATCGTTACTTAGAGTCTCATCGTTACTTAGAGTCTCATCATTACTTAGAGTCTCATCATTACTTAGAGTCTCATCATTACTTAGAGTCTCATCATTACTTGGTCTCATCATTACTTAGAGTCTCATCATTACTTAGTCTCATCATAACTTAGAGTCTCATCATTACAGAGTCTCATCATTACTTAGAGTCTCATCATTACTTAGTCTCATCATTACTTAGTCTCATCATTACTTAGTCTCATCATTACTTAGAGTCTCATCATTACTTAGTCTCATCGTTATTAAGAGTCCCATCATTACTTAATCTCATCATTACTTAATCTCATCATTACTTAGAGTCTCATCGTTACTTAGAGTCTCATCGTTACTTAGAGTCTCATCATTACTTAGAGTCTCATCATTACTTAGAGTCTCATCATTACTTAGTCTCACATGATTACTTAGTCTTACATCATTACTTAGTCTCATCATTACTTAGTCTCATCATTACTTAGTCTCATCATTACTTAGATTCTCATTATTATTTAGAGTCTCATCATTACTTAGAGTCTCATCATTACTTAGAGTCTCATCATTACTTAGTCTCATCATTACTTAGTCTCATCATTACTTAAGAGTCTCATCATTACTTAGAGTCTCATCATTACTTAGTCTCATCATTACTTAGTCTCTCATCATTACTTAGTCTCATCATTACTTAGAGTCTCATCATTACTTAGAGTCTCATCATTACTTAGTCTCATCATTACTTAGAGTCTCATCATTACTTAGAGTCTCATCATTACTTAGAGTCTCATCATTACTTAGTCTCATCATTACTTAGTCTCATAATTACTTAGAGTTTAATCGTTACTTAGAGTCTCATCATTATTTAGTCTCATCATTACTTAGTCTCATCATAACTTAGAGTCTCATCATTACTTAGTCTCATCATTACTTAGAGTCTCATCATTACTTAGAGTCTCATCATTACTTAGTTTCATCATTACTTAGTCTAATCATTACTTAGAGTCTCATCATTACTTAGAGTCTCATCATTACTTAGTCTCATCATTACTTAGTCTCATCATTACTTAGAGTCTCATCATTACTTAGAGTCTCATCATTACTTAGAGTCTCATCATTACTTAGTATCATCATTACTTAGAGTCTCATCATTACTTAGAGTCTCATCATTACTTAGAGTCTCATCATTACTTAGAGTCTCATCATTACTTAGTCTCATCATTACTTAGAGTCTCATCATTACTTAGTCTCATCATTACTTAGAGTCTCATCATTACTTAGTCTCATCATTACTTAGTCTCATCATTACTTAGAGTCTAATCGTTACTTAGAGTCTCATTGTTACTTAGAGTCTCATCATTACTTAGAGTCTCATCATTACTTAGTCTCATCATTACATAGAGTCTCATCATTACTTAGAGTCTCATCATTACTTAGAGTCTCATCATTACTTAGAGTCTCATCATTACTTAGAGTCTCATCATTACTTAGTCTCATCATTACTTAGAGTCTCATCATTACTTAGTCTCATCATTACTTAGAGTCTCATCATTACTTAGTCTCATCATTACTTAGAAGCTCATTACTTAGAGTCTCATCATTACTTAGTCTCATCATTACTTAGTCTCATCATTACTTAGTCTCATTACTTAGAGTCTCATCATTACTTAGAGTCTCATCATTACTTAGAGTCTCATCATTACTTAGTCTCATCATTACTTAGTCTCATCGTTATTAAGAGTCCCATCATTACTTATTCTCATCATTACTTAATCTCATCATTACTTAGAGTCTCATCATTACTTAAAGTCTCATCATTACTTAGAGTCTCATCATTACTTAGTCTCATCATTACTTAGTCTCATCATTACTTAGAGTCTAATCGTTACTTAGAGTCTCATCGTTACTTAGAGTCTCATCGTTACTTAGAGTCTCATCATTACTTAGAGTCTCATCATTACTTAGAGTCTCATCATTACTTAGAGTCTCATCATTACTTAAAGTCTCATCATTACTTAGAGTCTCATCATTACTTAGTCTCATCATTACTTAGTCTCATCATTACTTAGAGTCTAATCGTTACTTAGAGTCTCATCGTTACTTAGAGTCTCATCGTTACTTAGAGTCTCATCATTACTTAGAGTCTCATCATTACTTAGAGTCTCATCATTACTTAGTCTCATCATTACTTAGTCTCATCATTACTTAGAGTCTCATCATTACTTAGAGTCTCATCATTACTTAGAGTCTCATTACTTAGAGTCTCATCATTACTTAGAGTCTCATCATTACTTAGTCTCATCATTACTTAGAGTCTCATCATTACTTAGAGTCTCATCATTACTTAGAGTCTCATCATTACTTAGAGTCTCATCATTACTTAGTCTCATCATTACTTAGTCTCATCATTACTTAGAGTCTCATCATTACTTAGAGTCTCATCATTACTTAGAGTCTCATCATTACTTAGAGTCTCATCATTACTTAGTCTCATCATTACTTAGTCTCATCATTACTTAGAGTCTCATCATTACTTAGAGTCTCATTACTTAGAGTCTCATCATTACTTAGAGTCTCATCATTACTTAGTCTCATCATTACTTAGTCTCATCATTACTTAGTCTAATCGTTACTTAGAGTCTCATCATTACTTAGAGTCTCATCATTACTTAGAGTCTCATCATTACTTAGAGTCTCATCATTACTTGGTCTCATCATTACTTAGAGTCTCATCATTACTTAGTCTCATCATAACTTAGAGTCTCATCATTACAGAGTCTCATCATTACTTAGAGTCTCATCATTACTTAGTCTCATCATTACTTAGTCTCATCATTACTTAGTCTCATCATTACTTAGAGTCTCATCATTACTTAGTCTCATCGTTATTAAGAGTCCCATCATTACTTAATCTCATCATTACTTAATCTCATCATTACTTAGAGTCTCATCGTTACTTAGAGTCTCATCGTTACTTAGAGTCTCATCATTACTTAGAGTCTCATCATTACTTAGAGTCTCATCATTACTTAGTCTCACATGATTACTTAGTCTTACATCATTACTTAGTCTCATCATTACTTAGTCTCATCATTACTTAGTCTCATCATTACTTAGATTCTCATTATTATTTAGAGTCTCATCATTACTTAGAGTCTCATCATTACTTAGAGTCTCATCATTACTTAGAGTCTCATCATTACTTAGAGTCTCATCATTACTTAGTCTCATCATTACTTAGAGTCTCATCATTACTTAGAGTCTCATCATTACTTAGAGTCTCATCATTACTTAGTCTCATCATTACTTAGTCTCATCGTTACTTAGTCTAATCGTTACTTAGAGTCTCATCGTTACTTAGAGTCTCATCGTTACTTAGAGTCTCATCATTACTTAGAGTCTCATCATTACTTAGTCTCATCATTACTTAGAGTCTCATCATTACTTAGTCTCATCATTACTTAGAGTCTCATCATTACTTAGAAGCTCATTACTTAGAGTCTCATCATTACTTAGAGTCTCATCATTACTTAGAAGCTCATTACTTAGAGTCTCATCATTACTTAGTCTCATCATTACTTAGTCTCATCATTACTTAGTCTCATTACTTAGAGTCTCATCATTACTTAGAGTCTCATCATTACTTAGAGTCTCATCATTACTTATTCTCATCATTACTTAATCTCATCATTACTTAGAGTCTCATCATTACTTAAAGTCTCATCATTACTTAGAGTCTCATCATTACTTAGTCTCATCATTACTTAGTCTCATCATTACTTAGTCTCATCATTACTTAGAGTCTCATCATTACTTAGAGTCTCATCATTACTTAGAGTCTCATCATTACTTAGTATCATCATTACTTAGAGTCTCATCATTACTTAGAGTCTCATCATTACTTAGAGTCTCATCATTACTTAGAGTCTCATCATTACTTAGTCTCATCATTACTTAGAGTCTCATCATTACTTAGTCTCATCATTACTTAGAGTCTCATCATTACTTAGTCTCATCATTACTTAGTCTCATCATTACTTAGAGTCTAATCGTTACTTAGAGTCTCATTGTTACTTAGAGTCTCATCATTACTTAGTCTCATCATTACTTAGAGTCTCATCATTACTTAGTCTCATCATTACTTAGAGTCTCATCATTACTTAGAGTCTCATCATTACTTAGTCTCATCATTACTTAGAGTCTCATCATTACTTAGAGTCTCATCATTACTTAGAGTCTCATCATTACTTAGAGTCTCATCATTACTTAGTCTCATCATTACTTAGAGTCTCATCATTACTTAGAGTCTCATCATTACTTAGAGTCTCATCATTACTTAGAGTCTCATCATTACTTCGTCTCATCATTACTTAGAGTCTCATCATTACAGAATCTCATCATTACTTAGAGTCTCATCATTACTTAGTCTCATCATTACTTAGAGTCTCATCATTACTTCGTCTCATCATTACTTAGAGTCTCATCATTACAGAGTCTCATCATTACTTAAAGTCTCATCATTACTTAGTCTCATCATTACTTAGAGTCTAATCGTTACTTAGAGTCTCATCATTACTTAGTCTCATCATTACTTAGAGTCTCATCATTACTTAGAGTCTCATCATTACTTAGAGTCTCATCATTACTTAGAGTCTCATCATTACTTAGTCTCATCATTACTTAGAGTCTCATCATTACTTAGAGTCTCATCATTACTTAGAGTCTCATCATTACTTAGTCTCATCATTACTTAGTCTCATCGTTACTTAGTCTAATCGTTACTTAGAGTCTCATCGTTACTTAGAGTCTCATCGTTACTTAGAGTCTCATCATTACTTAGAGTCTCATCATTACTTAGTCTCATCATTACTTAGAGTCTCATCATTACTTAGTCTCATCATTACTTAGAGTCTCATCATTACTTAGAAGCTCATTACTTAGAGTCTCATCATTACTTAGAGTCTCATCATTACTTAGAAGCTCATTACTTAGAGTCTCATCATTACTTAGTCTCATCATTACTTAGTCTCATCATTACTTAGTCTCATTACTTAGAGTCTCATCATTACTTAGAGTCTCATCATTACTTAGAGTCTCATCATTACTTAGTCTCATCATTACTTAGTCTCATCGTTATTAAGAGTCCCATCATTACTTATTCTCATCATTACTTAATCTCATCATTACTTAGAGTCTCATCATTACTTAAAGTCTCATCATTACTTAGAGTCTCATCATTACTTAGTCTCATCATTACTTAGTCTCATCATTACTTAGAGTCTAATCGTTACTTAGAGTCTCATCGTTACTTAGAGTCTCATCGTTACTTAGAGTCTCATCATTACTTAGAGTCTCATCATTACTTAGAGTCTCATCATTACTTAGAGTCTCATCATTACTTAAAGTCTCATCATTACTTAGAGTCTCATCATTACTTAGTCTCATCATTACTTAGTCTCATCATTACTTAGAGTCTAATCGTTACTTAGAGTCTCATCGTTACTTAGAGTCTCATCGTTACTTAGAGTCTCATCATTACTTAGAGTCTCATCATTACTTAGAGTCTCATCATTACTTAGTCTCATCATTACTTAGTCTCATCATTACTTAGAGTCTCATCATTACTTAGAGTCTCATCATTACTTAGAGTCTCATTACTTAGAGTCTCATCATTACTTAGAGTCTCATCATTACTTAGTCTCATCATTACTTAGAGTCTCATCATTACTTAGAGTCTCATCATTACTTAGAGTCTCATCATTACTTAGAGTCTCATCATTACTTAGTCTCATCATTACTTAGTCTCATCATTACTTAGAGTCTCATCATTACTTAGAGTCTCATCATTACTTAGAGTCTCATCATTACTTAGAGTCTCATCATTACTTAGTCTCATCATTACTTAGTCTCATCATTACTTAGAGTCTCATCATTACTTAGAGTCTCATTACTTAGAGTCTCATCATTACTTAGAGTCTCATCATTACTTAGTCTCATCATTACTTAGTCTCATCATTACTTAGTCTAATCGTTACTTAGAGTCTCATCGTTACTTAGAGTCTCATCGTTACTTAGAGTCTCATCATTACTTAGAGTCTCATCATTACTTAGAGTCTCATCATTACTTAGAGTCTCATCATTACTTGGTCTCATCATTACTTAGAGTCTCATCATTACTTAGTCTCATCATAACTTAGAGTCTCATCATTACAGAGTCTCATCATTACTTAGAGTCTCATCATTACTTAGTCTCATCATTACTTAGTCTCATCATTACTTAGTCTCATCATTACTTAGAGTCTCATCATTACTTAGTCTCATCGTTATTAAGAGTCCCATCATTACTTAATCTCATCATTACTTAATCTCATCATTACTTAGAGTCTCATCGTTACTTAGAGTCTCATCGTTACTTAGAGTCTCATCATTACTTAGAGTCTCATCATTACTTAGAGTCTCATCATTACTTAGTCTCACATGATTACTTAGTCTTACATCATTACTTAGTCTCATCATTACTTAGTCTCATCATTACTTAGTCTCATCATTACTTAGATTCTCATTATTATTTAGAGTCTCATCATTACTTAGAGTCTCATCATTACTTAGAGTCTCATCATTACTTAGTCTCATCATTACTTAGTCTCATCATTACTTAAGAGTCTCATCATTACTTAGAGTCTCATCATTACTTAGTCTCATCATTACTTAGTCTCTCATCATTACTTAGTCTCATCATTACTTAGAGTCTCATCATTACTTAGAGTCTCATCATTACTTAGTCTCATCATTACTTAGAGTCTCATCATTACTTAGAGTCTCATCATTACTTAGAGTCTCATCATTACTTAGTCTCATCATTACTTAGTCTCATAATTACTTAGAGTTTAATCGTTACTTAGAGTCTCATCATTATTTAGTCTCATCATTACTTAGTCTCATCATAACTTAGAGTCTCATCATTACTTAGTCTCATCATTACTTAGAGTCTCATCATTACTTAGAGTCTCATCATTACTTAGTTTCATCATTACTTAGTCTAATCATTACTTAGAGTCTCATCATTACTTAGAGTCTCATCATTACTTAGTCTCATCATTACTTAGTCTCATCATTACTTAGAGTCTCATCATTACTTAGAGTCTCATCATTACTTAGAGTCTCATCATTACTTAGTATCATCATTACTTAGAGTCTCATCATTACTTAGAGTCTCATCATTACTTAGAGTCTCATCATTACTTAGAGTCTCATCATTACTTAGTCTCATCATTACTTAGAGTCTCATCATTACTTAGTCTCATCATTACTTAGAGTCTCATCATTACTTAGTCTCATCATTACTTAGTCTCATCATTACTTAGAGTCTAATCGTTACTTAGAGTCTCATTGTTACTTAGAGTCTCATCATTACTTAGAGTCTCATCATTACTTAGTCTCATCATTACATAGAGTCTCATCATTACTTAGAGTCTCATCATTACTTAGAGTCTCATCATTACTTAGAGTCTCATCATTACTTAGAGTCTCATCATTACTTAGTCTCATCATTACTTAGAGTCTCATCATTACTTAGTCTCATCATTACTTAGAGTCTCATCATTACTTAGTCTCATCATTACTTAGAAGCTCATTACTTAGAGTCTCATCATTACTTAGTCTCATCATTACTTAGTCTCATCATTACTTAGTCTCATTACTTAGAGTCTCATCATTACTTAGAGTCTCATCATTACTTAGAGTCTCATCATTACTTAGTCTCATCATTACTTAGTCTCATCGTTATTAAGAGTCCCATCATTACTTATTCTCATCATTACTTAATCTCATCATTACTTAGAGTCTCATCATTACTTAAAGTCTCATCATTACTTAGAGTCTCATCATTACTTAGTCTCATCATTACTTAGTCTCATCATTACTTAGAGTCTAATCGTTACTTAGAGTCTCATCGTTACTTAGAGTCTCATCGTTACTTAGAGTCTCATCATTACTTAGAGTCTCATCATTACTTAGAGTCTCATCATTACTTAGAGTCTCATCATTACTTAAAGTCTCATCATTACTTAGAGTCTCATCATTACTTAGTCTCATCATTACTTAGTCTCATCATTACTTAGAGTCTAATCGTTACTTAGAGTCTCATCGTTACTTAGAGTCTCATCGTTACTTAGAGTCTCATCATTACTTAGAGTCTCATCATTACTTAGAGTCTCATCATTACTTAGTCTCATCATTACTTAGTCTCATCATTACTTAGAGTCTCATCATTACTTAGAGTCTCATCATTACTTAGAGTCTCATTACTTAGAGTCTCATCATTACTTAGAGTCTCATCATTACTTAGTCTCATCATTACTTAGAGTCTCATCATTACTTAGAGTCTCATCATTACTTAGAGTCTCATCATTACTTAGAGTCTCATCATTACTTAGTCTCATCATTACTTAGTCTCATCATTACTTAGAGTCTCATCATTACTTAGAGTCTCATCATTACTTAGAGTCTCATCATTACTTAGAGTCTCATCATTACTTAGTCTCATCATTACTTAGTCTCATCATTACTTAGAGTCTCATCATTACTTAGAGTCTCATTACTTAGAGTCTCATCATTACTTAGAGTCTCATCATTACTTAGTCTCATCATTACTTAGTCTCATCATTACTTAGTCTAATCGTTACTTAGAGTCTCATCATTACTTAGAGTCTCATCATTACTTAGAGTCTCATCATTACTTAGAGTCTCATCATTACTTGGTCTCATCATTACTTAGAGTCTCATCATTACTTAGTCTCATCATAACTTAGAGTCTCATCATTACAGAGTCTCATCATTACTTAGAGTCTCATCATTACTTAGTCTCATCATTACTTAGTCTCATCATTACTTAGTCTCATCATTACTTAGAGTCTCATCATTACTTAGTCTCATCGTTATTAAGAGTCCCATCATTACTTAATCTCATCATTACTTAATCTCATCATTACTTAGAGTCTCATCGTTACTTAGAGTCTCATCGTTACTTAGAGTCTCATCATTACTTAGAGTCTCATCATTACTTAGAGTCTCATCATTACTTAGTCTCACATGATTACTTAGTCTTACATCATTACTTAGTCTCATCATTACTTAGTCTCATCATTACTTAGTCTCATCATTACTTAGATTCTCATTATTATTTAGAGTCTCATCATTACTTAGAGTCTCATCATTACTTAGAGTCTCATCATTACTTAGTCTCATCATTACTTAGTCTCATCATTACTTAAGAGTCTCATCATTACTTAGAGTCTCATCATTACTTAGTCTCATCATTACTTAGTCTCTCATCATTACTTAGTCTCATCATTACTTAGAGTCTCATCATTACTTAGAGTCTCATCATTACTTAGTCTCATCATTACTTAGAGTCTCATCATTACTTAGAGTCTCATCATTACTTAGAGTCTCATCATTACTTAGTCTCATCATTACTTAGTCTCATCATTACTTAGAGTTTAATCGTTACTTAGAGTCTCATCATTATTTAGTCTCATCATTACTTAGTCTCATCATAACTTAGAGTCTCATCATTACTTAGTCTCATCATTACTTAGAGTCTCATCATTACTTAGAGTCTCATCATTACTTAGTTTCATCATTACTTAGTCTAATCATTACTTAGAGTCTCATCATTACTTAGAGTCTCATCATTACTTAGTCTCATCATTACTTAGTCTCATCATTACTTAGAGTCTCATCATTACTTAGAGTCTCATCATTACTTAGAGTCTCATCATTACTTAGTATCATCATTACTTAGAGTCTCATCATTACTTAGAGTCTCATCATTACTTAGAGTCTCATCATTACTTAGAGTCTCATCATTACTTAGTCTCATCATTACTTAGAGTCTCATCATTACTTAGTCTCATCATTACTTAGAGTCTAATCGTTACTTAGAGTCTCATTGTTACTTAGAGTCTTATCATTACTTAGAGTCTCATCATTACTTAGTCTCATCATTACATAGAGTCTCATCATTACTTAGAGTCTCATCATTACTTAGAGTCTCATCATTACTTAGAGTCTCATCATTACTTAGAGTCTCATCATTACTTAGTCTCATCATTACTTAGAGTCTCATCATTACTTAGTCTCATCATTACTTAGTCTCATCATTACTTAGAGTCTCATCATTACTTAGTCTCATCATTACTTAGTCTCATCATTACTTAGAGTCTAATCGTTACTTAGAGTCTCATTGTTACTTAGAGTCTCATCATTACTTAGTCTCATCATTACTTAGTCTCATCATAACTTAGAGTCTCATCATTACTTAGTCTCATCATTACTTAGAGTCTCATCATTACTTAGAGTCTCATCATTACTTAGTCTCATCATTACTTAGAGTCTCATCATTACTTAGTCTCATCATTACTTAGAGTCTCATCATTACTTAGTCTCATCATTACTTAGTCTCATCATTACTTAGAGTCTAATCGTTACTTAGAGTCTCATCATTACTTAGTCTCATCATTACTTAGAGTCTCATCATTACTTAGTCTCATCATTACTTAGAGTCTCATCATTACTTAGTCTCATCATTACTTAGTCTCATCATTACTTAGAGTCTCATCATTACTTAGAGTCTCATCATTACTTAGTCTCATCATTACTTAGAGTCTCATCATTACTTAGAGTCTCATCATTACTTAGAGTCTCATCATTACTTAGAGTCTCATCATTACTTAGTCTCATCATTACTTAGAGTCTCATCATTACTTAGAGTCTCATCATTACTTAGAGTCTCATCATTACTTAGAGTCTCATCATTACTTCGTCTCATCATTACTTAGAGTCTCATCATTACAGAGTCTCATCATTACTTAGAGTCTCATCATTACTTAGTCTCATCATTACTTAAAGTCTCATCATTACTTAGTCTCATCATTACTTAGAGTCTCATCATTACTTAGTCTCATCATTACTTAGAGTCTCATCATTACTTAGTCTCATCATTACTTAGAGTCTCATCATTACTTAGAGTCTCATCATTACTTAGTCTCATCATTACTTAGAGTCTCATCATTACTTAGAGTCTCATCATTACTTAGAGTCTCATCATTACTTAGAGTCTCATCATTACTTAGTCTCATCATTACTTAGAGTCTCATCATTACTTAGAGTCTCATCATTACTTAGTCTCATCATTACTTAGTCTCATCGTTACTTAGTCTAATCGTTACTTAGAGTCTCATCGTTACTTGGAGTCTCATCGTTACTTAGAGTCTCATCATTACTTAGAGTCTCATCATTACTTAGTCTCATCATTACTTAGAGTCTCATCATTACTTAGTCTCATCATTACTTAGAGTCTCATCATTACTTAGAAGCTCATTACTTAGAGTCTCATCATTACTTAGAGTCTCATCATTACTTAGAAGCTCATTACTTAGAGTCTCATCATTACTTAGTCTCATCATTACTTAGTCTCATCATTACTTAGTCTCATTACTTAGAGTCTCATCATTACTTAGAGTCTCATCATTACTTAGAGTCTCATCATTACTTATTCTCATCATTACTTAATCTCATCATTACTTAGAGTCTCATCATTACTTAAAGTCTCATCATTACTTAGAGTCTCATCATTACTTAGTCTCATCATTACTTAGTCTCATCATTACTTAGTCTCATCATTACTTAGAGTCTCATCATTACTTAGAGTCTCATCATTACTTAGAGTCTCATCATTACTTAGTATCATCATTACTTAGAGTCTCATCATTACTTAGAGTCTCATCATTACTTAGAGTCTCATCATTACTTAGAGTCTCATCATTACTTAGTCTCATCATTACTTAGAGTCTCATCATTACTTAGTCTCATCATTACTTAGAGTCTCATCATTACTTAGTCTCATCATTACTTAGTCTCATCATTACTTAGAGTCTAATCGTTACTTAGAGTCTCATTGTTACTTAGAGTCTCATCATTACTTAGTCTCATCATTACTTAGAGTCTCATCATTACTTAGTCTCATCATTACTTAGAGTCTCATCATTACTTAGAGTCTCATCATTACTTAGTCTCATCATTACTTAGAGTCTCATCATTACTTAGAGTCTCATCATTACTTAGAGTCTCATCATTACTTAGAGTCTCATCATTACTTAGTCTCATCATTACTTAGAGTCTCATCATTACTTAGAGTCTCATCATTACTTAGAGTCTCATCATTACTTCGTCTCATCATTACTTAGAGTCTCATCATTACAGAGTCTCATCATTACTTAGAGTCTCATCATTACTTAGTCTCATCATTACTTAAAGTCTCATCATTACTTAGTCTCATCATTACTTAGAGTCTAATCGTTACTTAGAGTCTCATCATTACTTAGTCTCATCATTACTTAGAGTCTCATCATTACTTAGAGTCTCATCATTACTTAGAGTCTCATCATTACTTAGAGTCTCATCATTACTTAGTCTCATCATTACTTAGAGTCTCATCATTACTTAGAGTCTCATCATTACTTAGAGTCTCATCATTACTTAGTCTCATCATTACTTAGTCTCATCGTTACTTAGTCTAATCGTTACTTAGAGTCTCATCGTTACTTAGAGTCTCATCGTTACTTAGAGTCTCATCATTACTTAGAGTCTCATCATTACTTAGTCTCATCATTACTTAGAGTCTCATCATTACTTAGAAGCTCATTACTTAGAGTCTCATCATTACTTAGAGTCTCATCATTACTTAGAAGCTCATTACTTAGAGTCTCATCATTACTTAGTCTCATCATTACTTAGTCTCATCATTACTTAGTCTCATTACTTAGAGTCTAATCATTACTTAGAGTCTCATCATTACTTAGAGTCTCATCATTACTTAGTCTCATCATTACTTAGTCTCATCGTTATTAAGAGTCCCATCATTACTTATTCTCATCATTACTTAATCTCATCATTACTTAGAGTCTCATCATTACTTAAAGTCTCATCATTACTTAGAGTCTCATCATTACTTAGTCTCATCATTACTTAGTCTCATCATTACTTAGAGTCTAATCGTTACTTAGAGTCTCATCGTTACTTAGAGTCTCATCGTTACTTAGAGTCTCATCATTACTTAGAGTCTCATCATTACTTAGAGTCTCATCATTACTTAGTCTCATCATTACTTAGTCTCATCATTACTTAGAGTCTCATCATTACTTAGAGTCTCATCATTACTTAGAGTCTCATTACTTAGAGTCTCATCATTACTTAGAGTCTCATCATTACTTAGTCTCATCATTACTTAGAGTCTCATCATTACTTAGAGTCTCATCATTACTTAGAGTCTCATCATTACTTAGTCTCATCATTACTTAGTCTCATCATTACTTAGAGTCTCATCATTACTTAGAGTCTCATCATTACTTAGAGTCTCATCATTACTTAGAGTCTCATCATTACTTAGTCTCATCATTACTTAGTCTCATCATTACTTAGAGTCTCATCATTACTTAGAGTCTCATTACTTAGAGTCTCATCATTACTTAGAGTCTCATCATTACTTAGTCTCATCATTACTTAGTCTCATCATTACTTAGTCTAATCGTTACTTAGAGTCTCATCGTTACTTAGAGTCTCATCGTTACTTAGAGTCTCATCATTACTTAGAGTCTCATCATTACTTAGAGTCTCATCATTACTTAGAGTCTCATCATTACTTGGTCTCATCATTACTTAGAGTCTCATCATTACTTAGTCTCATCATAACTTAGAGTCTCATCATTACAGAGTCTCATCATTACTTAGAGTCTCATCATTACTTAGTCTCATCATTACTTAGTCTCATCATTACTTAGTCTCATCATTACTTAGAGTCTCATCATTACTTAGTCTCATCGTTATTAAGAGTCCCATCATTACTTAATCTCATCATTACTTAATCTCATCATTACTTAGAGTCTCATCGTTACTTAGAGTCTCATCGTTACTTAGAGTCTCATCATTACTTAGAGTCTCATCATTACTTAGAGTCTCATCATTACTTAGTCTCACATGATTACTTAGTCTTACATCATTACTTAGTCTCATCATTACTTAGTCTCATCATTACTTAGTCTCATCATTACTTAGATTCTCATTATTATTTAGAGTCTCATCATTACTTAGAGTCTCATCATTACTTAGAGTCTCATCATTACTTAGTCTCATCATTACTTAGTCTCATCATTACTTAAGAGTCTCATCATTACTTAGAGTCTCATCATTACTTAGTCTCATCATTACTTAGTCTCTCATCATTACTTAGTCTCATCATTACTTAGAGTCTCATCATTACTTAGAGTCTCATCATTACTTAGTCTCATCATTACTTAGAGTCTCATCATTACTTAGAGTCTCATCATTACTTAGAGTCTCATCATTACTTAGTCTCATCATTACTTAGTCTCATCATTACTTAGAGTTTAATCGTTACTTAGAGTCTCATCATTACTTAGTCTCATCATTACTTAGTCTCATCATAACTTAGAGTCTCATCATTACTTAGTCTCATCATTACTTAGAGTCTCATCATTACTTAGAGTCTCATCATTACTTAGTTTCATCATTACTTAGTCTAATCATTACTTAGAGTCTCATCATTACTTAGAGTCTCATCATTACTTAGTCTCATCATTACTTAGTCTCATCATTACTTAGAGTCTCATCATTACTTAGAGTCTCATCATTACTTAGAGTCTCATCATTACTTAGTATCATCATTACTTAGAGTCTCATCATTACTTAGAGTCTCATCATTACTTAGAGTCTCATCATTACTTAGAGTCTCATCATTACTTAGTCTCATCATTACTTAGAGTCTCATCATTACTTAGTCTCATCATTACTTAGAGTCTCATCATTACTTAGTCTCATCATTACTTAGTCTCATCATTACTTAGAGTCTAATCGTTACTTAGAGTGTCATTGTTACTTAGAGTCTCATCATTACTTAGAGTCTCATCATTACTTAGTCTCATCATTACATAGAGTATCATCATTACTTAGAGTCTCATCATTACTTAGAGTCTCATCATTACTTAGAGTCTCATCATTACTTAGAGTCTCATCATTACTTAGTCTCATCATTACTTAGAGTCTCATCATTACTTAGTCTCATCATTACTTAGTCTCATCATTACTTAGAGTCTCATCATTACTTAGTCTCATCATTACTTAGTCTCATCATTACTTAGAGTCTAATCGTTACTTAGAGTCTCATTGTTACTTAGAGTCTCATCATTACTTAGTCTCATCATTACTTAGTCTCATCATTACTTAGAGTCTAATCGTTACTTAGAGTCTCATTGTTACTTAGAGTCTCATCATTACTTAGTCTCATCATTACTTAGAGTCTCATCATTACTTAGAGTCTCATCATTACTTAGAGTCTCATCATTACTTAGAGTCTCATCATTACTTAGTCTCATCATTACTTAGAATCTCATTGTTACTTAGAGTCTCATCATTACTTAGTCTCATCATTACTTAGTCTCATCATTACTTAGAATCTCATTGTTACTTAGAGTCTCATCATTACTTAGTCTCATCATTACTTAGAGTCTCATCATTACTTAGAGTCTCATCATTACTTAGAGTCTCATCATTACTTAGTCTCATCATTACTTAGTCTCATCATTACTTAGAGTCTAATCGTTACTTAGAGTCTCATTGTTACTTAGAGTCTCATCATTACTTAGTCTCATCATTACTTAGTCTCATCATTACTTAGAGTCTCATCATTACTTAGTCTCATCATTACTTAGAGTCTCATCATTACTTAGAGTCTCATCATTACTTAGTCTCATCATTACTTAGAGTCTCATCATTACTTAGTCTCATCATTACTTAGTCTCATCATTACTTAGTCTCATCATTACTTAGAGTCTCATCATTACTTAGAGTCTCATCATTACTTAGTCTCATCATTACTTAGAGTCTAATCGTTACTTAGTCTCATCGTTACTTAGAGTCTCATCATTACTTAGAGTCTCATCATTACTTAGTCTCATCATTACTTAGAGTCTCATCATTACTTAGAGTCTCATCATTACTTAGTCTCATCATTACTTAGTCTCATCATTACTTAGAGTCTCATCATTACTTAGAGTCTCATCATTACTTAGTCTCATCATTACTTAGTCTCATCATTACTTAGAGTTTAATCGTTACTTAGAGTCTCATCATTACTTAGTCTCATCATTACTTAGTCTCATCATAACTTAGAGTCTCATCATTACTTAGTCTCATCATTACTTAGAGTCTCATCATTACTTAGAGTCTCATCATTACTTAGTTTCATCATTACTTAGTCTAATCATTACTTAGAGTCTCATCATTACTTAGAGTCTCATCATTACTTAGTCTCATCATTACTTAGTCTCATCATTACTTAGAGTCTCATCATTACTTAGAGTCTCATCATTACTTAGAGTCTCATCATTACTTAGTATCATCATTACTTAGAGTCTCATCATTACTTAGAGTCTCATCATTACTTAGAGTCTCATCATTACTTAGTCTCATCATTACTTAGTCTCATCATTACTTAGAGTCTAATCGTTACTTAGAGTCTCATTGTTACTTAGAGTCTCATCATTACTTAGAGTCTCATCATTACTTAGTCTCATCATTACATAGAGTCTCATCATTACATAGAGTCTCATCATTACTTAGAGTCTCATCATTACTTAGAGTCTCATCATTACTTAGAGTCTCATCATTACTTCGTCTCATCATTACTTAGAGTCTCATCATTACTTAGTCTCATCATTACTTAGTCTCATCATTACTTA
Source organism: Eucyclogobius newberryi (assembly GCF_026437365.1). Classification (NCBI taxonomy): domain Eukaryota; kingdom Metazoa; phylum Chordata; class Actinopteri; order Gobiiformes; family Gobiidae; genus Eucyclogobius; species Eucyclogobius newberryi. Next base: position 89,615 of record NW_027316534.1, read on the forward strand.
GAGTCTCATCATTACTTAGTCTCATCATTACTTAGTCTCATCATTACTTAGAGTCTAATCGTTACTTAGAGTCTCATTGTTACTTAGAGTCTCATCATTACTTAGTCTCATCATTACTTAGTCTCATCATAACTTAGAGTCTCATCATTACTTAGTCTCATCATTACTTAGAGTCTCATCATTACTTAGAGTCTCATCATTACTTAGTCTCATCATTACTTAGAGTCTCATCATTACTTAGTCTCATCATTACTTAGAGTCTCATCATTACTTAGTCTCATCATTACTTAGTCTCATCATTACTTAGAGTCTAATCGTTACTTAGAGTCTCATCATTACTTAGTCTCATCATTACTTAGTCTCATCATAACTTAGAGTCTCATCATTACTTAGTCTCATCATTACTTAGAGTCTCATCATTACTTAGAGTCTCATCATTACTTAGTCTCATCATTACTTAGAGTCTCATCATTACTTAGTCTCATCATTACTTAGAGTCTCATCATTACTTAGTCTCATCATTACTTAGTCTCATCATTACTTAGAGTCTAATCGTTACTTAGAGTCTCATCATTACTTAGAGTCTCATCATTACTTAGTCTCATCATTACTTAGAGTCTCATCATTACTTAGAGTCTCATCATTACTTAGTCTCATCATTACTTAGAGTCTCATCATTACTTAGAGTCTCATCATTACTTAGAGTCTCATCATTACTTAGAGTCTCATCATTACTTAGTCTCATCATTACTTAGAGTCTCATCATTACTTAGAGTCTCATCATTACTTAGAGTCTCATCATTACTTAGAGTCTCATCATTACTTCGTCTCATCATTACTTAGAGTCTCATCATTACTTAGTCTCATCATTACTTAAAGTCTCATCATTACTTAGTCTCATCATTACTTAGAGTCTCATCATTACTTAGTCTCATCATTACTTAGAGTCTCATCATTACTTAGTCTCATCATTACTTAGAGTCTCATCATTACTTAGAGTCTCATCATTACTTAGTCTCATCATTACTTAGAGTCTCATCATTACTTAGAGTCTCATCATTACTTAGAGTCTCATCATTACTTAGAGTCTCATCATTACTTAGTCTCATCATTACTTAGAGTCTCATCATTTCTTAGAGTCTCATCATTACTTAGTCTCATCATTACTTAGTCTCATCGTTACTTAGTCTAATCGTTACTTAGAGTCTCATCGTTACTTAGAGTCTCATCGTTACTTAGAGTCTCATCATTACTTAGAGTCTCATCATTACTTAGTCTCATCATTACTTAGAGTCTCATCATTACTTAGTCTCATCATTACTTAGAGTCTCATCATTACTTAGAAGCTCATTACTTAGAGTCTCATCATTACTTAGAGTCTCATCATTACTTAGAAGCTCATTACTTAGAGTCTCATCATTACTTAGTCTCATCATTACTTAGTCTCATCATTACTTAGTCTCATTACTTAGAGTCTCATCATTACTTAGAGTCTCATCATTACTTAGAGTCTCATCATTACTTATTCTCATCATTACTTAATCTCATCATTACTTAGAGTCTCATCATTACTTAAAGTCTCATCATTACTTAGAGTCTCATCATTACTTAGTCTCATCATTACTTAGTCTCATCATTACTTAGTCTCATCATTACTTAGAGTCTCATCATTACTTAGAGTCTCATCATTACTTAGAGTCTCATCATTACTTAGTATCATCATTACTTAGAGTCTCATCATTACTTAGAGTCTCATCATTACTTAGAGTCTCATCATTACTTAGAGTCTCATCATTACTTAGTCTCATCATTACTTAGAGTCTCATCATTACTTAGTCTCATCATTACTTAGAGTCTCATCATTACTTAGTCTCATCATTACTTAGTCTCATCATTACTTAGAGTCTAATCGTTACTTAGAGTCTCATTGTTACTTAGAGTCTCATCATTACTTAGTCTCATCATTACTTAGAGTCTCATCATTACTTAGTCTCATCATTACTTAGAGTCTCATCATTACTTAGAGTCTCATCATTACTTAGTCTCATCATTACTTAGAGTCTCATCATTACTTAGAGTCTCATCATTACTTAGAGTCTCATCATTACTTAGAGTCTCATCATTACTTAGTCTCATCATTACTTAGAGTCTCATCATTACTTAGAGTCTCATCATTACTTAGAGTCTCATCATTACTTAGAGTCTCATCATTACTTCGTCTCATCATTACTTAGAGTCTCATCATTACAGAGTCTCATCATTACTTAGAGTCTCATCATTACTTAGTCTCATCATTACTTAAAGTCTCATCATTACTTAGTCTCATCATTACTTAGAGTCTAATCGTTACTTAGAGTCTCATCATTACTTAGTCTCATCATTACTTAGAGTCTCATCATTACTTAGAGTCTCATCATTACTTAGAGTCTCATCATTACTTAGAGTCTCATCATTACTTAGTCTCATCATTACTTAGAGTCTCATCATTACTTAGAGTCTCATCATTACTTAGAGTCTCATCATTACTTAGTCTCATCATTACTTAGTCTCATCGTTACTTAGTCTAATCGTTACTTAGAGTCTCATCGTTACTTAGAGTCTCATCGTTACTTAGAGTCTCATCATTACTTAGAGTCTCATCATTACTTAGAGTCTCATCATTACTTAGTCTCATCATTACTTAGTCTCATCATTACTTAGAGTCTAATCGTTACTTAGAGTCTCATTGTTACTTAGAGTCTCATCATTACTTAGTCTCATCATTACTTAGTCTCATCATAACTTAGAGTCTCATCATTACTTAGTCTCATCATTACTTAGAGTCTCATCATTACTTAGAGTCTCATCATTACTTAGTCTCATCATTACTTAGAGTCTCATCATTACTTAGTCTCATCATTACTTAGAGTCTCATCATTACTTAGTCTCATCATTACTTAGAGTCTAATCGTTACTTAGAGTCTCATTGTTACTTAGAGTCTCATCATTACTTAGTCTCATCATTACTTAGAGTCTCATCATTACTTAGTCTCATCATTACTTAGAGTCTCATCATTACTTAGAGTCTCATCATTACTTAGTCTCATCATTACTTAGAGTCTCATCATTACTTAGAGTCTCATCATTACTTAGAGTCTCATCATTACTTAGAGTCTCATCATTACTTAGTCTCATCATTACTTAGAGTCTCATCATTACTTAGAGTCTCATCATTACTTAGAGTCTCATCATTACTTAGAGTCTCATCATTACTTCGTCTCATCATTACTTAGAGTCTCATCATTACTTAGTCTCATCATTACTTAAAGTCTCATCATTACTTAGTCTCATCATTACTTAGAGTCTCATCATTACTTAGTCTCATCATTACTTAGAGTCTCATCATTACTTAGTCTCATCATTACTTAGAGTCTCATCATTACTTAGAGTCTCATCATTACTTAGTCTCATCATTACTTAGAGTCTCATCATTACTTAGAGTCTCATCATTACTTAGAGTCTCATCATTACTTAGAGTCTCATCATTACTTAGTCTCATCATTACTTAGAGTCTCATCATTACTTAGAGTCTCATCATTACTTAGTCTCATCATTACTTAGTCTCATCGTTACTTAGTCTAATCGTTACTTAGAGTCTCATCGTTACTTAGAGTCTCATCGTTACTTAGAGTCTCATCATTACTTAGAGTCTCATCATTACTTAGTCTCATCATTACTTAGAGTCTCATCATTACTTAGTCTCATCATTACTTAGAGTCTCATCATTACTTAGAAGCTCATTACTTAGAGTCTCATCATTACTTAGAGTCTCATCATTACTTAGAAGCTCATTACTTAGAGTCTCATCATTACTTAGTCTCATCATTACTTAGTCTCATCATTACTTAGTCTCATTACTTAGAGTCTCATCATTACTTAGAGTCTCATCATTACTTAGAGTCTCATCATTACTTATTCTCATCATTACTTAATCTCATCATTACTTAGAGTCTCATCATTACTTAAAGTCTCATCATTACTTAGAGTCTCATCATTACTTAGTCTCATCATTACTTAGTCTCATCATTACTTAGTCTCATCATTACTTAGAGTCTCATCATTACTTAGAGTCTCATCATTACTTAGAGTCTCATCATTACTTAGAGTCTCATCATTACTTAGAGTCTCATCATTACTTAGAGTCTCATCATTACTTAGAGTCTCATCATTACTTAGTCTCATCATTACTTAGAGTCTCATCATTACTTAGTCTCATCATTACTTAGAGTCTCATCATTACTTAGTCTCATCATTACTTAGTCTCATCATTACTTAGAGTCTAATCGTTACTTAGAGTCTCATTGTTACTTAGAGTCTCATCATTACTTAGTCTCATCATTACTTAGAGTCTCATCATTACTTAGTCTCATCATTACTTAGAGTCTCATCATTACTTAGAGTCTCATCATTACTTAGTCTCATCATTACTTAGAGTCTCATCATTACTTAGAGTCTCATCATTACTTAGAGTCTCATCATTACTTAGAGTCTCATCATTACTTAGTCTCATCATTACTTAGAGTCTCATCATTACTTAGAGTCTCATCATTACTTAGAGTCTCATCATTACTTCGTCTCATCATTACTTAGAGTCTCATCATTACAGAGTCTCATCATTACTTAGAGTCTCATCATTACTTAGTCTCATCATTACTTAAAGTCTCATCATTACTTAGTCTCATCATTACTTAGAGTCTAATCGTTACTTAGAGTCTCATCATTACTTAGTCTCATCATTACTTAGAGTCTCATCATTACTTAGAGTCTCATCATTACTTAGAGTCTCATCATTACTTAGAGTCTCATCATTACTTAGTCTCATCATTACTTAGAGTCTCATCATTACTTAGAGTCTCATCATTAATTAGAGTCTCATCATTACTTAGTCTCATCATTACTTAGTCTCATCGTTACTTAGTCTAATCGTTACTTAGAGTCTCATCGTTACTTAGAGTCTCATCGTTACTTAGAGTCTCATCATTACTTAGAGTCTCATCATTACTTAGTCTCATCATTACTTAGAGTCTCATCATTACTTAGTCTCATCATTACTTAGAGTCTCATCATTACTTAGAAGCTCATTACTTAGAGTCTCATCATTACTTAGAGTCTCATCATTACTTAGAAGCTCATTACTTAGAGTCTCATCATTACTTAGTCTCATCATTACTTAGTCTCATCATTACTTAGTCTCATTACTTAGAGTCTCATCATTACTTAGAGTCTCATCATTACTTAGAGTCTCATCATTACTTAGTCTCATCATTACTTAGTCTCATCGTTATTAAGAGTCCCATCATTACTTATTCTCATCATTACTTAATCTCATCATTACTTAGAGTCTCATCATTACTTAAAGTCTCATCATTACTTAGAGTCTCATCATTACTTAGTCTCATCATTACTTAGTCTCATCATTACTTAGAGTCTAATCGTTACTTAGAGTCTCATCGTTACTTAGAGTCTCATCGTTACTTAGAGTCTCATCATTACTTAGAGTCTCATCATTACTTAGAGTCTCATCATTACTTAGTCTCATCATTACTTAGTCTCATCATTACTTAGAGTCTCATCATTACTTAGAGTCTCATCATTACTTAGAGTCTCATTACTTAGAGTCTCATCATTACTTAGAGTCTCATCATTACTTAGTCTCATCATTACTTAGAGTCTCATCATTACTTAGAGTCTCATCATTACTTAGAGTCTCATCATTACTTAGAGTCTCATCATTACTTAGTCTCATCATTACTTAGTCTCATCATTACTTAGAGTCTCATCATTACTTAGAGTCTCATCATTACTTAGAGTCTCATCATTACTTAGAGTCTCATCATTACTTAGTCTCATCATTACTTAGTCTCATCATTACTTAGAGTCTCATCATTACTTAGAGTCTCATTACTTAGAGTCTCATCATTACTTAGAGTCTCATCATTACTTAGTCTCATCATTACTTAGTCTCATCATTACTTAGTCTAATCGTTACTTAGAGTCTCATCGTTACTTAGAGTCTCATCGTTACTTAGAGTCTCATCATTACTTAGAGTCTCATCATTACTTAGAGTCTCATCATTACTTAGAGTCTCATCATTACTTGGTCTCATCATTACTTAGAGTCTCATCATTACTTAGTCTCATCATAACTTAGAGTCTCATCATTACAGAGTCTCATCATTACTTAGAGTCTCATCATTACTTAGTCTCATCATTACTTAGTCTCATCATTACTTAGTCTCATCATTACTTAGAGTCTCATCATTACTTAGTCTCATCGTTATTAAGAGTCCCATCATTACTTAATCTCATCATTACTTAATCTCATCATTACTTAGAGTCTCATCGTTACTTAGAGTCTCATCGTTACTTAGAGTCTCATCATTACTTAGAGTCTCATCATTACTTAGAGTCTCATCATTACTTAGTCTCACATGATTACTTAGTCTTACATCATTACTTAGTCTCATCATTACTTAGTCTCATCATTACTTAGTCTCATCATTACTTAGATTCTCATTATTATTTAGAGTCTCATCATTACTTAGAGTCTCATCATTACTTAGAGTCTCATCATTACTTAGTCTCATCATTACTTAGTCTCATCATTACTTAAGAGTCTCATCATTACTTAGAGTCTCATCATTACTTAGTCTCATCATTACTTAGTCTCTCATCATTACTTAGTCTCATCATTACTTAGAGTCTCATCATTACTTAGAGTCTCATCATTACTTAGTCTCATCATTACTTAGAGTCTCATCATTACTTAGAGTCTCATCATTACTTAGAGTCTCATCATTACTTAGTCTCATCATTACTTAGTCTCATCATTACTTAGAGTTTAATCGTTACTTAGAGTCTCATCATTACTTAGTCTCATCATTACTTAGTCTCATCATAACTTAGAGTCTCATCATTACTTAGTCTCATCATTACTTAGAGTCTCATCATTACTTAGAGTCTCATCATTACTTAGTTTCATCATTACTTAGTCTAATCATTACTTAGAGTCTCATCATTACTTAGAGTCTCATCATTACTTAGTCTCATCATTACTTAGTCTCATCATTACTTAGAGTCTCATCATTACTTAGAGTCTCATCATTACTTAGTATCATCATTACTTAGAGTCTCATCATTACTTAGAGTCTCATCATTACTTAGAGTCTCATCATTACTTAGAGTCTCATCATTACTTAGTCTCATCATTACTTAGAGTCTCATCATTACTTAGTCTCATCATTACTTAGAGTCTCATCATTACTTAGTCTCATCATTACTTAGTCTCATCATTACTTAGAGTCTAATCGTTACTTAGAGTCTCATTGTTACTTAGAGTCTCATCATTACTTAGAGTCTCATCATTACTTAGTCTCATCATTACATAGAGTCTCATCATTACTTAGAGTCTCATCATTACTTAGAGTCTCATCATTACTTAGAGTCTCATCATTACTTAGAGTCTCATCATTACTTAGTCTCATCATTACTTAGAGTCTCATCATTACTTAGTCTCATCATTACTTAGTCTCATCATTACTTAGAGTCTCATCATTACTTAGTCTCATCATTACTTAGTCTCATCATTACTTAGAGTCTAATCGTTACTTAGAGTCTCATTGTTACTTAGAGTCTCATCATTACTTAGTCTCATCATTACTTAGTCTCATCATTACTTAGAGTCTAATCGTTACTTAGAGTCTCATTGTTACTTAGAGTCTCATCATTACTTAGTCTCATCATTACTTAGAGTCTCATCATTACTTAGAGTCTCATCATTACTTAGAGTCTCATCATTACTTAGAGTCTCATCATTACTTATTCTCATCATTACTTAGAATCTCATTGTTACTTAGAGTCTCATCATTACTTAGTCTCATCATTACTTAGTCTCATCATTACTTAGAATCTCATTGTTACTTAGAGTCTCATCATTACTTAGTCTCATCATTACTTAGAGTCTCATCATTACTTAGAGTCTCATCATTACTTAGAGTCTCATCATTACTTAGTCTCATCATTACTTAGTCTCATCATTACTTAGAGTCTAATCGTTACTTAGAGTCTCATTGTTACTTAGAGTCTCATCATTACTTAGTCTCATCATTACTTAGTCTCATCATTACTTAGAGTCTCATCATTACTTAGTCTCATCATTACTTAGAGTCTCATCATTACTTAGAGTCTCATCATTACTTAGTCTCATCATTACTTAGTGTCTCATCATTACTTAGTCTCATCATTACTTAGTCTCATCATTACTTAGTCTCATCATTACTTAGAGTCTCATCATTACTTAGAGTCTCATCATTACTTAGTCTCATCATTACTTAGAGTCTAATCGTTACTTAGTCTCATCGTTACTTAGAGTCTCATCATTACTTAGAGTCTCATCATTACTTAGTCTCATCATTACTTAGAGTCTCATCATTACTTAGAGTCTCATCATTACTTAGTCTCATCATTACTTAGTCTCATCATTACTTAGAGTCTCATCATTACTTAGAGTCTCATCATTACTTAGTCTCATCATTACTTAGTCTCTCATCATTACTTAGTCTCATCATTACTTAGAGTCTCATCATTACTTAGAGTCTCATCATTACTTAGTCTCATCATTACTTAGAGTCTCATCATTATTTAGAGTCTCATCATTACTTAGAGTCTCATCATTACTTAGTCTCATCATTACTTAGTCTCATCATTACTTAGAGTCTAATCGTTACTTAGAGTCTCATTGTTACTTAGAGTCTCATCATTACTTAGTCTCATCATTACTTAGTCTCATCATAACTTAGAGTCTCATCATTACTTAGTCTCATCATTACTTAGAGTCTCATCATTACTTAGAGTCTCATCATTACTTAGTCTCATCATTACTTAGTCTAATCATTACTTAGAGTCTCATCATTACTTAGAGTCTCATCATTACTTAGTCTCATCATTACTTAGTCTCATCATTACTTAGAGTCTCATCATTACTTAGAGTCTCATCATTACTTAGAGTCTCATCATTACTTAGTATCATCATTACTTAGAGTCTCATCATTACTTAGAGTCTCATCATTACTTAGAGTCTCATCATTACTTAGAGTCTCATCATTACTTAGTCTCATCATTACTTAGAGTCTCATCATTACTTAGTCTCATCATTACTTAGAGTCTCATCATTACTTAGTCTCATCATTACTTAGAGTCTAATCGTTACTTAGAGTCTCATTGTTACTTAGAGTCTCATCATTACTTAGAGTCTCATCATTACTTAGTCTCATCATTACATAGAGTCTCATCATTACTTAGAGTCTCATCATTACTTAGAGTCTCATCATTACTTAGAGTCTCATCATTACTTAGTCTCATCATTACTTAGAGTCTCATCATTACTTAGAGTCTCATCATTACTTAGAGTCTCATCATTACTTAGTCTCATCATTACTTAGAGTCTCATCATTACTTAGTCTCATCATTACTTAGTCTCATCATTACTTAGAGTCTAATCGTTACTTAGAGTCTCATTGTTACTTAGAGTCTCATCATTACTTAGTCTCATCATTACTTAGAGTCTCATCATTACTTAGAGTCTCATCATTACTTAGAGTCTCATCATTACTTAGAGTCTCATCATTACTTAGTCTCATCATTACTTAGAATCTCATTGTTACTTAGAGTCTCATCATTACTTAGTCTCATCATTACTTAGTCTCATCATTACTAAGAATCTCATTGTTACTTAGAGTCTCATCATTACTTAGTCTCATCATTACTTAGAGTCTCATCATTACTTAGAGTCTCATCATTACTTAGAGTCTCATCATTACTTAGTCTCATCATTACTTAGTCTCATCATTACTTAGAGTCTAATCGTTACTTAGAGTCTCATTGTTACTTAGAGTCTCATCATTACTTAGTCTCATCATTACTTAGTCTCATCATTACTTAGAGTCTCATCATTACTTAGTCTCATCATTACTTAGAGTCTCATCATTACTTAGAGTCTCATCATTACTTAGTCTCATCATTACTTAGAGTCTCATCATTACTTAGAGTCTCATCATTACTTAGTCTCATCATTACTTAGTCTCATCATTACTTAGAGTCTCATCATAACTTAGAGTCTCATCATTACTTAGAGTCTCATCATTACTTAGTCTCATCATTACTTAGAGTCTAATCGTTACTTAGTCTCATCGTTACTTAGAGTCTCATCATTACTTAGAGTCGCATCATTACTTAGTCTCATCATTACTTAGAGTCTCATCATTACTTAGAGTCTCATCATTACTTAGAGTCTCATCATTACTTAGTCTCATCATTACTTAGAGTCTCATCATTACTTAGTCTCATCGTTACTTAGAGTCTCATCATTACTTAGAGTCTCATCATTACTTAGTCTCATCATTACTTAGAGTCTAATCGTTACTTAGTCTCATCGTTACTTAGAGTCTCATCATTACTTAGAGTCTCATCATTACTTAGTCTCATCATTACTTAGAGTCTCATCATTACTTAGAGTCTCATCATTACTTAGTCTCATCATTACTTAGTCTCATCATTACTTAGAGTCTCATCATTACTTTGAGTCTCATCATTACTTAGTCTCATCATTACTTAGTCTCTCATCATTACTTAGTCTCATCATTACTTAGAGTCTCATCATTACTTAGAGTCTCATCATTACTTAGTCTCATCATTACTTAGAGTCTCATCATTACTTAGAGTCTCATCATTACTTAGAGTCTCATCATTACTTAGTCTCATCATTACTTAGTCTCATCATTACTTAGAGTCTAATCGTTACTTAGAGTCTCATTGTTACTTAGAGTCTCATCATTACTTAGTCTCATCATTACTTAGTCTCATCATAACTTAGAGTCTCATCATTACTTAGTCTCATCATTACTTAGAGTCTCATCATTACTTAGAGTCTCATCATTACTTAGTCTCATCATTACTTAGTCTAATCATTACTTAGAGTCTCATCATTACTTAGAGTCTCATCATTACTTAGTCTCATCATTACTTAGTCTCATCATTACTTAGAGTCTCATCATTACTTAGAGTCTCATCATTACTTAGAGTCTCATCATTACTTAGTATCATCATTACTTAGAGTCTCATCATTACTTAGTCTCATCATTACTTAGTCTCATCATTACTTAGAGTCTCATCATTACTTAGTCTCATCATTACTTAGTCTCATCATTACTTAGAGTCTAATCGTTACTTAGAGTCTCATTGTTACTTAGAGTCTCATCATTACTTAGTCTCATCATTACTTAGAGTCTCATCATTACTTAGAGTCTCATCATTACTTAGAGTCTCATCATTACTTAGAGTCTCATCATTACTTAGTCTCATCATTACTTAGAATCTCATTGTTACTTAGAGTCTCATCATTACTTAGTCTCATCATTACTTAGTCTCATCATTACTTAGAATCTCATTGTTACTTAGAGTCTCATCATTACTTAGTCTCATCATTACTTAGAGTCTCATCATTACTTAGAGTCTCATCATTACTTAGAGTCTCATCATTACTTAGTCTCATCATTACTTAGTCTCATCATTACTTAGAGTCTAATCGTTACTTAGAGTCTCATTGTTACTTAGAGTCTCATCATTACTTAGTCTCATCATTACTTAGTCTCATCATTACTTAGAGTCTCATCATTACTTAGTCTCATCATTACTTAGAGTCTCATCATTACTTAGAGTCTCATCATTACTTAGTCTCATCATTACTTAGAGTCTCATCATTACTTAGTCTCATCATTACTTAGTCTCATCATTACTTAATCTCATCATTACTTAGAGTCTCATCATTACTTAGAGTCTCATCATTACTTAGAGTCTCATCATTACTTAGTCTCATCATTACTTAGAGTCTAATCGTTACTTAGTCTCATCGTTACTTAGAGTCTCATCATTACTTAGAGTCTCGTCATTACTTAGTCTCATCATTACTTAGAGTCTCATCATTACTTAGAGTCTCATCATTACTTAGAGTCTCATCATTACTTAGAGTCTCATCATTACTTAGTCTCATCATTACTTAGAGTCTCATCATTACATAGTCTCATCGTTACTTAGAGTCTCATCATTACTATGAGTCTCATCATTACTTAGTCTCATCATTACTTAGTCTCATCATTACTTAGTCTCATCATTACTTAGAGTCTCATCATTACTTAGAGTCTCATCATTACTTAGTCTCATCATTACTTAGTCTCATCATTACTTAGAGTCTCATCATAACTTAGAGTCTCATCATTACTTAGAGTCTCATCATTACTTAGTCTCATCATTACTTAGAGTCTAATCGTTACTTAGTCTCATCGTTACTTAGAGTCTCATCATTACTTAGAGTCGCATCATTACTTAGTCTCATCATTACTTAGAGTCTCATCATTACTTAGAGTCTCATCATTACTTAGAGTCTCATCATTACTTAGTCTCATCATTACTTAGAGTCTCATCATTACTTAGTCTCATCGTTACTTAGAGTCTCATCATTACTTAGAGTCTCATCATTACTTAGTCTCATCATTACTTAGAGTCTAATCGTTACTTAGTCTCATCGTTACTTAGAGTCTCATCATTACTTAGAGTCTCATCATTACTTAGTCTCATCATTACTTAGAGTCTCATCATTACTTAGAGTCTCATCATTACTTAGTCTCATCATTACTTAGTCTCATCATTACTTAGAGTCTCATCATTACTTAGAGTCTCATCATTACTTAGTCTCATCATTACTTAGTCTCTCATCATTACTTAGTCTCATCATTACTTAGAGTCTCATCATTACTTAGAGTCTCATCATTACTTAGTCTCATCATTACTTAGAGTCTCATCATTACTTAGAGTCTCATCATTACTTAGAGTCTCATCATTACTTAGTCTCATCATTACTTAGTCTCATCATTACTTAGAGTCTAATCGTTACTTAGAGTCTCATTGTTACTTAGAGTCTCATCATTACTTAGTCTCATCATTACTTAGTCTCATCATAACTTAGAGTCTCATCATTACTTAGTCTCATCATTACTTAGAGTCTCATCATTACTTAGAGTCTCATCATTACTTAGTCTCATCATTACTTAGTCTAATCATTACTTAGAGTCTCATCATTACTTAGAGTCTCATCATTACTTAGTCTCATCATTACTTAGTCTCATCATTACTTAGAGTCTCATCATTACTTAGAGTCTCATCATTACTTAGAGTCTCATCATTACTTAGTATCATCATTACTTAGAGTCTCATCATTACTTAGTCTCATCATTACTTAGTCTCATCATTACTTAGAGTCTCATCATTACTTAGTCTCATCATTACTTAGTCTCATCATTACTTAGAGTCTAATCGTTACTTAGAGTCTCATTGTTACTTAGAGTCTCATCATTACTTAGTCTCATCATTACTTAGAGTCTCATCATTACTTAGAGTCTCATCATTACTTAGAGTCTCATCATTACTTAGAGTCTCATCATTACTTAGTCTCATCATTACTTAGAATCTCATTGTTACTTAGAGTCTCATCATTACTTAGTCTCATCATTACTTAGTCTCATCATTACTTAGAATCTCATTGTTACTTAGAGTCTCATCATTACTTAGTCTCATCATTACTTAGAGTCTCATCATTACTTAGAGTCTCATCATTACTTAGAGTCTCATCATTACTTAGTCTCATCATTACTTAGTCTCATCATTACTTAGAGTCTAATCGTTACTTAGAGTCTCATTGTTACTTAGAGTCTCATCATTACTTAGTCTCATCATTACTTAGTCTCATCATTACTTAGAGTCTCATCATTACTTAGTCTCATCATTACTTAGAGTCTCATCATTACTTAGAGTCTCATCATTACTTAGTCTCATCATTACTTAGAGTCTCATCATTACTTAGTCTCATCATTACTTAGTCTCATCATTACTTAATCTCATCATTACTTAGAGTCTCATCATTACTTAGAGTCTCATCATTACTTAGAGTCTCATCATTACTTAGTCTCATCATTACTTAGAGTCTAATCGTTACTTAGTCTCATCGTTACTTAGAGTCTCATCATTACTTAGAGTCTCGTCATTACTTAGTCTCATCATTACTTAGAGTCTCATCATTACTTAGAGTCTCATCATTACTTAGAGTCTCATCATTACTTAGAGTCTCATCATTACTTAGAGTCTCATCATTACTTAGTCTCATCATTACTTAGAGTCTCATCATTACATAGTCTCATCGTTACTTAGAGTCTCATCATTACTATGAGTCTCATCATTACTTAGTCTCATCATTACTTAGTCTCATCATTACTTAGTCTCATCATTACTTAGAGTCTCATCATTACTTAGTCTCATCATTACTTAGAGTCTCATCATTACTTAGAGTCTCATTATTACTTAGTCTCATCATTACTTAGTCTCATCATTACTTAGAGTCTCATCATTACTTAGTCTCATCATTACTATGAGTCTCATCATTGCTTAGTCTCATCATTACTTAGTCTCATCATTACTTAGTCTCATCATTACTTAGAGTCTCATCGTTACTTAGAGTCTCATCATTACTTAGTCTCATCATTACTTAGAGTCTCATCATTACTTAGTCTCATCATTACTTAGAGTCTCATCATTACTTAGAGTCTCATCATTACTTAGAGTCTCATCATTACTTAGTCTCATCATTACTTAGAGTCTCATCATTACTTAGAGTCTCATCATTACTTAGAGTCTCATCATTACTTAGAGTCTCATCATTACTTAGTCTCATCATTACTTAGAATCTCATTGTTACTTAGAGTCTCATCATTACTTAGTCTCATCATTACTTAGTCTCATCATTACTTAGAATCTCATTGTTACTTAGAGTCTCATCATTACTTAGTCTCATCATTACTTAGAGTCTCATCATTACTTAGAGTCTCATCATTACTTAGTCTCATCATTACTTAGTCTCATCATTACTTAGAGTCTAATCGTTACTTAGAGTCTCATTGTTACTTAGAGTCTCATCATTACTTAGTCTCATCATTACTTAGTCTCATCATTACTTAGAGTCTCATCATTACTTAGTCTCATCATTACTTAGAGTCTCATCATTACTTAGAGTCTCATCATTACTTAGTCTCATCATTACTTAGAGTCTCATCATTACTTAGTCTCATCATTACTTAGTCTCATCATTACTTAGTCTCATCATTACTTAGAGTCTCATCATTACTTAGAGTCTCATCATTACTTAGAGTCTCATCATTACTTAGTCTCATCATTACTTAGAGTCTAATCGTTACTTAGTCTCATCGTTACTTAGAGTCTCATCATTACTTAGAGTCTCATCATTACTTAGTCTCATCATTACTTAGAGTCTCATCATTACTTAGAGTCTCATCATTACTTAGAGTCTCATCATTACTTAGTCTCATCATTACTTAGAGTCTCATCATTACTTAGTCTCATCGTTACTTAGAGTCTCATCATTACTTAGTCTCATCATTACTTAGAGTCTAATCGTTACTTAGTCTCATCGTTACTTAGAGTCTCATCATTACTTAGTCTCATCATTACTTAGAGTCTAATCGTTACTTAGAGTCTCATTGTTACTTAGAGTCTCATCATTACTTAGTCTCATCATTACTTAGAGTCTCATCATTACTTAGAGTCTCATCATTACTTAGAGTCTCATCATTACTTAGAGTCTCATCATTACTTAGTCTCATCATTACTTAGAATCTCATTGTTACTTAGAGTCTCATCATTACTTAGTCTCATCATTACTTAGTCTCATCATTACTTAGAATCTCATTGTTACTTAGAGTCTCATCATTACTTAGTCTCATCATTACTTAGAGTCTCATCATTACTTAGAGTCTCATCATTACTTAGAGTCTCATCATTACTTAGTCTCATCATTACTTAGTCTCATCATTACTTAGAGTCTAATCGTTACTTAGAGTCTCATTGTTACTTAGAGTCTCATCATTACTTAGTCTCATCATTACTTAGTCTCATCATTACTTAGAGTCTCATCATTACTTAGTCTCATCATTACTTAGAGTCTCATCATTACTTAGAGTCTCATCATTACTTAGTCTCATCATTACTTAGAGTCTCATCATTACTTAGTCTCATCATTACTTAGTCTCATCATTACTTAGTCTCATCATTACTTAGAGTCTCATCATTACTTAGAGTCTCATCATTACTTAGAGTCTCATCATTACTTAGTCTCATCATTACTTAGAGTCTTATCGTTACTTAGTCTCATCGTTACTTAGAGTCTCATCATTACTTAGAGTCTCATCATTACTTAGTCTCATCATTACTTAGAGTCTCATCATTACTTAGAGTCTCATCATTACTTAGTCTCATCATTACTTAGAGTCTCATCATTACATAGTCTCATCGTTACTTAGAGTCTCATCATTACTATGAGTCTCATCATTACTTAGTCTCATCATTACTTAGTCTCATCATTACTTAGAGTCTCATCATTACTTAGAGTCTCATTATTGCTTAGTCTCATCATTACTTAGTCTCATCATTACTTAGTCTCATCATTACTTAGAGTCTCATCGTTACTTAGAGTCTCATCATTACTTAGTCTCATCATTACTTAGAGTCTCATCATTACTTAGTCTCATCATTACTTAGAGTCTCATCATTACTTAGAGTCTCATCATTACTTAGAGTCTCATCATTACTTAGTCTCATCATTACTTAGAGTCTCATCATTACTTAGAGTCTCATCATTACTTAGAGTCTCATCATTACTTAGAGTCTCATCATTACTTAGTCTCATCATTACTTAGAATCTCATTGTTACTTAGAGTCTCATCATTACTTAGTCTCATCATTACTTAGTCTCATCATTACTTAGAATCTCATTGTTACTTAGAGTCTCATCATTACTTAGTCTCATCATTACTTAGAGTCTCATCATTACTTAGAGTCTCATCATTACTTAGAGTCTCATCATTACTTAGTCTCATCATTACTTAGTCTCATCATTACTTAGAGTCTAATCGTTACTTAGAGTCTCATTGTTACTTAGAGTCTCATCATTACTTAGTCTCATCATTACTTAGTCTCATCATTACTTAGAGTCTCATCATTACTTAGTCTCATCATTACTTAGAGTCTCATCATTACTTAGAGTCTCATCATTACTTAGTCTCATCATTACTTAGAGTCTCATCATTACTTAGTCTCATCATTACTTAGTCTCATCATTACTTAGTCTCATCATTACTTAGAGTCTCATCATTACTTAGAGTCTCATCATTACTTAGAGTCTCATCATTACTTAGTCTCATCATTACATAGAGTCTAATCGTTACTTAGTCTCATCGTTACTTAGAGTCTCATCATTACTTAGAGTCTCATCATTACTTAGTCTCATCATTACTTAGAGTCTCATCATTACTTAGAGTCTCATCATTACTTAGAGTCTCATCATTACTTAGTCTCATTATTACTTAGAGTCTCATCATTACTTAGTCTCATCGTTACTTAGAGTCTCATCATTACTTAGAGTCTCATCATTACTTAGTCTCATCATTACTTAGAGTCTAATCGTTACTTAGTCTCATCGTTACTTAGAGTCTCATCATTACTTAGAGTCTCATCATTACTTAGTCTCATCATTACTTAGAGTCTCATCATTACTTAGAGTCTCATCATTACTTAGAGTCTCATCATTACTTAGTCTCATCATTACTTAGAGTCTCATCATTACTTAGTCTCATCGTTACTTAGAGTCTCATCACTCATCATTACTTAGAGTCTCATCATTACTTAGTCTCATCATTACTTAGAGTCTAATCGTTACTTAGTCTCATCGTTACTTAGAGTCTCATCATTACTTAGAGTCTCATCATTACTTAGAGTCTCATCATTACTTAGAGTCTCATCATTACTTAGTCTCATCATTACTTAGTCTCATCATTACTTAGAGTCTCATCATTACTTAGAGTCTCATCATTACTTAGTCTCATCATTACTTAGTCTCTCATCATTACTTAGTCTCATCATTACTTAGAGTCTCATCATTACTTAGAGTCTCATCATTACTTAGTCTCATCATTACTTAGAGTCTCATCATTACTTAGAGTCTCATCATTACTTAGAATCTCATCATTACTTAGTCTCATCATTACTTAGTCTCATAATTACTTAGAGTCTAATCGTTACTTAGAGTCTCATTGTTACTTAGAGTCTCATCATTACTTAGTCTCATCATTACTTAGTCTCATCATAACTTAGAGTCTCATCATTACTTAGTCTCATCATTACTTAGAGTCTCATCATTACTTAGAGTCTCATCATTACTTAGTCTCATCATTACTTAGTCTAATCATTACTTAGAGTCTCATCATTACTTAGAGTCTCATCATTACTTAGTCTCATCATTACTTAGTCTCATCATTACTTAGAGTCTCATCATTACTTAGAGTCTCATCATTACTTAGAGTCTCATCATTACTTAGTATCATCATTACTTAGAGTCTCATCATTACTTAGAGTCTCATCATTACTTAGAGTCTCATCATTACTTAGAGTCTCATCATTACTTAGTCTCATCATTACTTAGAGTCTCATCATTACTTAGTCTCATCATTACTTAGTCTCATCATTACTTAGAGTCTCATCATTACTTAGTCTCATCATTACTTAGTCTCATCATTACTTAGAGTCTAATCGTTACTTAGAGTCTCATTGTTACTTAGAGTCTCATCATTACTTAGTCTCATCATTACTTAGAGTCTCATCATTACTTAGAGTCTCATCATTACTTAGAGTCTCATCATTACTTAGAGTCTCATCATTACTTAGTCTCATCATTACTTAGAATCTCATTGTTACTTAGAGTCTCATCATTACTTAGTCTCATCATTACTTAGTCTCATCATTACTTAGAATCTCATTGTTACTTAGAGTCTCATCATTACTTAGTCTCATCATTACTTAGAGTCTCATCATTACTTAGAGTCTCATCATTACTTAGAGTCTCATCATTACTTAGTCTCATCATTACTTAGTCTCATCATTACTTAGAGTCTAATCGTTACTTAGAGTCTCATTGTTACTTAGAGTCTCATCATTACTTAGTCTCATCATTACTTAGTCTCATCATTACTTAGAGTCTCATCATTACTTAGTCTCATCATTACTTAGAGTCTCATCATTACTTAGAGTCTCATCATTACTTAGTCTCATCATTACTTAGAGTCTCATCATTACTTAGTCTCATCATTACTTAGTCTCATCATTACTTAGTCTCATCATTACTTAGAGTCTCATCATTACTTAGAGTCCCATCATTACTTAGAGTCTCATCATTACTTAGTCTCATCATTACTTAGAGTCTAATCGTTACTTAGTCTCATCGTTACTTAGAGTCTCATCATTACTTAGAGTCTCATCATTACTTAGTCTCATCATTACTTAGAGTCTCATCATTACTTAGAGTCTCATCATTACTTAGAGTCTCATCATTACTTAGTCTCATCATTACTTAGAGTCTCATCATTACATAGTCTCATCGTTACTTAGAGTCTCATCATTACTATGAGTCTCATCATTACTTTGTCTCATCATTACTTAGTCTCATCATTACTTAGTCTCATCATTACTTAGAGTCTCATCATTACTTAGTCTCATCATTACTTAGAGTCTCATCATTACTTAGAGTCTCATTATTACTTAGTCTCATCATTACTTAGTCTCATCATTACTTAGAGTCTCATCATTACTTAGAGTCTCATCATTACTATGAGTCTCATCATTGCTTAGTCTCATCATTACTTAGTCTCATCATTACTTAGTCTCATCATTACTTAGAGTCTCATCGTTACTTAGAGTCTCATCATTACTTAGTCTCATCATTACTTAGAGTCTCATCATTACTTAGTCTCATCATTACTTAGAGTCTCATCATTACTTAGAGTCTCATCATTACTTAGAGTCTCATCATTACTTAGTCTCATCATTACTTGGTCTCATCATTACTTAGTCTCATCATTACTTAGTCTCATCATTACTTAGAGTCTAATCGTTACTTAGAGTCTCATCGTTACTTAGAGTCTCATCATTACTTAGTCTCATCATTACTTAGTCTCATCATAACTTAGAGTCTCATCATTACTTAGTCTCATCATTACTTAGAGTCTCATCATTACTTAGAGTCTCATCATTACTTAGTCTCATCATTACTTAGTCTAATCATTACTTAGAGTCTCATCATTACTTAGAGTCTCATCATTACTTAGTCTCATCATTACTTAGTCTCATCATTACTTAGAGTCTCATCATTACTTAGAGTCTCATCATTACTTAGAGTCTCATCATTACTTAGTATCATCATTACTTAGAGTCTCATCATTACTTAGAGTCTCATCATTACTTAGAGTCTCATCATTACTTAGAGTCTCATCATTACTTAGTCTCATCATTACTTAGAGTCTCATCATTACTTAGTCTCATCATTACTTAGAGTCTCATCATTACTTAGTCTCATCATTACTTAGTCTCATCATTACTTAGAGTCTAATCGTTACTTAGAGTCTCATTGTTACTTAGAGTCTCATCATTACTTAGAGTCTCATCATTACTTAGTCTCATCATTACATAGAGTCTCATCATTACTTAGAGTCTCATCATTACTTAGAGTCTCATCATTACTTAGAGTCTCATCATTACTTAGAGTCTCATCATTACTTAGTCTCATCATTACTTAGAGTCTCATCATTACTTAGTCTCATCATTACTTAGTCTCATCATTACTTAGAGTCTCATCATTACTTAGTCTCATCATTACTTAGTCTCATCATTACTTAGAGTCTAATCGTTACTTAGAGTCTCATTGTTACTTAGAGTCTCATCATTACTTAGTCTCATCATTACTTAGAGTCTCATCATTACTTAGAGTCTCATCATTACTTAGAGTCTCATCATTACTTAGAGTCTCATCATTACTTAGTCTCATCATTACTTAGAATCTCATTGTTACTTAGAGTCTCATCATTACTTAGTCTCATCATTACTTAGTCTCATCATTACTTAGAATCTCATTGTTACTTAGAGTCTCATCATTACTTAGTCTCATCATTACTTAGAGTCTCATCATTACTTAGAGTCTCATCATTACTTAGAGTCTCATCATTACTTAGTCTCATCATTACTTAGTCTCATCATTACTTAGAGTCTAATCGTTACTTAGAGTCTCATTGTTACTTAGAGTCTCATCATTACTTAGTCTCATCATTACTTAGAGTCTCATCATTACTTAGTCTCATCATTACTTAGAGTCTCATCATTACTTAGAGTCTCATCATTACTTAGTCTCATCATTACTTAGAGTCTCATCATTACTTAGTCTCATCATTACTTAGTCTCATCATTACTTAGTCTCATCATTACTTAGAGTCTCATCATTACTTAGAGTCTCATCATTACTTAGTCTCATCATTACTTAGAGTCTAATCGTTACTTAGTCTCATCGTTACTTAGAGTCTCATCATTACTTAGAGTCTCATCATTACTTAGTCTCATCATTACTTAGAGTCTCATCATTACTTAGAGTCTCATCATTACTTAGTCTCATCATTACTTAGTCTCATCATTACTTAGAGTCTCATCATTACTTAGAGTCTCATCATTACTTAGTCTCATCATTACTTAGTCTCTCATCATTACTTAGTCTCATCATTACTTAGAGTCTCATCATTACTTAGAGTCTCATCATTACTTAGTCTCATCATTACTTAGAGTCTCATCATTACTTAGAGTCTCATCATTACTTAGAGTCTCATCATTACTTAGTCTCATCATTACTTAGTCTCATCATTACTTAGTCTCATCATTACTTAGAGTCTAATCGTTACTTAGAGTCTCATTGTTACTTAGAGTCTCATCATTACTTAGTCTCATCATTACTTAGTCTCATCATAACTTAGAGTCTCATCATTACTTAGTCTCATCATTACTTAGAGTCTCATCATTACTTAGAGTCTCATCATTACTTAGTCTCATCATTACTTAGTCTAATCATTACTTAGAGTCTCATCATTACTTAGAGTCTCATCATTACTTAGTCTCATCATTACTTAGTCTCATCATTACTTAGAGTCTCATCATTACTTAGAGTCTCATCATTACTTAGTCTCATCATTACTTAGAATCTCATTGTTACTTAGAGTCTCATCATTACTTAGTCTCATCATTACTTAGTCTCATCATTACTTAGAATCTCATTGTTACTTAGAGTCTCATCATTACTTAGTCTCATCATTACTTAGAGTCTCATCATTACTTAGAGTCTCATCATTACTTAGAGTCTCATCATTACTTAGTCTCATCATTACTTAGTCTCATCATTACTTAGAGTCTAATCGTTACTTAGAGTCTCATTGTTACTTAGAGTCTCATCATTACTTAGTCTCATCATTACTTAGAGTCTCATCATTACTTAGTCTCATCATTACTTAGTCTCATCATTACTTAGAGTCTCATCATTACTTAGAGTCTCATCATTACTTAGAGTCTCATCATTACTTAGTATCATCATTACTTAGAGTCTCATCATTACTTAGAGTCTCATCATTACTTAGAGTCTCATCATTACTTAGAGTCTCATCATTACTTAGTCTCATCATTACTTAGAGTCTCATCATTACTTAGTCTCATCATTACTTAGTCTCATCATTACTTAGAGTCTCATCATTACTTAGTCTCATCATTACTTAGTCTCATCATTACTTAGAGTCTAATCGTTACTTAGAGTCTCATTGTTACTTAGAGTCTCATCATTACTTAGTCTCATCATTACTTAGAGTCTCATCATTACTTAGAGTCTCATCATTACTTAGAGTCTCATCATTACTTAGAGTCTCATCATTACTTAGTCTCATCATTACTTAGAATCTCATTGTTACTTAGAGTCTCATCATTACTTAGTCTCATCATTACTTAGTCTCATCATTACTTAGAATCTCATTGTTACTTAGAGTCTCATCATTACTTAGTCTCATCATTACTTAGAGTCTCATCATTACTTAGAGTCTCATCATTACTTAGAGTCTCATCATTACTTAGTCTCATCATTACTTAGTCTCATCATTACTTAGAGTCTAATCGTTACTTAGAGTCTCATTGTTACTTAGAGTCTCATCATTACTTAGTCTCATCATTACTTAGTCTCATCATTACTTAGAGTCTCATCATTACTTAGTCTCATCATTACTTAGAGTCTCATCATTACTTAGAGTCTCATCATTACTTAGTCTCATCATTACTTAGAGTCTCATCATTACTTAGTCTCATCATTACTTAGTCTCATCATTACTTAGTCTCATCATTACTTAGAGTCTCATCATTACTTAGAGTCCCATCATTACTTAGAGTCTCATCATTACTTAGTCTCATCATTACTTAGAGTCTAATCGTTACTTAGTCTCATCGTTACTTAGAGTCTCATCATTACTTAGAGTCTCATCATTACTTAGTCTCATCATTACTTAGAGTCTCATCATTACTTAGAGTCTCATCATTACTTAGAGTCTCATCATTACTTAGTCTCATCATTACTTAGAGTCTCATCATTACATAGTCTCATCGTTACTTAGAGTCTCATCATTACTATGAGTCTCATCATTACTTTGTCTCATCATTACTTAGTCTCATCATTACTTAGTCTCATCATTACTTAGAGTCTCATCATTACTTAGTCTCATCATTACTTAGAGTCTCATCATTACTTAGAGTCTCATTATTACTTAGTCTCATCATTACTTAGTCTCATCATTACTTAGAGTCTCATCATTACTTAGAGTCTCATCATTACTATGAGTCTCATCATTGCTTAGTCTCATCATTACTTAGTCTCATCATTACTTAGTCTCATCATTACTTAGAGTCTCATCGTTACTTAGAGTCTCATCATTACTTAGTCTCATCATTACTTAGAGTCTCATCATTACTTAGTCTCATCATTACTTAGAGTCTCATCATTACTTAGAGTCTCATCATTACTTAGAGTCTCATCATTACTTAGTCTCATCATTACTTGGTCTCATCATTACTTAGTCTCATCATTACTTAGTCTCATCATTACTTAGAGTCTAATCGTTACTTAGAGTCTCATCGTTACTTAGAGTCTCATCATTACTTAGTCTCATCATTACTTAGTCTCATCATAACTTAGAGTCTCATCATTACTTAGTCTCATCATTACTTAGAGTCTCATCATTACTTAGAGTCTCATCATTACTTAGTCTCATCATTACTTAGTCTAATCATTACTTAGAGTCTCATCATTACTTAGAGTCTCATCATTACTTAGTCTCATCATTACTTAGTCTCATCATTACTTAGAGTCTCATCATTACTTAGAGTCTCATCATTACTTAGAGTCTCATCATTACTTAGTATCATCATTACTTAGAGTCTCATCATTACTTAGAGTCTCATCATTACTTAGAGTCTCATCATTACTTAGAGTCTCATCATTACTTAGTCTCATCATTACTTAGAGTCTCATCATTACTTAGTCTCATCATTACTTAGAGTCTCATCATTACTTAGTCTCATCATTACTTAGTCTCATCATTACTTAGAGTCTAATCGTTACTTAGAGTCTCATTGTTACTTAGAGTCTCATCATTACTTAGAGTCTCATCATTACTTAGTCTCATCATTACATAGAGTCTCATCATTACTTAGAGTCTCATCATTACTTAGAGTCTCATCATTACTTAGAGTCTCATCATTACTTAGAGTCTCATCATTACTTAGTCTCATCATTACTTAGAGTCTCATCATTACTTAGTCTCATCATTACTTAGTCTCATCATTACTTAGAGTCTCATCATTACTTAGTCTCATCATTACTTAGTCTCATCATTACTTAGAGTCTAATCGTTACTTAGAGTCTCATTGTTACTTAGAGTCTCATCATTACTTAGTCTCATCATTACTTAGAGTCTCATCATTACTTAGAGTCTCATCATTACTTAGAGTCTCATCATTACTTAGAGTCTCATCATTACTTAGTCTCATCATTACTTAGAATCTCATTGTTACTTAGAGTCTCATCATTACTTAGTCTCATCATTACTTAGTCTCATCATTACTTAGAATCTCATTGTTACTTAGAGTCTCATCATTACTTAGTCTCATCATTACTTAGAGTCTCATCATTACTTAGAGTCTCATCATTACTTAGAGTCTCATCATTACTTAGTCTCATCATTACTTAGTCTCATCATTACTTAGAGTCTAATCGTTACTTAGAGTCTCATTGTTACTTAGAGTCTCATCATTACTTAGTCTCATCATTACTTAGAGTCTCATCATTACTTAGTCTCATCATTACTTAGAGTCTCATCATTACTTAGAGTCTCATCATTACTTAGTCTCATCATTACTTAGAGTCTCATCATTACTTAGTCTCATCATTACTTAGTCTCATCATTACTTAGTCTCATCATTACTTAGAGTCTCATCATTACTTAGAGTCTCATCATTACTTAGTCTCATCATTACTTAGAGTCTAATCGTTACTTAGTCTCATCGTTACTTAGAGTCTCATCATTACTTAGAGTCTCATCATTACTTAGTCTCATCATTACTTAGAGTCTCATCATTACTTAGAGTCTCATCATTACTTAGTCTCATCATTACTTAGTCTCATCATTACTTAGAGTCTCATCATTACTTAGAGTCTCATCATTACTTAGTCTCATCATTACTTAGTCTCTCATCATTACTTAGTCTCATCATTACTTAGAGTCTCATCATTACTTAGAGTCTCATCATTACTTAGTCTCATCATTACTTAGAGTCTCATCATTACTTAGAGTCTCATCATTACTTAGAGTCTCATCATTACTTAGTCTCATCATTACTTAGTCTCATCATTACTTAGTCTCATCATTACTTAGAGTCTAATCGTTACTTAGAGTCTCATTGTTACTTAGAGTCTCATCATTACTTAGTCTCATCATTACTTAGTCTCATCATAACTTAGAGTCTCATCATTACTTAGTCTCATCATTACTTAGAGTCTCATCATTACTTAGAGTCTCATCATTACTTAGTCTCATCATTACTTAGTCTAATCATTACTTAGAGTCTCATCATTACTTAGAGTCTCATCATTACTTAGTCTCATCATTACTTAGTCTCATCATTACTTAGAGTCTCATCATTACTTAGAGTCTCATCATTACTTAGAGTCTCATCATTACTTAGTATCATCATTACTTAGAGTCTCATCATTACTTAGAGTCTCATCATTACTTAGAGTCTCATCATTACTTAGAGTCTCATCATTACTTAGTCTCATCATTACTTAGAGTCTCATCATTACTTAGTCTCATCATTACTTAGAGTCTCATCATTACTTAGTCTCATCATTACTTAGTCTCATCATTACTTAGAGTCTAATCGTTACTTAGAGTCTCATTGTTACTTAGAGTCTCATCATTACTTAGAGTCTCATCATTACTTAGTCTCATCATTACATAGAGTCTCATCATTACTTAGAGTCTCATCATTACTTAGAGTCTCATCATTACTTAGAGTCTCATCATTACTTAGTCTCATCATTACTTAGAGTCTCATCATTACTTAGAGTCTCATCATTACTTAGAGTCTCATCATTACTTAGTCTCATCATTACTTAGAGTCTCATCATTACTTAGTCTCATCATTACTTAGAGTCTCATCATTACTTAGTCTCATCATTACTTAGTCTCATCATTACTTAGTCTCATCATTACTTAGAGTCTAATCGTTACTTAGAGTCTCATTGTTACTTAGAGTCTCATCATTACTTAGTCTCATCATTACTTAGAGTCTCATCATTACTTAGAGTCTCATCATTACTTAGAGTCTCATCATTACTTAGAGTCTCATCATTACTTAGTCTCATCATTACTTAGTCTCATCATTACTTAGAGTCTAATCGTTACTTAGAGTCTCATTGTTACTTAGAGTCTCATCATTACTTAGTCTCATCATTACTTAGTCTCATCATAACTTAGAGTCTCATCATTACTTAGTCTCATCATTACTTAGAGTCTCATCATTACTTAGAGTCTCATCATTACTTAGTCTCATCATTACTTAGTCTAATCATTACTTAGAGTCTCATCATTACTTAGAGTCTCATCATTACTTAGTCTCATCATTACTTAGTCTCATCATTACTTAGAGTCTCATCATTACTTAGAGTCTCATCATTACTTAGAGTCTCATCATTACTTAGTATCATCATTACTTAGAGTCTCATCATTACTTAGAGTCTCATCATTACTTAGAGTCTCATCATTACTTAGAGTCTCATCATTACTTAGTCTCATCATTACTTAGAGTCTCATCATTACTTAGTCTCATCATTACTTAGAGTCTCATC
Source organism: Eucyclogobius newberryi (assembly GCF_026437365.1). Taxonomy (NCBI): domain Eukaryota; kingdom Metazoa; phylum Chordata; class Actinopteri; order Gobiiformes; family Gobiidae; genus Eucyclogobius; species Eucyclogobius newberryi. The sequence goes on from NW_027316534.1 coordinate 117,072, forward strand.
ATTACTTAGTCTCATCATTACTTAGTCTCATCATTACTTAGAGTCTAATCGTTACTTAGAGTCTCATTATTACTTAGAGTCTCATCATTACTTAGAGTCTCATCATTACTTAGTCTCATCATTACATAGAGTCTCATCATTACTTAGAGTCTCATCATTACTTAGAGTCTCATCATTACTTAGAGTCTCATCATTACTTAGTTTCATCATTACTTAGAGTCTCATCATTACTTAGAGTCTCATCATTACTTAGAGTCTCATCATTACTTAGTCTCATCATTACTTAGAATCTCATTGTTACTTAGAGTCTCATCATTACTTAGTCTCATCATTACTTAGAGTCTCATCATTACTTAGAGTCTCATCATTACTTAGAGTCTCATCATTACTTAGTCTCATCATTACTTAGTCTCATCATTACTTAGAGTCTAATCGTTACTTAGAGTCTCATTGTTACTTAGAGTCTCATCATTACTTAGTCTCATCATTACTTAGTCTCATCATTACTTAGAGTCTCATCATTACTTAGTCTCATCATTACTTAGAGTCTCATCATTACTTAGAGTCTCATCAATACTTAGTCTCATCATTACTTAGAGTCTCATCATTACTTAGTCTCATCATTACTTAGTCTCATCATTACTTAGTCTCATCATTACTTAGAGTCTCATCATTACTTAGAGTCTCATCATTACTTAGAGTCTCATCATTACTTAGTCTCATCATTACTTAGAGTCTAATCGTTACTTAGTCTCATCGTTACTTAGAGTCTCATCATTACTTAGAGTCTCATCATTACTTAGTCTCATCATTACTTAGAGTCTCATCATTACTTAGAGTCTCATCATTACTTAGAGTCTCATCATTACTTAGTCTCATCATTACTTAGAGTCTCATCATTACTTAGTCTCATCGTTACTTAGAGTCTCATCATTACTATGAGTCTCATCATTACTTAGTCTCATCATTACTTAGTCTCATCATTACTTAGTCTCATCATTACTTAGAGTCTCATCATTACTTAGTCTCATCATTACTTAGAGTCTCATCATTACTTAGAGTCTCATTATTACTTAGTCTCATCATTACTTAGTCTCATCATTACTTAGAGTCTCATCATTACTTAGAGTCTCATCATTACTATGAGTCTCATCATTGCTTAGTCTCATCATTACTTAGTCTCATCATTACTTAGTCTCATCATTACTTAGAGTCTCATCGTTACTTAGAGTCTCATCATTACTTAGTCTCATCATTACTTAGTCTCATCATTACTTAGTCTCATCATTACTTAGAGTCTCATCATTACTTAGAGTCTCATCATTACTTAGAGTCTCATCATTACTTAGTCTCATCATTACTTGGTCTCATCATTACTTAGTCTCATCATTACTTAGTCTCATCATTACTTAGAGTCTAATCGTTACTTAGAGTCTCATCGTTACTTAGAGTCTCATCATTACTTAGAGTCTCATCATTACTTAGTCTCATCGTTATTAAGAGTCCCATCATTACTTAGTCTCATCATTACTTAATCTCATCATTACTTAGAGTCTCATTATTACTTAGAGTCTCATCATTACTTAGTCTCATCATTACTTAGAGTCTCATCATTACTTAGAGTCTCATCATTACTTAGTCTCATCATTACTTAGTCTCATCATTACTTAGTCTCATCGTTATTAAGAGTCCCATCATTACTTAGTCTCATCATTACTTAATCTCATCATTACTTAATCTCATCATTACTTAGAGTCTCATCGTTACTTAGAGTATCATCGTTACTTAGAGTCTCATCATTACTTAGAGTCTCATCATTACTTAGAGTCTCATCATTACTTAGTCTCATCATTACTTAGTCTCACATCATTACTTAGTCTCACATCATTACTTAGTCTCATCATTACTTAGAGTCTAATCGTTACTTAGAGTCTCATTATTACTTAGTCTCATCATTACTTAGAGTCTCATCATTACTTAGTCTCATCATTACGTAGTCTCATCATTACTTAGAGTCTCATCATTACTTAGTCTCATCATTACTTAGAGTCTCATCATTACTTAGAGTCTCATCATTACTTAGTCTCATCATTACTTAGTCTCATCATTACTTAGAGTCTCATCATTACTTAGAGTCTCATCATTACTTAGTCTCATCATTACTTAGAGTCTCATCATTACTTAGTCTCATCATTACTTAGTCTCATCATTACTTAGTCTCATCATTACTTAGAGTCTAATCGTTACTTAGTCTCATCATTACTTAGAGTCTCATCATTACTTAGTCTCATCATTACTTAGAGTCTCATCATTACTTAGAGTCTCATCATTACTTAGTCTCATCATTACTTAGAGTCTCATCATTACTATGAGTCTCATCATTACTTAGTCTCATCATTACTTAGTCTCATCATTACTTAGTCTCATCATTACTTAGAGTCTCATAGTTACTTAGAGTCTCATCATTACTTAGTCTCATCATTACTTAGAGTCTCATCATTACTTAGTCTCATCATTACTTAGAGTCTCATCGTTACTTAGAGTCTCATCATTACTTAGAGTCTCATCATTACTTAGAGTCTCATCATTACTTAGTCTCATCATTACTTAGTCACATCATTACTTAGAGTCTCATCATTACTTAGTCTCATCATTACTTAGTCTCATCATTACTTAGTCTCATCATTACTTAGAGTCTCATCATTACTTAGTCTTATCGTTATTAAGAGTCCCATCATTACTTAGTCTCATCATTACTTAATCTCATCATTACTTAGAGTCTCATCATTACTTAGAGTCTCATCGTTACTTAGAGTCTCATCGTTACTTAGAGTCTCATCGTTACTTAGAGTCTCATCATTACTTAGTCTCATCATTACTTAGAGTCTTATCATTACTTAGAGTCTCATCATTACTTAGAGTCTCATCGTTACTTAGAGTCTCATCGTTACTTAGAGTCTCATCGTTACTTAGAGTCTCATCATTACTTAGTCTCATCATTACTTAGAGTCTCATCATTACTTAGAGTCTCATCATTACTTAGTCTCATCGTTATTAAGAGTCCCATCATTACTTAGTCTCATCATTACTTAATCTCATCATTACTTAGAGTCTCATCATTACTTAGAGTCTCATCGTTACTTAGAGTCTCATCGTTACTTAGAGTCTCATCGTTACTTAGAGTCTCATCATTACTTAGTCTCATCATTACTTAGAGTCTTATCATTACTTAGAGTCTCATCATTACTTAGTGTCTCATCATTACTTAGTCTCATCATTACTTAGAGTCTCATCATTACTTAGAGTCTCATCATTACTTAGTCTCATCGTTATTAAGAGTCCCATCATTACTTAGTCTCATCATTACTTAATCTCATCATTACTTAGAGTCTCATCATTACTTAGAGTCTCATCGTTACTTAGAGTCTCATCGTTACTTAGAGTCTCATCGTTACTTAGAGTCTCATCATTACTTAGTCTCATCATTACTTAGAGTCTTATCATTACTTAGAGTCTCATCATTACTTAGAGTCTCATCGTTACTTAGAGTCTCATCGTTACTTAGAGTCTCATCGTTACTTAGAGTCTCATCATTACTTAGTCTCATCATTACTTAGAGTCTCATCATTACTTAGAGTCTCATCATTACTTAGTCTCATCATTACTTAGTCTCATCATTACTTAGTCTCATCGTTATTAAGAGTCCCATCATTACTTAGTCTCATCATTACTTAATCTCATCATTACTTAATCTCATCATTACTTAGAGTCTCATCGTTACTTAGAGTATCATCGTTACTTAGAGTCTCATCATTACTTAGAGTCTCATCATTACTTAGAGTCTCATCATTACTTAGTCTCATCATTACTTAGTCTCACATCATTACTTAGTCTCACATCATTACTTAGTCTCATCATTACTTAGAGTCTAATCGTTACTTAGAGTCTCATTATTACTTAGTCTCATCATTACTTAGAGTCTCATCATTACTTAGTCTCATCATTACGTAGTCTCATCATTACTTAGAGTCTCATCATTACTTAGTCTCATCATTACTTAGAGTCTCATCATTACTTAGAGTCTCATCATTACTTAGTCTCATCATTACTTAGTCTCATCATTACTTAGAGTCTCATCATTACTTAGAGTCTCATCATTACTTAGTCTCATCATTACTTAGTCACATCATTACTTAGAGTCTCATCATTACTTAGTCTCATCATTACTTAGTCTCATCATTACTTAGTCTCATCATTACTTAGAGTCTCATCATTACTTAGTCTCATCGTTATTAAGAGTCCCATCATTACTTAGTCTCATCATTACTTAATCTCATCATTACTTAGAGTCTCATCATTACTTAGAGTCTCATCGTTACTTAGAGTCTCATCGTTACTTAGAGTCTCATCGTTACTTAGAGTCTCATCATTACTTAGTCTCATCATTACTTAGAGTCTTATCATTACTTAGAGTCTCATCATTACTTAGAGTCTCATCGTTACTTAGAGTCTCATCGTTACTTAGAGTCTCATCGTTACTTAGAGTCTCATCATTACTTAGTCTCATCGTTATTAAGAGTCCCATCATTACTTAGTCTCATCATTACTTAATCTCATCATTACTTAGAGTCTCATCATTACTTAGAGTCTCATCGTTACTTAGAGTATCATCGTTACTTAGAGTCTCATCATTACTTAGAGTCTCATCATTACTTAGAGTCTCATCATTACTTAGTCTCATCATTACTTAGTCTCACATCATTACTTAGTCTCACATCATTACTTAGTCTCATCATTACTTAGAGTCTAATCGTTACTTAGAGTCTCATTATTACTTAGTCTCATCATTACTTAGAGTCTCATCATTACTTAGTCTCATCATTACGTAGTCTCATCATTACTTAGAGTCTCATCATTTCTTAGTCTCATCATTACTTAGAGTCTCATCATTACTTAGAGTCTCATCATTACTTAGTCTCATCATTACTTAGTCTCATCATTACTTAGAGTCTCATCATTACTTAGAGTCTCATCATTACTTAGTCTCATCATTACTTAGAGTCTCATCATTACTTAGTCTCATCATTACTTAGTCTCATCATTACTTAGTCTCATCATTACTTAGAGTCTAATCGTTACTTAGTCTCATCATTACTTAGAGTCTCATCATTACTTAGTCTCATCATTACTTAGAGTCTCATCATTACTTAGAGTCTCATCATTACTTAGTCTCATCATTACTTAGAGTCTCATCATTACTATGAGTCTCATCATTACTTAGTCTCATCATTACTTAGTCTCATCATTACTTAGTCTCATCATTACTTAGAGTCTCATAGTTACTTAGAGTCTCATCATTACTTAGTCTCATCATTACTTAGAGTCTCATCATTACTTAGTCTCATCATTACTTAGAGTCTCATCGTTACTTAGAGTCTCATCATTACTTAGAGTCTCATCATTACTTAGAGTCTCATCATTACTTAGTCTCATCATTACTTAGTCACATCATTACTTAGAGTCTCATCATTACTTAGTCTCATCATTACTTAGTCTCATCATTACTTAGTCTCATCATTACTTAGAGTCTCATCATTACTTAGTCTCATCGTTATTAAGAGTCCCATCATTACTTAGTCTCATCATTACTTAATCTCATCATTACTTAGAGTCTCATCATTACTTAGAGTCTCATCGTTACTTAGAGTCTCATCGTTACTTAGAGTCTCATCGTTACTTAGAGTCTCATCATTACTTAGTCTCATCATTACTTAGAGTCTTATCATTACTTAGAGTCTCATCATTACTTAGTCTCACATCATTACTTAGTCTCATCATTACTTAGTTTCATCATTACTTAGAGTCTAATCGTTACTTAGAGTCTCATCGTTACTTAGAGTCTCATCATTACTTAGTCTAATCATTACTTAGAGTCTCATCATTACTTTTTCTCATCATTACTTAGAGTCTCATCATTACTTAGAGTCTCATCATTAATTAGAGTCTCATCATTACTTAGTCTCATCATTACTTAGTCTCATCATTACTTAGAGTCTCATTGTTACTTAGAGGCTCATTATTACTTAGAGTCTCATCATTACTTAGAGTCTGATCATTACTTAGTCTCATCATTACTTAGAATCTCATCGTTACTTAGAGTATCATCGTTACTTAGAGTCTCATCATTACTTAGAGTCTCATCATTACTTAGAGTCTCATCATTACTTAGTCTCACATCATTACTTAGTCTCATCATTACTTAGAGTCTAATCGTTACTTAGAGTCTCATTATTACTTAGTCTCATCATTACTTAGAGTCTCATCATTACTTAGTCTCATCATTACGTAGTCTCATCATTACTTAGAGTCTCATCATTACTTAGTCTCATCATTACTTAGAGTCTCATCATTACTTAGAGTCTCATCATTACTTAGTCTCATCATTACTTAGAGTCTCATCATTACTTAGTCTCATCATTACGTAGTCTCATCATTACTTAGAGTCTCATCATTACTTAGTCTCATCATTACTTAGAGTCTCATCATTACTTAGAGTCTCATCATTACTTAGTCTCATCATTACTTAGTCTCATCATTACTTAGAGTCTCATCATTACTTAGAGTCTCATCATTACTTAGTCTCATCATTACTTAGAGTCTCATCATTACTTAGTCTCATCATTACTTAGTCTCATCATTACTTAGTCTCATCATTACTTAGTCTCATCATTACTTAGAGTCTAATCGTTACTTAGTCTCATCATTACTTAGAGTCTCATCATTACTTAGTCTCATCATTACTTAGAGTCTCATCATTACTTAGAGTCTCATCATTACTTAGTCTCATCATTACTTAGAGTCTCATCATTACTATGAGTCTCATCATTACTTAGTCTCATCATTACTTAGTCTCATCATTACTTAGTTTCATCATTACTTAGAGTCTCATAGTTACTTAGAGTCTCATCATTACTTAGTCTAATCATTACTTAGAGTCTCATCATTACTTAGTCTCATCATTACTTAGAGTCTCATCGTTACTTAGAGTCTCATCATTACTTAGAGTCTCATCATTACTTAGAGTCTCATCATTACTTAGTCTCATCATTACTTAGTCACATCATTACTTAGAGTCTCATCATTACTTAGTCTCATCATTACTTAGTCTCATCATTACTTAGTCTCATCATTACTTAGAGTCTCATCATTACTTAGTCTCATCGTTATTAAGAGTCCCATCATTACTTAGTCTCATCATTACTTAATCTCATCATTACTTAGAGTCTCATCATTACTTAGAGTCTCATCGTTACTTAGAGTCTCATCGTTACTTAGAGTCTCATCGTTACTTAGAGTCTCATCATTACTTAGTCTCATCATTACTTAGAGTCTTATCATTACTTAGAGTCTCATCATTACTTAGTCTCACATCATTACTTAGTCTCATCATTACTTAGTTTCATCATTACTTAGAGTCTAATCGTTACTTAGAGTCTCATCGTTACTTAGAGTCTCATCATTACTTAGTCTAATCATTACTTAGAGTCTCATCATTACTTTTTCTCATCATTACTTAGAGTCTCATCATTAATTAGAGTCTCATCATTACTTAGTCTCATCATTACTTAGTCTCATCATTACTTAGAGTCTCATTGTTACTTAGAGGCTCATCATTACTTAGAGTCTCATCATTACTTAGAGTCTGATCATTACTTAGTCTCATCATTACTTAGAATCTCATCGTTACTTAGAGTCTCATCATTACTTAGTCTCATCATTACTTAGAGTCTCATCATTACTTAGAGTCTCATCATTACTTAGTCTCATCATTACTTAGAGTCTCATCATTACTTAGTCTCATCATTACTTAGTCTCATCATTACTTAGTCTAATCGTTACTTAGAGTCTCATCGTTACTTAGAGTCTCATCGTTACTTAGAGTCTCATCATTACTTAGAGTCTCATCATTACTTAGTCTCATCATTACTTAGAGTCTCATCATTACTTAGTCTCATCATTACTTAGAGTCTCATCATTACTTAGAGTCTCATCATTACTTAGAGTCTCATCATTACTTGGTCTCATCATTACTTAGAGTCTCATCATTACTTAGTCTCATCATAACTTAGAGTCTCATCATTACAGAGTCATCATTACTTAGTCTCATCATTACTTAGAGTCTAATCGTTACTTAGAGTCTCATTGTTACTTAGAGTCTCATCATTACTTAGTCTCATCATTACTTAGTCTCATCATTACTTAGAGTCTCATCATTACTTAGTCTCATCATTACTTAGAGTCTCATCATTACTTAGAGTCTCATCAATACTTAGTCTCATCATTACTTAGAGTCTCATCATTACTTAGTCTCATCATTACTTAGTCTCATCATTACTTAGTCTCATCATTACTTAGAGTCTCATCATTACTTAGAGTCTCATCATTACTTAGAGTCTCATCATTACTTAGTCTCATCATTACTTAGAGTCTAATCGTTACTTAGTCTCATCGTTACTTAGAGTCTCATCATTACTTAGAGTCTCATCATTACTTAGTCTCATCATTACTTAGAGTCTCATCATTACTTAGAGTCTCATCATTACTTAGAGTCTCATCATTACTTAGTCTCATCATTACTTAGAGTCTCATCATTACTTAGTCTCATCGTTACTTAGAGTCTCATCATTACTATGAGTCTCATCATTACTTAGTCTCATCATTACTTAGTCTCATCATTACTTAGTCTCATCATTACTTAGAGTCTCATCATTACTTAGTCTCATCATTACTTAGAGTCTCATCATTACTTAGAGTCTCATTATTACTTAGTCTCATCATTACTTAGTCTCATCATTACTTAGAGTCTCATCATTACTTAGAGTCTCATCATTACTATGAGTCTCATCATTGCTTAGTCTCATCATTACTTAGTCTCATCATTACTTAGTCTCATCATTACTTAGAGTCTCATCGTTACTTAGAGTCTCATCATTACTTAGTCTCATCATTACTTAGTCTCATCATTACTTAGTCTCATCATTACTTAGAGTCTCATCATTACTTAGAGTCTCATCATTACTTAGAGTCTCATCATTACTTAGTCTCATCATTACTTGGTCTCATCATTACTTAGTCTCATCATTACTTAGTCTCATCATTACTTAGAGTCTAATCGTTACTTAGAGTCTCATCGTTACTTAGAGTCTCATCATTACTTAGAGTCTCATCATTACTTAGTCTCATCGTTATTAAGAGTCCCATCATTACTTAGTCTCATCATTACTTAATCTCATCATTACTTAGAGTCTCATTATTACTTAGAGTCTCATCATTACTTAGTCTCATCATTACTTAGAGTCTCATCATTACTTAGAGTCTCATCATTACTTAGTCTCATCATTACTTAGTCTCATCATTACTTAGTCTCATCGTTATTAAGAGTCCCATCATTACTTAGTCTCATCATTACTTAATCTCATCATTACTTAATCTCATCATTACTTAGAGTCTCATCGTTACTTAGAGTATCATCGTTACTTAGAGTCTCATCATTACTTAGAGTCTCATCATTACTTAGAGTCTCATCATTACTTAGTCTCATCATTACTTAGTCTCACATCATTACTTAGTCTCACATCATTACTTAGTCTCATCATTACTTAGAGTCTAATCGTTACTTAGAGTCTCATTATTACTTAGTCTCATCATTACTTAGAGTCTCATCATTACTTAGTCTCATCATTACGTAGTCTCATCATTACTTAGAGTCTCATCATTACTTAGTCTCATCATTACTTAGAGTCTCATCATTACTTAGAGTCTCATCATTACTTAGTCTCATCATTACTTAGTCTCATCATTACTTAGAGTCTCATCATTACTTAGAGTCTCATCATTACTTAGTCTCATCATTACTTAGAGTCTCATCATTACTTAGTCTCATCATTACTTAGTCTCATCATTACTTAGTCTCATCATTACTTAGAGTCTAATCGTTACTTAGTCTCATCATTACTTAGAGTCTCATCATTACTTAGTCTCATCATTACTTAGAGTCTCATCATTACTTAGAGTCTCATCATTACTTAGTCTCATCATTACTTAGAGTCTCATCATTACTATGAGTCTCATCATTACTTAGTCTCATCATTACTTAGTCTCATCATTACTTAGTCTCATCATTACTTAGAGTCTCATAGTTACTTAGAGTCTCATCATTACTTAGTCTCATCATTACTTAGAGTCTCATCATTACTTAGTCTCATCATTACTTAGAGTCTCATCGTTACTTAGAGTCTCATCATTACTTAGAGTCTCATCATTACTTAGAGTCTCATCATTACTTAGTCTCATCATTACTTAGTCACATCATTACTTAGAGTCTCATCATTACTTAGTCTCATCATTACTTAGTCTCATCATTACTTAGTCTCATCATTACTTAGAGTCTCATCATTACTTAGTCTTATCGTTATTAAGAGTCCCATCATTACTTAGTCTCATCATTACTTAATCTCATCATTACTTAGAGTCTCATCATTACTTAGAGTCTCATCGTTACTTAGAGTCTCATCGTTACTTAGAGTCTCATCGTTACTTAGAGTCTCATCATTACTTAGTCTCATCATTACTTAGAGTCTTATCATTACTTAGAGTCTCATCATTACTTAGAGTCTCATCGTTACTTAGAGTCTCATCGTTACTTAGAGTCTCATCGTTACTTAGAGTCTCATCATTACTTAGTCTCATCATTACTTAGAGTCTCATCATTACTTAGAGTCTCATCATTACTTAGTCTCATCGTTATTAAGAGTCCCATCATTACTTAGTCTCATCATTACTTAATCTCATCATTACTTAGAGTCTCATCATTACTTAGAGTCTCATCGTTACTTAGAGTCTCATCGTTACTTAGAGTCTCATCGTTACTTAGAGTCTCATCATTACTTAGTCTCATCATTACTTAGAGTCTTATCATTACTTAGAGTCTCATCATTACTTAGAGTCTCATCATTACTTAGTCTCATCATTACTTAGAGTCTCATCATTACTTAGAGTCTCATCATTACTTAGTCTCATCGTTATTAAGAGTCCCATCATTACTTAGTCTCATCATTACTTAATCTCATCATTACTTAGAGTCTCATCATTACTTAGAGTCTCATCGTTACTTAGAGTCTCATCGTTACTTAGAGTCTCATCGTTACTTAGAGTCTCATCATTACTTAGTCTCATCATTACTTAGAGTCTTATCATTACTTAGAGTCTCATCATTACTTAGAGTCTCATCGTTACTTAGAGTCTCATCGTTACTTAGAGTCTCATCGTTACTTAGAGTCTCATCATTACTTAGTCTCATCATTACTTAGAGTCTCATCATTACTTAGAGTCTCATCATTACTTAGTCTCATCATTACTTAGTCTCATCATTACTTAGTCTCATCGTTATTAAGAGTCCCATCATTACTTAGTCTCATCATTACTTAATCTCATCATTACTTAATCTCATCATTACTTAGAGTCTCATCGTTACTTAGAGTATCATCGTTACTTAGAGTCTCATCATTACTTAGAGTCTCATCATTACTTAGAGTCTCATCATTACTTAGTCTCATCATTACTTAGTCTCACATCATTACTTAGTCTCACATCATTACTTAGTCTCATCATTACTTAGAGTCTAATCGTTACTTAGAGTCTCATTATTACTTAGTCTCATCATTACTTAGAGTCTCATCATTACTTAGTCTCATCATTACGTAGTCTCATCATTACTTAGAGTCTCATCATTACTTAGTCTCATCATTACTTAGAGTCTCATCATTACTTAGAGTCTCATCATTACTTAGTCTCATCATTACTTAGTCTCATCATTACTTAGAGTCTCATCATTACTTAGAGTCTCATCATTACTTAGTCTCATCATTACTTAGTCACATCATTACTTAGAGTCTCATCATTACTTAGTCTCATCATTACTTAGTCTCATCATTACTTAGTCTCATCATTACTTAGAGTCTCATCATTACTTAGTCTCATCGTTATTAAGAGTCCCATCATTACTTAGTCTCATCATTACTTAATCTCATCATTACTTAGAGTCTCATCATTACTTAGAGTCTCATCGTTACTTAGAGTCTCATCGTTACTTAGAGTCTCATCGTTACTTAGAGTCTCATCATTACTTAGTCTCATCATTACTTAGAGTCTTATCATTACTTAGAGTCTCATCATTACTTAGAGTCTCATCGTTACTTAGAGTCTCATCGTTACTTAGAGTCTCATCGTTACTTAGAGTCTCATCATTACTTAGTCTCATCGTTATTAAGAGTCCCATCATTACTTAGTCTCATCATTACTTAATCTCATCATTACTTAGAGTCTCATCATTACTTAGAGTCTCATCGTTACTTAGAGTATCATCGTTACTTAGAGTCTCATCATTACTTAGAGTCTCATCATTACTTAGAGTCTCATCATTACTTAGTCTCATCATTACTTAGTCTCACATCATTACTTAGTCTCACATCATTACTTAGTCTCATCATTACTTAGAGTCTAATCGTTACTTAGAGTCTCATTATTACTTAGTCTCATCATTACTTAGAGTCTCATCATTACTTAGTCTCATCATTACGTAGTCTCATCATTACTTAGAGTCTCATCATTTCTTAGTCTCATCATTACTTAGAGTCTCATCATTACTTAGAGTCTCATCATTACTTAGTCTCATCATTACTTAGTCTCATCATTACTTAGAGTCTCATCATTACTTAGAGTCTCATCATTACTTAGTCTCATCATTACTTAGAGTCTCATCATTACTTAGTCTCATCATTACTTAGTCTCATCATTACTTAGTCTCATCATTACTTAGAGTCTAATCGTTACTTAGTCTCATCATTACTTAGAGTCTCATCATTACTTAGTCTCATCATTACTTAGAGTCTCATCATTACTTAGAGTCTCATCATTACTTAGTCTCATCATTACTTAGAGTCTCATCATTACTATGAGTCTCATCATTACTTAGTCTCATCATTACTTAGTCTCATCATTACTTAGTCTCATCATTACTTAGAGTCTCATAGTTACTTAGAGTCTCATCATTACTTAGTCTCATCATTACTTAGAGTCTCATCATTACTTAGTCTCATCATTACTTAGAGTCTCATCGTTACTTAGAGTCTCATCATTACTTAGAGTCTCATCATTACTTAGAGTCTCATCATTACTTAGTCTCATCATTACTTAGTCACATCATTACTTAGAGTCTCATCATTACTTAGTCTCATCATTACTTAGAGTCTCATCATTACTTAGTCTCATCATTACTTAGTCTCATCATTACTTAGAGTCTCATCATTACTTAGTCTCATCGTTATTAAGAGTCCCATCATTACTTAGTCTCATCATTACTTAATCTCATCATTACTTAGAGTCTCATCATTACTTAGAGTCTCATCGTTACTTAGAGTCTCATCGTTACTTAGAGTCTCATCGTTACTTAGAGTCTCATCATTACTTAGTCTCATCATTACTTAGAGTCTTATCATTACTTAGAGTCTCATCATTACTTAGTCTCACATCATTACTTAGTCTCATCATTACTTAGTTTCATCATTACTTAGAGTCTAATCGTTACTTAGAGTCTCATCGTTACTTAGAGTCTCATCATTACTTAGTCTAATCATTACTTAGAGTCTCATCATTACTTTTTCTCATCATTACTTAGAGTCTCATCATTACTTAGAGTCTCATCATTAATTAGAGTCTCATCATTACTTAGTCTCATCATTACTTAGTCTCATCATTACTTAGAGTCTCATTGTTACTTAGAGGCTCATTATTACTTAGAGTCTCATCATTACTTAGAGTCTGATCATTACTTAGTCTCATCATTACTTAGAATCTCATCGTTACTTAGAGTATCATCGTTACTTAGAGTCTCATCATTACTTAGAGTCTCATCATTACTTAGAGTCTCATCATTACTTAGTCTCACATCATTACTTAGTCTCATCATTACTTAGAGTCTAATCGTTACTTAGAGTCTCATTATTACTTAGTCTCATCATTACTTAGAGTCTCATCATTACTTAGTCTCATCATTACGTAGTCTCATCATTACTTAGAGTCTCATCATTACTTAGTCTCATCATTACTTAGAGTCTCATCATTACTTAGAGTCTCATCATTACTTAGTCTCATCATTACTTAGAGTCTCATCATTACTTAGTCTCATCATTACGTAGTCTCATCATTACTTAGAGTCTCATCATTACTTAGTCTCATCATTACTTAGAGTCTCATCATTACTTAGAGTCTCATCATTACTTAGTCTCATCATTACTTAGTCTCATCATTACTTAGAGTCTCATCATTACTTAGAGTCTCATCATTACTTAGTCTCATCATTACTTAGAGTCTCATCATTACTTAGTCTCATCATTACTTAGTCTCATCATTACTTAGTCTCATCATTACTTAGTCTCATCATTACTTAGAGTCTAATCGTTACTTAGTCTCATCATTACTTAGAGTCTCATCATTACTTAGTCTCATCATTACTTAGAGTCTCATCATTACTTAGAGTCTCATCATTACTTAGTCTCATCATTACTTAGAGTCTCATCATTACTATGAGTCTCATCATTACTTAGTCTCATCATTACTTAGTCTCATCATTACTTAGTTTCATCATTACTTAGAGTCTCATAGTTACTTAGAGTCTCATCATTACTTAGTCTCATCATTACTTAGAGTCTCATCATTACTTAGTCTCATCATTACTTAGAGTCTCATCGTTACTTAGAGTCTCATCATTACTTAGAGTCTCATCATTACTTAGAGTCTCATCATTACTTAGTCTCATCATTACTTAGTCACATCATTACTTAGAGTCTCATCATTACTTAGTCTCATCATTACTTAGTCTCATCATTACTTAGTCTCATCATTACTTAGAGTCTCATCATTACTTAGTCTCATCGTTATTAAGAGTCCCATCATTACTTAGTTTCATCATTACTTAATCTCATCATTACTTAGAGTCTCATCATTACTTAGAGTCTCATCGTTACTTAGAGTCTCATCGTTACTTAGAGTCTCATCGTTACTTAGAGTCTCATCATTACTTAGTCTCATCATTACTTAGAGTCTTATCATTACTTAGAGTCTCATCATTACTTAGTCTCACATCATTACTTAGTCTCATCATTACTTAGTTTCATCATTACTTAGAGTCTAATCGTTACTTAGAGTCTCATCGTTACTTAGAGTCTCATCATTACTTAGTCTAATCATTACTTAGAGTCTCATCATTACTTTTTCTCATCATTACTTAGAGTCTCATCATTAATTAGAGTCTCATCATTACTTAGTCTCATCATTACTTAGTCTCATCATTACTTAGAGTCTCATTGTTACTTAGAGGCTCATCATTACTTAGAGTCTCATCATTACTTAGAGTCTGATCATTACTTAGTCTCATCATTACTTAGAATCTCATCGTTACTTAGAGTCTCATCATTACTTAGTCTCATCATTACTTAGAGTCTCATCATTACTTAGAGTCTCATCATTACTTAGTCTCATCATTACTTAGAGTCTCATCATTACTTAGTCTCATCATTACTTAGTCTCATCATTACTTAGTCTAATCGTTACTTAGAGTCTCATCGTTACTTAGAGTCTCATCGTTACTTAGAGTCTCATCATTACTTAGAGTCTCATCATTACTTAGTCTCATCATTACTTAGAGTCTCATCATTACTTAGTCTCATCATTACTTAGAGTCTCATCATTACTTAGAGTCTCATCATTACTTAGAGTCTCATCATTACTTGGTCTCATCATTACTTAGAGTCTCATCATTACTTAGTCTCATCATAACTTAGAGTCTCATCATTACAGAGTCATCATTACTTAGAGTCTCATCATTACTTAGTCTCATCATTACTTAGTCTCATTATTACTTAGTCTCATCATTACTTAGAGTCTCATCATCACTTAGTCTCATCGTTATTAAGAGTCCCATCATTACTTAGTCTCATCATTACTTAATCTCATCATTACTTAATCTCATCATTACTTAGAGTCTCATCGTTACTTAGAGTCTCATCGTTACTTAGAGTCTCATCATTACTTAGAGTCTCATCATTACTTAGAGTCTCATCATTACTTAGTCTCACATGATTACTTAGTCTTACATCATTACTTAGTCTCATCATTACTTAGAGTCTAATCGTTACTTGGAGTCTAATCGTTACTTAGAGTCTCATCGTTACTTAGAGTCTCATTATTACTTAGTCTCATCATTACTTAGAGTCTCATTATTATTTAGAGTCTCATCATTACTTAGAGTCTCATCATTACTTAGAGTCTCATCATTACTTAGTCTCATCATTACTTAGTCTCATCATTACTTAGTCTCATCATTACTTAGAGTCTCATCATTACTTAGAGTCTCATCATTACTTAGTCTCATCATTACTTAGTCTCTCATCATTACTTAGTCTCATCATTACTTAGAGTCTCATAGTTACTTAGAGTCTCATCATTACTTAGTCTCATCATTACTTAGAGTCTCATCATTACTTAGTCTCATCATTACTTAGAGTCTCATCGTTACTTAGAGTCATCATTACTTAGAGTCTCATCATTACTTAGAGTCTCATCATTACTTAGTCTCATCATTACTTAGTCACATCATTACTTAGAGTCTCATCATTACTTAGTCTCATCATTACTTAGTCTCATCATTACTTAGTCTCATCATTACTTAGAGTCTCATCATTACTTAGTCTCATCGTTATTAAGAGTCCCATCATTACTTAGTCTCATCATTACTTAATCTCATCATTACTTAGAGTCTCATCATTACTTAGAGTCTCATCGTTACTTAGAGTCTCATCGTTACTTAGAGTCTCATCGTTACTTAGAGTCTCATCATTACTTAGTCTCATCATTACTTAGAGTCTTATCATTACTTAGAGTCTCATCATTACTTAGTCTCACATCATTACTTAGTCTCATCATTACTTAGTTTCATCATTACTTAGAGTCTAATCGTTACTTAGAGTCTCATCATTACTTAGTCTCATCATTACTTAGAGTCTCATCATTACTTAGAGTCTCATCATTAATTAGAGTCTCATCATTACTTAGTCTCATCATTACTTAGAGTCTCATTGTTACTTAGAGGCTCATCATTACTTAGAGTCTCATCATTACTTAGTCTCATCATTACTTAGTCTCATCATTACTTAGAGTCTCATTGTTACTTAGAGGCTCATCATTACTTAGAGTCTCATCATTACTTAGAGTCTGATCATTACTTAGTCTCATCATTACTTAGAATCTCATCGTTACTTAGAGTCTCATCATTACTTAGTCTCATCATTACTTAGAGTCTCATCATTACTTAGAGTCTCATCATTACTTAGTCTCATCATTACTTAGAGTCTCATCATTACTTAGTCTCATCATTACTTAGTCTCATCATTACTTAGTCTAATCGTTACTTAGAGTCTCATCATTACTTAGAGTCTCATCATTACTTAGTCTCATCATTACTTAGAGTCTCATCATTACTTAGTCTCATCATTACTTAGAGTCTCATCATTACTTAGAGTCTCATCATTACTTAGAGTCTCATCATTACTTAGTCTCATCATTACTTAGTCTCATCATTGCTTAGTCTAATCGTTACTTAGAGTCTCATCGTTACTTAGAGTCTCATCGTTACTTAGAGTCTCATCATTACTTAGAGTCTCATCATTACTTAGAGTCTCATCATTACTTAGTCTCATCATTACTTAGAGTCTCATCATTACTTAGAGTCTCTTTACTTAGAGTCTCATCATTACTTAGAGTCTCATCATTACTTAGTCTCATCATTACTTAGTCTCATCATTACTTAGTCTAATCGTTACTTAGAGTCTCATCGTTACTTAGAGTCTCATCGTTACTTAGAGTCTCATCATTACTTAGAGTCTCATCATTACTTAGAGTCTCATCATTACTTGGTCTCATCATTACTTAGAGTCTCATCATTACTTAGTCTCATCATAACTTAGAGTCTCATCGTTACTTAGAGTCTCATCGTTACTTAGAGTCTCATCATTACTTAGAGTCTCATCATTACTTAGTCTCATCATTACTTAGTCTCATCATTACTTAGTCTCATCATTACTTAGAGTCTCATCATCACTTAGTCTCATCATTACTTAGAGTCTCATCATTACGTAGTCTCATCGTTACTTAGAGTCTCATCATTACTATGAGTCTCATCATTACTTAGTCTCATCATTACTTAGTCTCATCATTACTTAGTCTCATCATTACTTAGAGTCTCATCATTACTTAGTCTCATCATTACTTAGAGTCTCATCATTACTTAGAGTCTCATTATTACTTAGTCTCATCATTACTTAGTCTCATCATTACTTAGAGTCTCATCATTACTTAGAGTCTCATCATTACTATGAGTCTCATCATTGCTTAGTCTCATCATTACTTAGTCTCATCATTACTTAGTCTCATCATTACTTAGAGTCTAATCGTTACTTAGAGTCTCATCATTACTTAGTCTCATCATTACTTAGAGTCTCATCATTACTTATTCTCATCATTACTTAGAGTCTCATCATTACTTAGAGTCTCATCATTACTTAGTCTCATCGTTATTAAGAGTCCCATCATTACTTAGTCTCATCATTACTTAATCTCATCATTACTTAGTCTCATCATTACTTAGAGTCTCATTATTATTTAGAGTCTCATCATTACTTAGAGTCTCATCATTACTTAGAGTCTCATCATTACTTAGTCTCATCATTACTTAGTCTCATCATTACTTAGTCTCATCATTACTTAGAGTCTCATCATTACTTAGAGTCTCATCATTACTTAGTCTCATCATTACTTAGTCTCTCATCATTACTTAGTCTCATCATTACTTAGAGTCTCATAGTTACTTAGAGTCTCATCATTACTTAGTCTCATCATTACTTAGAGTCTCATCATTACTTAGTCTCATCATTACTTAGAGTCTCATCGTTACTTAGAGTCATCATTACTTAGAGTCTCATCATTACTTAGAGTCTCATCATTACTCAGTCTCATCATTACTTAGTCACATCATTACTTAGAGTCTCATCATTACTTAGTCTCATCATTACTTAGTCTCATCATTACTTAGAGTCTCATCATTACTTAGAGTCTCATCATTACTTAGTCTCATCGTTATTAAGAGTCCCATCATTACTTAGTCTCATCATTACTTAATCTCATCATTACTTAGAGTCTCATCGTTACTTAGAGTCTCATCGTTACTTAGAGTCTCATCGTTACTTAGAGTCTCATCATTACTTAGTCTCATCATTACTTAGAGTCTTATCATTACTTAGAGTCTCATCATTACTTAGTCTCACATCATTACTTAGTCTCATCATTACTTAGTTTCATCATTACTTAGAGTCTAATCGTTACTTAGAGTCTCATCGTTACTTAGAGTCTCATCATTACTTAGTCTCATCATTACTTAGAGTCACATCATTTCTTAGAGTCTCATCATTAATTAGAGTCTCATCATTACTTAGTCTCATCATTACTTAGAGTCTCATTGTTACTTAGAGGCTCATCATTACTTAGAGTCTCATCATTACTTAGTCTCATCATTACTTAGTCTCATCATTACTTAGAGTCTCATTGTTACTTAGAGGCTCATCATTACTTAGAGTCTCATCATTACTTAGAGTCTGATCATTACTTAGTCTCATCATTACTTAGAATCTCATCGTTACTTAGAGTCTCATCATTACTTAGTCTCATCATTACTTAGAGTCTCATCATTACTTAGAGTCTCATCATTACTTAGTCTCATCATTACTTAGAGTCTCATCATTACTTAGTCTCATCATTACTTAGAGTCTCATCGTTACTTAGAGTCATCATTACTTAGAGTCTCATCATTACTTAGAGTCTCATCATTATTTAGTCTCATCATTACTTAGTCACATCATTACTTAGAGTCTCATCATTACTTAGTCTCATCATTACTTAGTCTCATCATTACTTAGTCTCATCATTACTTAGAGTCTCATCATTACTTAGTCTCATCGTTATTAAGAGTCCCATCATTACTTAGTCTCATCATTACTTAATCTCATCATTACTTAGAGTCTCATCATTACTTAGAGTCTCATCGTTACTTAGAGTCTCATCGTTACTTAGAGTCTCATCGTTACTTAGAGTCTCATCATTACTTAGTCTCATCATTACTTAGAGTCTTATCATTACTTAGAGTCTCATCATTACTTAGTCTCACATCATTACTTAGTCTCATCATTACTTAGTTTCATCATTACTTAGAGTCTAATCGTTACTTAGAGTCTCATCGTTACTTAGAGTCTCATCATTACTTAGTCTAATCATTACTTAGAGTCTCATCATTACTTAGTCTCATCATTACTTAGAGTCTCATCATTACTTAGAGTCTCATCATTAATTAGAGTCTCATCATTACTTAGTCTCATCATTACTTAGAGTCTCATTGTTACTTAGAGGCTCATCATTACTTAGAGTCTCATCATTACTTAGTCTCATCATTACTTAGTCTCATCATTACTTAGAGTCTCATTGTTACTTAGAGGCTCATCATTACTTAGAGTCTCATCATTACTTAGAGTCTGATCATTACTTAGTCTCATCATTACTTAGAATCTCATCGTTACTTAGAGTCTCATCATTACTTAGTCTCATCATTACTTAGAGTCTCATCATTACTTAGAGTCTCATCATTACTTAGTCTCATCATTACTTAGAGTCTCATCATTACTTAGTCTCATCATTACTTAGTCTCATCATTACTTAGTCTAATCGTTACTTAGAGTCTCATCATTACTTAGAGTCTCATCATTACTTAGTCTCATCATTACTTAGAGTCTCATCATTACTTAGTCTCATCATTACTTAGAGTCTCATCATTACTTAGAGTCTCATCATTACTTAGAGTCTCATCATTACTTAGTCTCATCATTACTTAGTCTCATCATTACTTAGTCTAATCGTTACTTAGAGTCTCATCGTTACTTAGAGTCTCATCGTTACTTAGAGTCTCATCATTACTTAGAGTCTCATCATTACTTAGAGTCTCATCATTACTTAGTCTCATCATTACTTAGAGTCTCATCATTACTTAGAGTCTCATTACTTAGAGTCTCATCATTACTTAGAGTCTCATCATTACTTAGTCTCATCATTACTTAGTCTCATCATTACTTAGTCTAATCGTTACTTAGAGTCTCATCGTTACTTAGAGTCTCATCGTTACTTAGAGTCTCATCATTACTTAGAGTCTCATCATTACTTAGAGTCTCATCATTACTTAGTCTCATCATTACTTAGAGTCTCATCATTACTTAGAGTCTCATTACTTAGAGTCTCATCATTACTTAGAGTCTCATCATTACTTAGTCTCATCATTACTTAGTCTCATCATTACTTAGTCTAATCGTTACTTAGAGTCTCATCGTTACTTAGAGTCTCATCGTTACTTAGAGTCTCATCATTACTTAGAGTCTCATCATTACTTAGAGTCTTATCATTACTTAGAGTCTCATCATTACTTAGTCTCATCATTACTTAGTTTCATCATTACTTAGAGTCTAATCGTTACTTAGAGTCTCATCGTTACTTAGAGTCTCATCATTACTTAGTCTAATCATTACTTAGAGTCTCATCATTACTTAGTCTCATCATTACTTAGAGTCTCATCATTACTTAGAGTCTCATCATTAATTAGAGTCTCATCATTACTTAGTCTCATCATTACTTAGAGTCTCATTGTTACTTAGAGGCTCATCATTACTTAGAGTCTCATCATTACTTAGTCTCATCATTACTTAGTCTCATCATTACTTAGAGTCTCATCATTACTTAGTCTCATCATTACTTAGTCTCATCATTACTTAGTCTAATCGTTACTTAGAGTCTCATCATTACTTAGAGTCTCATCATTACTTAGTCTCATCATTACTTAGAGTCTCATCATTACTTAGTCTCATCATTACTTAGAGTCTCATCATTACTTAGAGTCTCATCATTACTTAGAGTCTCATCATTACTTAGTCTCATCATTACTTAGTCTCATCATTACTTAGTCTAATCGTTACTTAGAGTCTCATCGTTACTTAGAGTCTCATCGTTACTTAGAGTCTCATCATTACTTAGAGTCTCATCATTACTTAGAGTCTCATCATTACTTAGTCTCATCATTACTTAGAGTCTCATCATTACTTAGAGTCTCATTACTTAGAGTCTCATCATTACTTAGAGTCTCATCATTACTTAGTCTCATCATTACTTAGTCTCATCATTACTTAGTCTAATCGTTACTTAGAGTCTCATCGTTACTTAGAGTCTCATCGTTACTTAGAGTCTCATCATTACTTAGAGTCTCATCATTACTTAGAGTCTCATCATTACTTAGTCTCATCATTACTTAGAGTCTCATCATTACTTAGAGTCTCATTACTTAGAGTCTCATCATTACTTAGAGTCTCATCATTACTTAGTCTCATCATTACTTAGTCTCATCATTACTTAGTCTAATCGTTACTTAGAGTCTCATCGTTACTTAGAGTCTCATCGTTACTTAGAGTCTCATCATTACTTAGTCTCATCATTACTTAGTCTAATCGTTACTTAGAGTCTCATCGTTACTTAGAGTCTCATCGTTACTTAGAGTCTCATCATTACTTAGAGTCTCATCATTACTTAGTCTCACATCATTACTTAGTCTCATCATTACTTAGTTTCATCATTACTTAGAGTCTAATCGTTACTTAGAGTCTCATCGTTACTTAGAGTCTCATCATTACTTAGTCTAATCATTACTTAGAGTCTCATCATTACTTAGTCTCATCATTACTTAGAGTCTCATCATTACTTAGAGTCTCATCATTAATTAGAGTCTCATCATTACTTAGTCTCATCATTACTTAGAGTCTCATTGTTACTTAGAGGCTCATCATTACTTAGAGTCTCATCATTACTTAGTCTCATCATTACTTAGTCTCATCATTACTTAGAGTCTCATTGTTACTTAGAGGCTCATCATTACTTAGAGTCTCATCATTACTTAGAGTCTGATCATTACTTAGTCTCATCATTACTTAGAATCTCATCGTTACTTAGAGTTTCATCATTACTTAGTCTCATCATTACTTAGAGTCTCATCATTACTTAGAGTCTCATCATTACTTAGTCTCATCATTACTTAGAGTCTCATCATTACTTAGTCTCATCATTACTTAGTCTCATCATTACTTAGTCTAATCGTTACTTAGAGTCTCATCATTACTTAGAGTCTCATCATTACTTAGTCTCATCATTACTTAGAGTCTCATCATTACTTAGTCTCATCATTACTTAGAGTCTCATCATTACTTAGAGTCTCATCATTACTTAGAGTCTCATCATTACTTAGTCTCATCATTACTTAGTCTCATCATTACTTAGTCTAATCGTTACTTAGAGTCTCATCGTTACTTACAGTCTCATCGTTACTTAGAGTCTCATCATTACTTAGAGTCTCATCATTACTTAGAGTCTCATCATTACTTAGTCTCATCATTACTTAGAGTCTCATCATTACTTAGAGTCTCATTACTTAGAGTCTCATCATTACTTAGAGTCTCATCATTACTTAGTCTCATCATTACTTAGTCTCATCATTACTTAGTCTAATCGTTACTTAGAGTCTCATCGTTACTTAGAGTCTCATCGTTACTTAGAGTCTCATCATTACTTAGAGTCTCATCATTACTTAGAGTCTCATCATTACTTGGTCTCATCATTACTTAGAGTCTCATCATTACTTAGTCTCATCATAACTTAGAGTCTCATCGTTACTTAGAGTCTCATCGTTACTTAGAGTCTCATCATTACTTAGAGTCTCATCATTACTTAGTCTCATCATTACTTAGTCTCATCATTACTTAGTATCATCATTACTTAGAGTCTCATCATCACTTAGTCTCATCATTACTTAGAGTCTCATCATTACTTAGTCTCATCGTTACTTAGAGTCTCATCATTACTATGAGTCTCATCATTACTTAGTCTCATCATTACTTAGTCTCATCATTACTTAGTCTCATCATTACTTAGAGTCTCATCATTACTTAGTCTCATCATTACTTAGAGTCTCATCATTACTTAGAGTCTCATTATTACTTAGTCTCATCATTACTTAGTCTCATCATTACTTAGAGTCTCATCATTACTTAGAGTCTCATCATTACTATGAGTCTCATCATTGCTTAGTCTCATCATTACTTAGTCTCATCATTACTTAGTCTCATCATTACTTAGAGTCTAATCGTTACTTAGAGTCTCATCATTACTTAGTCTCATCATTACTTAGAGTCGCATCATTACTTAGTCTCATCATTACTTAGAGTCTCATCATTACTTAGAGTCTCATCATTACTTAGTCTCATCGTTATTAAGAGTCCCATCATTACTTAGTCTCATCATTACTTAATCTCATCATTACTTAGTCTCATCATTACTTAGAGTCTCATTATTATTTAGAGTCTCATCATTACTTAGAGTCTCATCATTACTTAGAGTCTCATCATTACTTAGTCTCATCATTACTTAGTCTCATCATTACTTAGTCTCATCATTACTTAGAGTCTCATCATTACTTAGAGTCTCATCATTACTTAGTCTCATCATTACTTAGTCTCTCATCATTACTTAGTCTCATCATTACTTAGAGTCTCATAGTTACTTAGAGTCTCATCATTACTTAGTTTCATCATTACTTAGAGTCTAATCGTTACTTAGAGTCTCATCGTTACTTAGAGTCTCATCATTACTTAGTCTCATCATTACTTAGAGTCTCATCATTACTTAGAGTCTCATCATTAATTAGAGTCTCATCATTACTTAGTCTCATCATTACTTAGAGTCTCATTGTTACTTAGAGGCTCATCATTACTTAGAGTCTCATCATTACTTAGTCTCATCATTACTTAGTCTCATCATTACTTAGAGTCTCATTGTTACTTAGAGGCTCATCATTACTTAGAGTCTCATCATTACTTAGAGTCTGATCATTACTTAGTCTCATCATTACTTAGAATCTCATCGTTACTTAGAGTCTCATCATTACTTAGTCTCATCATTACTTAGAGTCTCATCATTACTTAGAGTCTCATCATTACTTAGTCTCATCATTACTTAGAGTCTCATCATTACTTAGTCTCATCATTACTTAGAGTCTCATCGTTACTTAGAGTCATCATTACTTAGAGTCTCATCATTACTTAGAGTCTCATCATTATTTAGTCTCATCATTACTTAATCACATCATTACTTAGAGTCTCATCATTACTTAGTCTCATCATTACTTAGTCTCATCATTACTTAGTCTCATCATTACTTAGAGTCTCATCATTACTTAGTCTCATCGTTATTAAGAGTCCCATCATTACTTAGTCTCATCATTACTTAATCTCATCATTACTTAGAGTCTCATCATTACTTAGAGTCTCATCGTTACTTAGAGTCTCATCGTTACTTAGAGTCTCATCGTTACTTAGAGTCTCATCATTACTTAGTCTCATCATTACTTAGAGTCTTATCATTACTTAGAGTCTCATCATTACTTAGTCTCACATCATTACTTAGTCTCATCATTACTTAGTTTCATCATTACTTAGAGTCTAATCGTTACTTAGAGTCTCATCGTTACTTAGAGTCTCATCATTACTTAGTCTAATCATTACTTAGAGTCTCATCATTACTTAGTCTCATCATTACTTAGAGTCTCATCATTACTTAGAGTCTCATCATTAATTAGAGTCTCATCATTACTTAGTCTCATCATTACTTAGAGTCTCATTGTTACTTAGAGGCTCATCATTACTTAGAGTCTCATCATTACTTAGTCTCATCATTACTTAGTCTCATCATTACTTAGAGTCTCATTGTTACTTAGAGGCTCATCATTACTTAGAGTCTCATCATTACTTAGAGTCTGATCATTACTTAGTCTCATCATTACTTAGAATCTCATCGTTACTTAGAGTCTCATCATTACTTAGTCTCATCATTACTTAGAGTCTCATCATTACTTAGAGTCTCATCATTACTTAGTCTCATCATTACTTAGAGTCTCATCATTACTTAGTCTCATCATTACTTAGTCTCATCATTACTTAGTCTAATCGTTACTTAGAGTCTCATCATTACTTAGAGTCTCATCATTACTTAGTCTCATCATTACTTAGAGTCTCATCATTACTTAGTCTCATCATTACTTAGAGTCTCATCATTACTTAGAGTCTCATCATTACTTAGAGTCTCATCATTACTTAGTCTCATCATTACTTAGTCTCATCATTACTTAGTCTAATCGTTACTTAGAGTCTCATCGTTACTTAGAGTCTCATCGTTACTTAGAGTCTCATCATTACTTAGAGTCTCATCATTACTTAGAGTCTCATCATTACTTAGTCTCATCATTACTTAGAGTCTCATCATTACTTAGAGTCTCATTACTTAGATTCTCATCATTACTTAGAGTCTCATCATTACTTAGTCTCATCATTACTTAGTCTCATCATTACTTAGTCTAATCGTTACTTAGAGTCTCATCGTTACTTAGAGTCTCATCGTTACTTAGAGTCTCATCATTACTTAGAGTCTCATCATTACTTAGAGTCTCATCATTACTTAGTCTCATCATTACTTAGAGTCTCATCATTACTTAGAGTCTCATTACTTAGAGTCTCATCATTACTTAGAGTCTCATCATTACTTAGTCTCATCATTACTTAGTCTCATCATTACTTAGTCTAATCGTTACTTAGAGTCTCATCGTTACTTAGAGTCTCATCGTTACTTAGAGTCTCATCATTACTTAGAGTCTCATCATTACTTAGAGTCTTATCATTACTTAGAGTCTCATCATTACTTAGTCTCACATCATTACTTAGTCTCATCATTACTTAGTTTCATCATTACTTAGAGTCTAATCGTTACTTAGAGTCTCATCGTTACTTAGAGTCTCATCATTACTTAGTCTAATCATTACTTAGAGTCTCATCATTACTTAGTCTCATCATTACTTAGAGTCTCATCATTACTTAGAGTCTCATCATTAATTAGAGTCTCATCATTACTTAGTCTCATCATTACTTAGAGTCTCATTGTTACTTAGAGGCTCATCATTACTTAGAGTCTCATCATTACTTAGTCTCATCATTACTTAGTCTCATCATTACTTAGAGTCTCATCATTACTTAGTCTCATCATTACTTAGTCTCATCATTACTTAGTCTAATCGTTACTTAGAGTCTCATCATTACTTAGAGTCTCATCATTACTTAGTCTCATCATTACTTAGAGTCTCATCATTACTTAGTCTCATCATTACTTAGAGTCTCATCATTACTTAGAGTCTCATCATTACTTAGAGTCTCATCATTACTTAGTCTCATCATTACTTAGTCTCATCATTACTTAGTCTAATCGTTACTTAGAGTCTCATCGTTACTTAGAGTCTCATCGTTACTTAGAGTCTCATCATTACTTAGAGTCTCATCATTACTTAGAGTCTCATCATTACTTAGTCTCATCATTACTTAGAGTCTCATCATTACTTAGAGTCTCATTACTTAGAGTCTCATCATTACTTAGAGTCTCATCATTACTTAGTCTCATCATTACTTAGTCTCATCATTACTTAGTCTAATCGTTACTTAGAGTCTCATCGTTACTTAGAGTCTCATCGTTACTTAGAGTCTCATCATTACTTAGAGTCTCATCATTACTTAGAGTCTCATCATTACTTAGTCTCATCATTACTTAGAGTCTCATCATTACTTAGAGTCTCATTACTTAGAGTCTCATCATTACTTAGAGTCTCATCATTACTTAGTCTCATCATTACTTAGTCTCATCATTACTTAGTCTAATCGTTACTTAGAGTCTCATCGTTACTTAGAGTCTCATCGTTACTTAGAGTCTCATCATTACTTAGAGTCTCATCATTACTTAGAGTCTTATCATTACTTAGAGTCTCATCATTACTTAGTCTCACATCATTACTTAGTCTCATCATTACTTAGTTTCATCATTACTTAGAGTCTAATCGTTACTTAGAGTCTCATCGTTACTTAGAGTCTCATCATTACTTAGTCTAATCATTACTTAGAGTCTCATCATTACTTAGTCTCATCATTACTTAGAGTCTCATCATTACTTAGAGTCTCATCATTAATTAGAGTCTCATCATTACTTAGTCTCATCATTACTTAGAGTCTCATTGTTACTTAGAGGCTCATCATTACTTAGAGTCTCATCATTACTTAGTCTCATCATTACTTAGTCTCATCATTACTTAGAGTCTCATTGTTACTTAGAGGCTCATCATTACTTAGAGTCTCATCATTACTTAGAGTCTGATCATTACTTAGTCTCATCATTACTTAGAATCTCATCGTTACTTAGAGTCTCATCATTACTTAGTCTCATCATTACTTAGAGTCTCATCATTACTTAGAGTCTCATCATTACTTAGTCTCATCATTACTTAGAGTCTCATCATTACTTAGTCTCATCATTACTTAGTCTCATCATTACTTAGTCTAATCGTTACTTAGAGTCTCATCATTACTTAGAGTCTCATCATTACTTAGTCTCATCATTACTTAGAGTCTCATCATTACTTAGTCTCATCATTACTTAGAGTCTCATCATTACTTAGAGTCTAATCATTACTTAGAGTCTCATCATTACTTAGTCTCATCATTACTTAGTCTCATCATTACTTAGTCTAATCGTTACTTAGAGTCTCATCGTTACTTAGAGTCTCATCGTTACTTAGAGTCTCATCATTACTTAGAGTCTCATCATTACTTAGAGTCTCATCATTACTTAGTCTCATCATTACTTAGAGTCTCATCATTACTTAGAGTCTCATTACTTAGAGTCTCATCATTACTTAGAGTCTCATCATTACTTAGTCTCATCATTACTTAGTCTCATCATTACTTAGTCTAATCGTTACTTAGAGTCTCATCGTTACTTAGAGTCTCATCGTTACTTAGAGTCTCATCATTACTTAGAGTCTCATCATTACTTAGAGTCTCATCATTACTTGGTCTCATCATTACTTAGAGTCTCATCATTACTTAGTCTCATCATAACTTAGATTCTCATCGTTACTTAGAGTCTCATCGTTACTTAGAGTCTCATCATTACTTAGAGTCTCATCATTACTTAGTCTCATCATTACTTAGTCTCATCATTACTTAGTATCATCATTACTTAGAGTCTCATCATCACTTAGTCTCATCATTACTTAGAGTCTCATCATTACTTAGTCTCATCGTTACTTAGAGTCTCATCATTACTATGAGTCTCATCATTACTTAGTCTCATCATTACTTAGTCTCATCATTACTTAGTCTCATCATTACTTAGAGTCTCATCATTACTTAGTCTCATCATTACTTAGAGTCTCATCATTACTTAGAGTCTCATTATTACTTAGTCTCATCATTACTTAGTCTCATCATTACTTAGAGTCTCATCATTACTTAGAGTCTCATCATTACTATGAGTCTCATCATTGCTTAGTCTCATCATTACTTAGTCTCATCATTACTTAGTCTCATCATTACTTAGAGTCTAATCGTTACTTAGAGTCTCATCATTACTTAGTCTCATCATTACTTAGAGTCGCATCATTACTTAGTCTCATCATTACTTAGAGTCTCATCATTACTTAGAGTCTCATCATTACTTAGTCTCATCGTTATTAAGAGTCCCATCATTACTTAGTCTCATCATTACTTAATCTCATCATTACTTAGTCTCATCATTACTTAGAGTCTCATTATTATTTAGAGTCTCATCATTACTTAGAGTCTCATCATTACTTAGAGTCTCATCATTACTTAGTCTCATCATTACTTAGTCTCATCATTACTTAGTCTCATCATTACTTAGAGTCTCATCATTACTTAGAGTCTCATCATTACTTAGTCTCATCATTACTTAGTCTCTCATCATTACTTAGTCTCATCATTACTTAGAGTCTCATAGTTACTTAGAGTCTCATCATTACTTAGTTTCATCATTACTTAGAGTCTAATCGTTACTTAGAGTCTCATCGTTACTTAGAGTCTCATCATTACTTAGTCTCATCATTACTTAGAGTCTCATCATTACTTAGAGTCTCATCATTAATTAGAGTCTCATCATTACTTAGTCTCATCATTACTTAGAGTCTCATTGTTACTTAGAGGCTCATCATTACTTAGAGTCTCATCATTACTTAGTCTCATCATTACTTAGTCTCATCATTACTTAGAGTCTCATTGTTACTTAGAGGCTCATCATTACTTAGAGTCTCATCATTACTTAGAGTCTGATCATTACTTAGTCTCATCATTACTTAGAATCTCATCGTTACTTAGAGTCTCATCATTACTTAGTCTCATCATTACTTAGAGTCTCATCATTACTTAGAGTCTCATCATTACTTAGTCTCATCATTACTTAGAGTCTCATCATTACTTAGTCTCATCATTACTTAGAGTCTCATCGTTACTTAGAGTCATCATTACTTAGAGTCTCATCATTACTTAGAGTCTCATCATTATTTAGTCTCATCATTACTTAATCACATCATTACTTAGAGTCTCATCATTACTTAGTCTCATCATTACTTAGTCTCATCATTACTTAGTCTCATCATTACTTAGAGTCTCATCATTACTTAGTCTCATCGTTATTAAGAGTCCCATCATTACTTAGTCTCATCATTACTTAATCTCATCATTACTTAGAGTCTCATCATTACTTAGAGTCTCATCGTTACTTAGAGTCTCATCGTTACTTAGAGTCTCATCGTTACTTAGAGTCTCATCATTACTTAGTCTCATCATTACTTAGAGTCTTATCATTACTTAGAGTCTCATCATTACTTAGTCTCACATCATTACTTAGTCTCATCATTACTTAGTTTCATCATTACTTAGAGTCTAATCGTTACTTAGAGTCTCATCGTTACTTAGAGTCTCATCATTACTTAGTCTAATCATTACTTAGAGTCTCATCATTACTTAGTCCCATCATTACTTAGAGTCTCATCATTACTTAGAGTCTCATCATTAATTAGAGTCTCATCATTACTTAGTCTCATCATTACTTAGAGTCTCATTGTTACTTAGAGGCTCATCATTACTTAGAGTCTCATCATTACTTAGTCTCATCATTACTTAGTCTCATCATTACTTAGAGTCTCATTGTTACTTAGAGGCTCATCATTACTTAGAGTCTCATCATTACTTAGAGTCTGATCATTACTTAGTCTCATCATTACTTAGAATCTCATCGTTACTTAGAGTCTCATCATTACTTAGTCTCATCATTACTTAGAGTCTCATCATTACTTAGAGTCTCATCATTACTTAGTCTCATCATTACTTAGAGTCTCATCATTACTTAGTCTCATCATTACTTAGTCTCATCATTACTTAGTCTAATCGTTACTTAGAGTCTCATCATTACTTAGAGTCTCATCATTACTTAGTCTCATCATTACTTAGAGTCTCATCATTACTTAGTCTCATCATTACTTAGAGTCTCATCATTACTTAGAGTCTCATCATTACTTAGTCTCATCATTACTTAGTCTCATCATTACTTAGTCTAATCGTTACTTAGAGTCTCATCGTTACTTAGAGTCTCATCGTTACTTAGAGTCTCATCATTACTTAGAGTCTCATCATTACTTAGAGTCTCATCATTACTTAGTCTCATCATTACTTAGAGTCTCATCATTACTTAGAGTCTCATTACTTAGAGTCTCATCATTACTTAGAGTCTCATCATTACTTAGTCTCATCATTACTTAGTCTCATCATTACTTAGTCTAATCGTTACTTAGAGTCTCATCGTTACTTAGAGTCTCATCGTTACTTAGAGTCTCATCATTACTTAGAGTCTCATCATTACTTAGAGTCTCATCATTACTTGGTCTCATCATTACTTAGAGTCTCATCATTACTTAGTCTCATCATAACTTAGAGTCTCATCGTTACTTAGAGTCTCATCGTTACTTAGAGTCTCATCATTACTTAGAGTCTCATCATTACTTAGTCTCATCATTACTTAGTCTCATCATTACTTAGTCTCATCATTACTTAGAGTCTCATCATCACTTAGTCTCATCATTACTTAGAGTCTCATCATTACTTAGTCTCATCGTTACTTAGAGTCTCATCATTACTATGAGTCTCATCATTACTTAGTCTCATCATTACTTATTCTCATCATTACTTAGTCTCATCATTACTTAGAGTCTCATCATTACTTAGTCTCATCATTACTTAGAGTCTCATCATTACTTAGAGTCTCATTATTACTTAGTCTCATCATTACTTAGTCTCATCATTACTTAGAGTCTCATCATTACTTAGAGTCTCATCATTACTATGAGTCTCATCATTGCTTAGTCTCATCATTACTTAGTCTCATCATTACTTAGTCTCATCATTACTTAGAGTCTAATCGTTACTTAGAGTCTCATCATTACTTAGTCTCATTATTACTTAGAGTCTCATCATTACTTAGTCTCATCATTACTTAGAGTCTCATCATTACTTAGAGTCTCATCATTACTTAGTCTCATCGTTATTAAGAGTCCCATCATTACTTAGTCTCATCATTACTTAATCTCATCATTACTTAGTCTCATCATTACTTAGAGTCTCATTATTATTTAGAGTCTCATCATTACTTAGAGTCTCATCATTACTTAGAGTCTCATCATTACTTAGTCTCATCATTACTTAGTCTCATCATTACTTAGTCTCATCATTACTTAGAGTCTCATCATTACTTAGAGTCTCATCATTACTTAGTCTCATCATTACTTAGTCTCTCATCATTACTTAGTCTCATCATTACTTAGAGTCTCATAGTTACTTAGAGTCTCATCATTACTTAGTCTCATCATTACTTAGAGTCTCATCATTACTTAGTCTCATCATTACTTAGAGTCTCATCGTTACTTAGAGTCATCATTACTTAGAGTCTCATCATTACTTAGAGTCTCATCATTACTTAGTCTCATCATTACTTAGTCACATCATTACTTAGAGTCTCATCATTACTTAGTCTCATCATTACTTAGTCTCATCATTACTTAGTCTCATCATTACTTAGAGTCTCATCATTACTTAGTCTCATCGTTATTAAGAGTCCCATCATTACTTAGTCTCATCATTACTTAATCTCATCATTACTTAGAGTCTCATCATTACTTAGAGTCTCATCGTTACTTAGAGTCTCATCGTTACTTAGAGTCTCATCGTTACTTAGAGTCTCATCATTACTTAGAGTCTGATCATTACTTAGTCTCATCATTACTTAGAGTCTCATCATTACTTAGTCTCATCATTACTTAGTCTCATCATTACTTAGAGTCTCATTGTTACTTAGAGGCTCATCATTACTTAGAGTCTCATCATTACTTAGAGTCTGATCATTACTTAGTCTCATCATTACTTAGAATCTCATCGTTACTTAGAGTCTCATCATTACTTAGTCTCATCATTACTTAGAGTCTCATCATTACTTAGAGTCTCATCATTACTTAGTCTCATCATTACTTAGAGTCTCATCATTACTTAGTCTCATCATTACTTAGTCTCATCATTACTTAGTCTAATCGTTACTTAGAGTCTCATCATTACTTAGAGTCTCATCATTACTTAGTCTCATCATTACTTAGAGTCTCATCATTACTTAGTCTCATCATTACTTAGAGTCTCATCATTACTTAGAGTCTCATCATTACTTAGAGTCTCATCATTACTTAGTCTCATCATTACTTAGTCTCATCATTACTTAGTCTAATCGTTACTTAGAGTCTCATCGTTACTTAGAGTCTCATCGTTACTTAGAGTCTCATCATTACTTAGAGTCTCATCATTACTTAGAGTCTCATCATTACTTAGTCTCATCATTACTTAGAGTCTCATCATTACTTAGAGTCTCATTACTTAGAGTCTCATCATTACTTAGAGTCTCATCATTACTTAGTCTCATCATTACTTAGTCTCATCATTACTTAGTCTAATCGTTACTTAGAGTCTCATCGTTACTTAGAGTCTCATCGTTACTTAGAGTCTCATCATTACTTAGAGTCTCATCATTACTTAGAGTCTCATCATTACTTAGTCTCATCATTACTTAGAGTCTCATCATTACTTAGAGTCTCATTACTTAGAGTCTCATCATTACTTAGAGTCTCATCATTACTTAGTCTCATCATTACTTAGTCTCATCATTACTTAGTCTAATCGTTACTTAGAGTCTCATCGTTACTTAGAGTCTCATCGTTACTTAGAGTCTCATCATTACTTAGAGTCTCATCATTACTTAGAGTCTTATCATTACTTAGAGTCTCATCATTACTTAGTCTCACATCATTACTTAGTCTCATCATTACTTAGTTTCATCATTACTTAGAGTCTAATCGTTACTTAGAGTCTCATCGTTACTTAGAGTCTCATCATTACTTAGTCTAATCATTACTTAGAGTCTCATCATTACTTAGTCTCATCATTACTTAGAGTCTCATCATTACTTAGAGTCTCATCATTAATTAGAGTCTCATCATTACTTAGTCTCATCATTACTTAGAGTCTCATTGTTACTTAGAGGCTCATCATTACTTAGAGTCTCATCATTACTTAGTCTCATCATTACTTAGTCTCATCATTACTTAGAGTCTCATCATTACTTAGTCTCATCATTACTTAGTCTCATCATTACTTAGTCTAATCGTTACTTAGAGTCTCATCATTACTTAGAGTCTCATCATTACTTAGTCTCATCATTACTTAGAGTCTCATCATTACTTAGTCTCATCATTACTTAGAGTCTCATCATTACTTAGAGTCTCATCATTACTTAGAGTCTCATCATTACTTAGTCTCATCATTACTTAGTCTCATCATTACTTAGTCTAATCGTTACTTAGAGTCTCATCGTTACTTAGAGTCTCATCGTTACTTAGAGTCTCATCATTACTTAGAGTCTCATCATTACTTAGAGTCTCATCATTACTTAGTCTCATCATTACTTAGAGTCTCATCATTACTTAGAGTCTCATTACTTAGAGTCTCATCATTACTTAGAGTCTCATCATTACTTAGTCTCATCATTACTTAGTCTCATCATTACTTAGTCTAATCGTTACTTAGAGTCTCATCGTTACTTAGAGTCTCATCGTTACTTAGAGTCTCATCATTACTTAGAGTCTCATCATTACTTAGAGTCTCATCATTACTTAGTCTCATCATTACTTAGAGTCTCATCATTACTTAGAGTCTCATTACTTAGAGTCTCATCATTACTTAGAGTCTCATCATTACTTAGTCTCATCATTACTTAGTCTCATCATTACTTAGTCTAATCGTTACTTAGAGTCTCATCGTTACTTAGAGTCTCATCGTTACTTAGAGTCTCATCATTACTTAGTCTCATCATTACTTAGTCTAATCGTTACTTAGAGTCTCATCGTTACTTAGAGTCTCATCGTTACTTAGAGTCTCATCATTACTTAGAGTCTCATCATTACTTAGTCTCACATCATTACTTAGTCTCATCATTACTTAGTTTCATCATTACTTAGAGTCTAATCGTTACTTAGAGTCTCATCGTTACTTAGAGTCTCATCATTACTTAGTCTAATCATTACTTAGAGTCTCATCATTACTTAGTCTCATCATTACTTAGAGTCTCATCATTACTTAGAGTCTCATCATTAATTAGAGTCTCATCATTACTTAGTCTCATCATTACTTAGAGTCTCATTGTTACTTAGAGGCTCATCATTACTTAGAGTCTCATCATTACTTAGTCTCATCATTACTTAGTCTCATCATTACTTAGAGTCTCATTGTTACTTAGAGGCTCATCATTACTTAGAGTCTCATCATTACTTAGAGTCTGATCATTACTTAGTCTCATCATTACTTAGAATCTCATCGTTACTTAGAGTTTCATCATTACTTAGTCTCATCATTACTTAGAGTCTCATCATTACTTAGAGTCTCATCATTACTTAGTCTCATCATTACTTAGAGTCTCATCATTACTTAGTCTCATCATTACTTAGTCTCATCATTACTTAGTCTAATCGTTACTTAGAGTCTCATCATTACTTAGAGTCTCATCATTACTTAGTCTCATCATTACTTAGAGTCTCATCATTACTTAGTCTCATCATTACTTAGAGTCTCATCATTACTTAGAGTCTCATCATTACTTAGAGTCTCATCATTACTTAGTCTCATCATTACTTAGTCTCATCATTACTTAGTCTAATCGTTACTTAGAGTCTCATCGTTACTTAGAGTCTCATCGTTACTTAGAGTCTCATCATTACTTAGAGTCTCATCATTACTTAGAGTCTCATCATTACTTGGTCTCATCATTACTTAGAGTCTCATCATTACTTAGTCTCATCATAACTTAGAGTCTCATCGTTACTTAGAGTCTCATCGTTACTTAGAGTCTCATCATTACTTAGAGTCTCATCATTACTTAGTCTCATCATTACTTAGTCTCATCATTACTTAGTATCATCATTACTTAGAGTCTCATCATCACTTAGTCTCATCATTACTTAGAGTCTCATCATTACTTAGTCTCATCGTTACTTAGAGTCTCATCATTACTATGAGTCTCATCATTACTTAGTCTCATCATTACTTAGTCTCATCATTACTTAGTCTCATCATTACTTAGAGTCTCATCATTACTTAGTCTCATCATTACTTAGAGTCTCATCATTACTTAGAGTCTCATTATTACTTAGTCTCATCATTACTTAGTCTCATCATTACTTAGAGTCTCATCATTACTTAGAGTCTCATCATTACTATGAGTCTCATCATTGCTTAGTCTCATCATTACTTAGTCTCATCATTACTTAGTCTCATCATTACTTAGAGTCTAATCGTTACTTAGAGTCTCATCATTACTTAGTCTCATCATTACTTAGAGTCGCATCATTACTTAGTCTCATCATTACTTAGAGTCTCATCATTACTTAGAGTCTCATCATTACTTAGTCTCATCGTTATTAAGAGTCCCATCATTACTTAGTCTCATCATTACTTAATCTCATCATTACTTAGTCTCATCATTACTTAGAGTCTCATTATTATTTAGAGTCTCATCATTACTTAGAGTCTCATCATTACTTAGAGTCTCATCATTACTTAGTCTCATCATTACTTAGTCTCATCATTACTTAGTCTCATCATTACTTAGAGTCTCATCATTACTTAGAGTCTCATCATTACTTAGTCTCATCATTACTTAGTCTCTCATCATTACTTAGTCTCATCATTACTTAGAGTCTCATAGTTACTTAGAGTCTCATCATTACTTAGTTTCATCATTACTTAGAGTCTAATCGTTACTTAGAGTCTCATCGTTACTTAGAGTCTCATCATTACTTAGTCTCATCATTACTTAGAGTCTCATCATTACTTAGAGTCTCATCATTAATTAGAGTCTCATCATTACTTAGTCTCATCATTACTTAGAGTCTCATTGTTACTTAGAGGCTCATCATTACTTAGAGTCTCATCATTACTTAGTCTCATCATTACTTAGTCTCATCATTACTTAGAGTCTCATTGTTACTTAGAGGCTCATCATTACTTAGAGTCTCATCATTACTTAGAGTCTGATCATTACTTAGTCTCATCATTACTTAGAATCTCATCGTTACTTAGAGTCTCATCATTACTTAGTCTCATCATTACTTAGAGTCTCATCATTACTTAGAGTCTCATCATTACTTAGTCTCATCATTACTTAGAGTCTCATCATTACTTAGTCTCATCATTACTTAGAGTCTCATCGTTACTTAGAGTCATCATTACTTAGAGTCTCATCATTACTTAGAGTCTCATCATTATTTAGTCTCATCATTACTTAATCACATCATTACTTAGAGTCTCATCATTACTTAGTCTCATCATTACTTAGTCTCATCATTACTTAGTCTCATCATTACTTAGAGTCTCATCATTACTTAGTCTCATCGTTATTAAGAGTCCCATCATTACTTAGTCTCATCATTACTTAATCTCATCATTACTTAGAGTCTCATCATTACTTAGAGTCTCATCGTTACTTAGAGTCTCATCGTTACTTAGAGTCTCATCGTTACTTAGAGTCTCATCATTACTTAGTCTCATCATTACTTAGAGTCTTATCATTACTTAGAGTCTCATCATTACTTAGTCTCACATCATTACTTAGTCTCATCATTACTTAGTTTCATCATTACTTAGAGTCTAATCGTTACTTAGAGTCTCATCGTTACTTAGAGTCTCATCATTACTTAGTCTAATCATTACTTAGAGTCTCATCATTACTTAGTCTCATCATTACTTAGAGTCTCATCATTACTTAGAGTCTCATCATTAATTAGAGTCTCATCATTACTTAGTCTCATCATTACTTAGAGTCTCATTGTTACTTAGAGGCTCATCATTACTTAGAGTCTCATCATTACTTAGTCTCATCATTACTTAGTCTCATCATTACTTAGAGTCTCATTGTTACTTAGAGGCTCATCATTACTTAGAGTCTCATCATTACTTAGAGTCTGATCATTACTTAGTCTCATCATTACTTAGAATCTCATCGTTACTTAGAGTCTCATCATTACTTAGTCTCATCATTACTTAGAGTCTCATCATTACTTAGAGTCTCATCATTACTTAGTCTCATCATTACTTAGAGTCTCATCATTACTTAGTCTCATCATTACTTAGTCTCATCATTACTTAGTCTAATCGTTACTTAGAGTCTCATCATTACTTAGAGTCTCATCATTACTTAGTCTCATCATTACTTAGAGTCTCATCATTACTTAGTCTCATCATTACTTAGAGTCTCATCATTACTTAGAGTCTCATCATTACTTAGAGTCTCATCATTACTTAGTCTCATCATTACTTAGTCTCATCATTACTTAGTCTAATCGTTACTTAGAGTCTCATCGTTACTTAGAGTCTCATCGTTACTTAGAGTCTCATCATTACTTAGAGTCTCATCATTACTTAGAGTCTCATCATTACTTAGTCTCATCATTACTTAGAGTCTCATCATTACTTAGAGTCTCATTACTTAGAGTCTCATCATTACTTAGAGTCTCATCATTACTTAGTCTCATCATTACTTAGTCTCATCATTACTTAGTCTAATCGTTACTTAGAGTCTCATCGTTACTTAGAGTCTCATCGTTACTTAGAGTCTCATCATTACTTAGAGTCTCATCATTACTTAGAGTCTCATCATTACTTAGTCTCATCATTACTTAGAGTCTCATCATTACTTAGAGTCTCATTACTTAGAGTCTCATCATTACTTAGAGTCTCATCATTACTTAGTCTCATCATTACTTAGTCTCATCATTACTTAGTCTAATCGTTACTTAGAGTCTCATCGTTACTTAGAGTCTCATCGTTACTTAGAGTCTCATCATTACTTAGAGTCTCATCATTACTTAGAGTCTTATCATTACTTAGAGTCTCATCATTACTTAGTCTCACATCATTACTTAGTCTCATCATTACTTAGTTTCATCATTACTTAGAGTCTAATCGTTACTTAGAGTCTCATCGTTACTTAGAGTCTCATCATTACTTAGTCTAATCATTACTTAGAGTCTCATCATTACTTAGTCTCATCATTACTTAGAGTCTCATCATTACTTAGAGTCTCATCATTAATTAGAGTCTCATCATTACTTAGTCTCATCATTACTTAGAGTCTCATTGTTACTTAGAGGCTCATCATTACTTAGAGTCTCATCATTACTTAGTCTCATCATTACTTAGTCTCATCATTACTTAGAGTCTCATCATTACTTAGTCTCATCATTACTTAGTCTCATCATTACTTAGTCTAATCGTTACTTAGAGTCTCATCATTACTTAGAGTCTCATCATTACTTAGTCTCATCATTACTTAGAGTCTCATCATTACTTAGTCTCATCATTACTTAGAGTCTCATCATTACTTAGAGTCTCATCATTACTTAGAGTCTCATCATTACTTAGTCTCATCATTACTTAGTCTCATCATTACTTAGTCTAATCGTTACTTAGAGTCTCATCGTTACTTAGAGTCTCATCGTTACTTAGAGTCTCATCATTACTTAGAGTCTCATCATTACTTAGAGTCTCATCATTACTTAGTCTCATCATTACTTAGAGTCTCATCATTACTTAGAGTCTCATTACTTAGAGTCTCATCATTACTTAGAGTCTCATCATTACTTAGTCTCATCATTACTTAGTCTCATCATTACTTAGTCTAATCGTTACTTAGAGTCTCATCGTTACTTAGAGTCTCATCGTTACTTAGAGTCTCATCATTACTTAGAGTCTCATCATTACTTAGAGTCTCATCATTACTTAGTCTCATCATTACTTAGAGTCTCATCATTACTTAGAGTCTCATTACTTAGAGTCTCATCATTACTTAGAGTCTCATCATTACTTAGTCTCATCATTACTTAGTCTCATCATTACTTAGTCTAATCGTTACTTAGAGTCTCATCGTTACTTAGAGTCTCATCGTTACTTAGAGTCTCATCATTACTTAGAGTCTCATCATTACTTAGAGTCTTATCATTACTTAGAGTCTCATCATTACTTAGTCTCACATCATTACTTAGTCTCATCATTACTTAGTTTCATCATTACTTAGAGTCTAATCGTTACTTAGAGTCTCATCGTTACTTAGAGTCTCATCATTACTTAGTCTAATCATTACTTAGAGTCTCATCATTACTTAGTCTCATCATTACTTAGAGTCTCATCATTACTTAGAGTCTCATCATTAATTAGAGTCTCATCATTACTTAGTCTCATCATTACTTAGAGTCTCATTGTTACTTAGAGGCTCATCATTACTTAGAGTCTCATCATTACTTAGTCTCATCATTACTTAGTCTCATCATTACTTAGAGTCTCATTGTTACTTAGAGGCTCATCATTACTTAGAGTCTCATCATTACTTAGAGTCTGATCATTACTTAGTCTCATCATTACTTAGAATCTCATCGTTACTTAGAGTCTCATCATTACTTAGTCTCATCATTACTTAGAGTCTCATCATTACTTAGAGTCTCATCATTACTTAGTCTCATCATTACTTAGAGTCTCATCATTACTTAGTCTCATCATTACTTAGTCTCATCATTACTTAGTCTAATCGTTACTTAGAGTCTCATCATTACTTAGAGTCTCATCATTACTTAGTCTCATCATTACTTAGAGTCTCATCATTACTTAGTCTCATCATTACTTAGAGTCTCATCATTACTTAGAGTCTAATCATTACTTAGAGTCTCATCATTACTTAGTCTCATCATTACTTAGTCTCATCATTACTTAGTCTAATCGTTACTTAGAGTCTCATCGTTACTTAGAGTCTCATCGTTACTTAGAGTCTCATCATTACTTAGAGTCTCATCATTACTTAGAGTCTCATCATTACTTAGTCTCATCATTACTTAGAGTCTCATCATTACTTAGAGTCTCATTACTTAGAGTCTCATCATTACTTAGAGTCTCATCATTACTTAGTCTCATCATTACTTAGTCTCATCATTACTTAGTCTAATCGTTACTTAGAGTCTCATCGTTACTTAGAGTCTCATCATTACTTAGAGTCTCATCATTACTTAGAGTCTCATCATTACTTGGTCTCATCATTACTTAGAGTCTCATCATTACTTAGTCTCATCATAACTTAGATTCTCATCGTTACTTAGAGTCTCATCGTTACTTAGAGTCTCATCATTACTTAGAGTCTCATCATTACTTAGTCTCATCATTACTTAGTCTCATCATTACTTAGTATCATCATTACTTAGAGTCTCATCATCACTTAGTCTCATCATTACTTAGAGTCTCATCATTACTTAGTCTCATCGTTACTTAGAGTCTCATCATTACTATGAGTCTCATCATTACTTAGTCTCATCATTACTTAGTCTCATCATTACTTAGTCTCATCATTACTTAGAGTCTCATCATTACTTAGTCTCATCATTACTTAGAGTCTCATCATTACTTAGAGTCTCATTATTACTTAGTCTCATCATTACTTAGTCTCATCATTACTTAGAGTCTCATCATTACTTAGAGTCTCATCATTACTATGAGTCTCATCATTGCTTAGTCTCATCATTACTTAGTCTCATCATTACTTAGTCTCATCATTACTTAGAGTCTAATCGTTACTTAGAGTCTCATCATTACTTAGTCTCATCATTACTTAGAGTCGCATCATTACTTAGTCTCATCATTACTTAGAGTCTCATCATTACTTAGAGTCTCATCATTACTTAGTCTCATCGTTATTAAGAGTCCCATCATTACTTAGTCTCATCATTACTTAATCTCATCATTACTTAGTCTCATCATTACTTAGAGTCTCATTATTATTTAGAGTCTCATCATTACTTAGAGTCTCATCATTACTTAGAGTCTCATCATTACTTAGTCTCATCATTACTTAGTCTCATCATTACTTAGTCTCATCATTACTTAGAGTCTCATCATTACTTAGAGTCTCATCATTACTTAGTCTCATCATTACTTAGTCTCTCATCATTACTTAGTCTCATCATTACTTAGAGTCTCATAGTTACTTAGAGTCTCATCATTACTTAGTTTCATCATTACTTAGAGTCTAATCGTTACTTAGAGTCTCATCGTTACTTAGAGTCTCATCATTACTTAGTCTCATCATTACTTAGAGTCTCATCATTACTTAGAGTCTCATCATTAATTAGAGTCTCATCATTACTTAGTCTCATCATTACTTAGAGTCTCATTGTTACTTAGAGGCTCATCATTACTTAGAGTCTCATCATTACTTAGTCTCATCATTACTTAGTCTCATCATTACTTAGAGTCTCATTGTTACTTAGAGGCTCATCATTACTTAGAGTCTCATCATTACTTAGAGTCTGATCATTACTTAGTCTCATCATTACTTAGAATCTCATCGTTACTTAGAGTCTCATCATTACTTAGTCTCATCATTACTTAGAGTCTCATCATTACTTAGAGTCTCATCATTACTTAGTCTCATCATTACTTAGAGTCTCATCATTACTTAGTCTCATCATTACTTAGAGTCTCATCGTTACTTAGAGTCATCATTACTTAGAGTCTCATCATTACTTAGAGTCTCATCATTATTTAGTCTCATCATTACTTAATCACATCATTACTTAGAGTCTCATCATTACTTAGTCTCATCATTACTTAGTCTCATCATTACTTAGTCTCATCATTACTTAGAGTCTCATCATTACTTAGTCTCATCGTTATTAAGAGTCCCATCATTACTTAGTCTCATCATTACTTAATCTCATCATTACTTAGAGTCTCATCATTACTTAGAGTCTCATCGTTACTTAGAGTCTCATCGTTACTTAGAGTCTCATCGTTACTTAGAGTCTCATCATTACTTAGTCTCATCATTACTTAGAGTCTTATCATTACTTAGAGTCTCATCATTACTTAGTCTCACATCATTACTTAGTCTCATCATTACTTAGTTTCATCATTACTTAGAGTCTAATCGTTACTTAGAGTCTCATCGTTACTTAGAGTCTCATCATTACTTAGTCTAATCATTACTTAGAGTCTCATCATTACTTAGTCCCATCATTACTTAGAGTCTCATCATTACTTAGAGTCTCATCATTAATTAGAGTCTCATCATTACTTAGTCTCATCATTACTTAGAGTCTCATTGTTACTTAGAGGCTCATCATTACTTAGAGTCTCATCATTACTTAGTCTCATCATTACTTAGTCTCATCATTACTTAGAGTCTCATTGTTACTTAGAGGCTCATCATTACTTAGAGTCTCATCATTACTTAGAGTCTGATCATTACTTAGTCTCATCATTACTTAGAATCTCATCGTTACTTAGAGTCTCATCATTACTTAGTCTCATCATTACTTAGAGTCTCATCATTACTTAGAGTCTCATCATTACTTAGTCTCATCATTACTTAGAGTCTCATCATTACTTAGTCTCATCATTACTTAGTCTCATCATTACTTAGTCTAATCGTTACTTAGAGTCTCATCATTACTTAGAGTCTCATCATTACTTAGTCTCATCATTACTTAGAGTCTCATCATTACTTAGTCTCATCATTACTTAGTCTCATCATTACTTAGAGTCTCATCATTACTTAGTCTCATCATTACTTAGTCTCATCATTACTTAGTCTAATCGTTACTTAGAGTCTCATCGTTACTTAGAGTCTCATCGTTACTTAGAGTCTCATCATTACTTAGAGTCTCATCATTACTTAGAGTCTCATCATTACTTAGTCTCATCATTACTTAGAGTCTCATCATTACTTAGAGTCTCATTACTTAGAGTCTCATCATTACTTAGAGTCTCATCATTACTTAGTCTCATCATTACTTAGTCTCATCATTACTTAGTCTAATCGTTACTTAGAGTCTCATCGTTACTTAGAGTCTCATCGTTACTTAGAGTCTCATCATTACTTAGAGTCTCATCATTACTTAGAGTCTCATCATTACTTGGTCTCATCATTACTTAGAGTCTCATCATTACTTAGTCTCATCATAACTTAGAGTCTCATCGTTACTTAGAGTCTCATCGTTACTTAGAGTCTCATCATTACTAAGAGTCTCATCATTACTTAGTCTCATCATTACTTAGTCTCATCATTACTTAGTCTCATCATTACTTAGAGTCTCATCATCACTTAGTCTCATCATTACT
The DNA here is from genome assembly GCF_026437365.1 of Eucyclogobius newberryi. NCBI lineage: Eukaryota > Metazoa > Chordata > Actinopteri > Gobiiformes > Gobiidae > Eucyclogobius > Eucyclogobius newberryi. The sequence goes on from NW_027316534.1 coordinate 162,002, forward strand.
TAGAGTCTCATCATTACTTAGTCTCATCGTTACTTAGAGTCTCATCATTACTATGAGTCTCATCATTACTTAGTCTCATCATTACTTATTCTCATCATTACTTAGTCTCATCATTACTTAGAGTCTCATCATTACTTAGTCTCATCATTACTTAGAGTCTCATCATTACTTAGAGTCTCATTATTACTTAGTCTCATCATTACTTAGTCTCATCATTACTTAGAGTCTCATCATTACTTAGAGTCTCATCATTACTATGAGTCTCATCATTGCTTAGTCTCATCATTACTTAGTCTCATCATTACTTAGTCTCATCATTACTTAGAGTCTAATCGTTACTTAGAGTCTCATCATTACTTAGTCTCATTATTACTTAGAGTCTCATCATTACTTAGTCTCATCATTACTTAGAGTCTCATCATTACTTAGAGTCTCATCATTACTTAGTCTCATCGTTATTAAGAGTCCCATCATTACTTAGTCTCATCATTACTTAATCTCATCATTACTTAGTCTCATCATTACTTAGAGTCTCATTATTATTTAGAGTCTCATCATTACTTAGAGTCTCATCATTACTTAGAGTCTCATCATTACTTAGTCTCATCATTACTTAGTCTCATCATTACTTAGTCTCATCATTACTTAGAGTCTCATCATTACTTAGAGTCTCATCATTACTTAGTCTCATCATTACTTAGTCTCTCATCATTACTTAGTCTCATCATTACTTAGAGTCTCATAGTTACTTAGAGTCTCATCATTACTTAGTCTCATCATTACTTAGAGTCTCATCATTACTTAGTCTCATCATTACTTAGAGTCTCATCGTTACTTAGAGTCATCATTACTTAGAGTCTCATCATTACTTAGAGTCTCATCATTACTTAGTCTCATCATTACTTAGTCACATCATTACTTAGAGTCTCATCATTACTTAGTCTCATCATTACTTAGTCTCATCATTACTTAGTCTCATCATTACTTAGAGTCTCATCATTACTTAGTCTCATCGTTATTAAGAGTCCCATCATTACTTAGTCTCATCATTACTTAATCTCATCATTACTTAGAGTCTCATCATTACTTAGAGTCTCATCGTTACTTAGAGTCTCATCGTTACTTAGAGTCTCATCGTTACTTAGAGTCTCATCATTACTTAGTCTCATCATTACTTAGAGTCTTATCATTACTTAGAGTCTCATCATTACTTAGTCTCACATCATTACTTAGTCTCATCATTACTTAGTTTCATCATTACTTAGAGTCTAATCGTTACTTAGAGTCTCATCGTTACTTAGAGTCTCATCATTACTTAGTCTCATCATTACTTAGAGTCTCATCATTACTTAGAGTCTCATCATTAATTAGAGTCTCATCATTACTTAGTCTCATCATTACTTAGAGTCTCATTGTTACTTAGAGGCTCATCATTACTTAGAGTCTCATCATTACTTAGTCTCATCATTACTTAGTCTCATCATTACTTAGAGTCTCATTGTTACTTAGAGGCTCATCATTACTTAGAGTCTCATCATTACTTAGAGTCTGATCATTACTTAGTCTCATCATTACTTAGAATCTCATCGTTACTTAGAGTCTCATCATTACTTAGTCTCATCATTACTTAGAGTCTCATCATTACTTAGAGTCTCATCATTACTTAGTCTCATCATTACTTAGAGTCTCATCATTACTTAGTCTCATCATTACTTAGAGTCTCATCGTTACTTAGAGTCATCATTACTTAGAGTCTCATCATTACTTAGAGTCTCATCATTACTTAGTCTCATCATTACTTAGTCACATCATTACTTAGAGTCTCATCATTACTTAGTCTCATCATTACTTAGTCTCATCATTACTTAGTCTCATCATTACTTAGAGTCTCATCATTACTTAGTCTCATCGTTATTAAGAGTCCCATCATTACTTAGTCTCATCATTACTTAATCTCATCATTACTTAGAGTCTCATCATTACTTAGAGTCTCATCGTTACTTAGAGTCTCATCGTTACTTAGAGTCTCATCGTTACTTAGAGTCTCATCATTACTTAGTCTCATCATTACTTAGAGTCTTATCATTACTTAGAGTCTCATCATTACTTAGTCTCACATCATTACTTAGTCTCATCATTACTTAGTTTCATCATTACTTAGAGTCTAATCGTTACTTAGAGTCTCATCGTTACTTAGAGTCTCATCATTACTTAGTCTAATCATTACTTAGAGTCTCATCATTACTTAGTCTCATCATTACTTAGAGTCTCATCATTACTTAGAGTCTCATCATTACTTAGTCTCATCATTACTTAGAGTCTCATTGTTACTTAGAGGCTCATCATTACTTAGAGTCTCATCATTACTTAGTCTCATCATTACTTAGTCTCATCATTACTTAGAGTCTCATTGTTACTTAGAGGCTCATCATTACTTAGAGTCTCATCATTACTTAGAGTCTGATCATTACTTAGTCTCATCATTACTTAGAATCTCATCGTTACTTAGAGTCTCATCATTACTTAGTCTCATCATTACTTAGAGTCTCATCATTACTTAGAGTCTCATCATTACTTAGTCTCATCATTACTTAGAGTCTCATCATTACTTAGTCTCATCATTACTTAGTCTCATCATTACTTAGTCTAATCGTTACTTAGAGTCTCATCATTACTTAGAGTCTCATCATTACTTAGTCTCATCATTACTTAGAGTCTCATCATTACTTAGTCTCATCATTACTTAGAGTCTCATCATTACTTAGAGTCTCATCATTACTTAGTCTCATCATTACTTAGTCTCATCATTACTTAGTCTAATCGTTACTTAGAGTCTCATCGTTACTTAGAGTCTCATCGTTACTTAGAGTCTCATCATTACTTAGAGTCTCATCATTACTTAGAGTCTCATCATTACTTAGTCTCTCATTACTTAGAGTCTCATCATTACTTAGAGTCTCATTACTTAGAGTCTCATCATTACTTAGAGTCTCATCATTACTTAGTCTCATCATTACTTAGTCTCATCATTACTTAATCTAATCGTTACTTAGAGTCTCATCGTTACTTAGAGTCTCATCGTTACTTAGAGTCTCATCATTACTTAGAGTCTCATCATTACTTAGAGTCTCATCATTAATTGGTCTCATCATTACTTAGAGTCTCATCATTACTTAGTCTCATCATAACTTAGAGTCTCATCATTACAGAGTCTCATCATTACTTAGAGTCTCATCATTACTTAGTCTCATCATTACTTAGTCTCATCATTACTTAGTCTCATCATTACTTAGAGTCTCATCATCACTTAGTCTCATCGTTATTAAGAGTCCCATCATTACTTAGTCTCATCATTACTTAATCTCATCATTACTTAATCTCATCATTACTTAGAGTCTCATCGTTACTTAGAGTCTCATCGTTACTTAGAGTCTCATCATTACTTAGAGTCTCATCATTACTTAGAGTCTCATCATTACTTAGTCTCACATGATTACTTAGTCTTACATCATTACTTAGTCTCATCATTACTTAGAGTCTAATCGTTACTTGGAGTCTAATCGTTACTTAGAGTCTCATCGTTACTTAGAGTCTCATCATTACTTAGTCTCATCATTACTTAGAGTCTCATTATTATTTAGAGTCTCATCATTACTTAGAGTCTCATCATTACTTAGAGTCTCATCATTACTTAGTCTCATCATTACTTAGTCTCATCATTACTTAGTCTCATCATTACTTAGAGTCTCATCATTACTTAGAGTCTCATCATTACTTAGTCTCATCATTACTTAGAATCTCATCGTTACTTAGAGTCTCATCATTACTTAGTCTCATCATTACTTAGAGTCTCATCATTACTTAGAGTCTCATCATTACTTAGTCTCATCATTACTTAGAGTCTCATCATTACTTAGTCTCATCATTACTTAGTCTCATCATTACTTAGTCTAATCGTTACTTAGAGTCTCATCATTACTTAGAGTCTCATCATTACTTAGTCTCATCATTACTTAGAGTCTCATCATTACTTAGTCTCATCATTACTTAGAGTCTCATCATTACTTAGAGTCTCATCATTACTTAGAGTCTCATCATTACTTAGTCTCATCATTACTTAGTCTCATCATTACTTAGTCTAATCGTTACTTAGAGTCTCATCGTTACTTAGAGTCTCATCGTTACTTAGAGTCTCATCATTACTTAGAGTCTCATCATTACTTAGAGTCTCATCATTACTTAGTCTCATCATTACTTAGAGTCTCATCATTACTTAGAGTCTCATTACTTAGAGTCTCATCATTACTTAGAGTCTCATCATTACTTAGTCTCATCATTACTTAGTCTCATCATTACTTAGTCTAATCGTTACTTAGAGTCTCATCGTTACTTAGAGTCTCATCGTTACTTAGAGTCTCATCATTACTTAGAGTCTCATCATTACTTAGAGTCTCATCATTACTTGGTCTCATCATTACTTAGAGTCTCATCATTACTTAGTCTCATCATAACTTAGAGTCTCATCGTTACTTAGAGTCTCATCGTTACTTAGAGTCTCATCATTACTTAGAGTCTCATCATTACTTAGTCTCATCATTACTTAGTCTCATCATTACTTAGTCTCATCATTACTTAGAGTCTCATCATCACTTAGTCTCATCATTACTTAGAGTCTCATCATTACTTAGTCTCATCGTTACTTAGAGTCTCATCATTACTATGAGTCTCATCATTACTTAGTCTCATCATTACTTAGTCTCATCATTACTTAGTCTCATCATTACTTAGAGTCTCATCATTACTTAGTCTCATCATTACTTAGAGTCTCATCATTACTTAGAGTCTCATTATTACTTAGTCTCATCATTACTTAGTCTCATCATTACTTAGAGTCTCATCATTACTTAGAGTCTCATCATTACTATGAGTCTCATCATTGCTTAGTCTCATCATTACTTAGTCTCATCATTACTTAGTCTCATCATTACTTAGAGTCTCATCATTACTTAGAGTCTCATCATTACTTAGTCTCATCATTACTTAGTCTAATCGTTACTTAGAGTCTCATCATTACTTAGAGTCTCATCATTACTTAGTCTCATCATTACTTAGAGTCTCATCATTACTTAGTCTCATCATTACTTAGAGTCTCATCATTACTTAGAGTCTCATCATTACTTAGTCTCATCATTACTTAGTCTCATCATTACTTAGTCTAATCGTTACTTAGAGTCTCATCGTTACTTAGAGTCTCATCGTTACTTAGAGTCTCATCATTACTTAGAGTCTCATCATTACTTAGAGTCTCATCATTACTTAGTCTCATCATTACTTAGAGTCTCATCATTACTTAGAGTCTCATTACTTAGAGTCTCATCATTACTTAGAGTCTCATCATTACTTAGTCTCATCATTACTTAGTCTCATCATTACTTAGTCTAATCGTTACTTAGAGTCTCATCGTTACTTAGAGTCTCATCATTACTTAGAGTCTCATCATTACTTAGAGTCTCATCATTACTTGGTCTCATCATTACTTAGAGTCTCATCATTACTTAGTCTCATCATAACTTAGAGTCTCATCGTCACTTAGAGTCTCATCGTTACTTAGAGTCTCATCATTACTTAGAGTCTCATCATTACTTAGTCTCATCATTACTTAGTCTCATCATTACTTAGTCTCATCATTACTTAGAGTCTCATCATCACTTAGTCTCATCATTACTTAGAGTCTCATCATTACTTAGTCTCATCGTTACTTAGAGTCTCATCATTACTATGAGTCTCATCATTACTTAGTCTCATCATTACTTAGTCTCATCATTACTTAGTCTCATCATTACTTAGAGTCTCATCATTACTTAGTCTCATCATTACTTAGAGTCTCATCATTACTTAGAGTCTCATTATTACTTAGTCTCATCATTACTTAGTCTCATCATTACTTAGAGTCTCATCATTACTTAGAGTCTCATCATTACTATGAGTCTCATCATTGCTTAGTCTCATCATTACTTAGTCTCATCATTACTTAGTCTCATCATTACTTAGAGTCTAATCGTTACTTAGAGTCTCATCATTACTTAGTCTCATCATTACTTAGAGTCTCATCATTACTTAGTCTCATCATTACTTAGAGTCTCATCATTACTTAGAGTCTCATCATTACTTAGTCTCATCGTTATTAAGAGTCCCATCATTACTTAGTCTCATCATTACTTAATCTCATCATTACTTAGTCTCATCATTACTTAGAGTCTCATTATTATTTAGAGTCTCATCATTACTTAGAGTCTCATCATTACTTAGAGTCTCATCATTACTTAGTCTCATCATTACTTAGTCTCATCATTACTTAGTCTCATCATTACTTAGAGTCTCATCATTACTTAGAGTCTCATCATTACTTAGTCTCATCATTACTTAGTCTCTCATCATTACTTAGTCTCATCATTACTTAGAGTCTCATAGTTACTTAGAGTCTCATCATTACTTAGTCTCATCATTACTTAGAGTCTCATCATTACTTAGTCTCATCATTACTTAGAGTCTCATCGTTACTTAGAGTCATCATTACTTAGAGTCTCATCATTACTTAGAGTCTCATCATTACTTAGTCTCATCATTACTTAGTCACATCATTACTTAGAGTCTCATCATTACTTAGTCTCATCATTACTTAGTCTCATCATTACTTAGTCTCATCATTACTTAGAGTCTCATCATTACTTAGTCTCATCGTTATTAAGAGTCCCATCATTACTTAGTCTCATCATTACTTAATCTCATCATTACTTAGAGTCTCATCATTACTTAGAGTCTCATCGTTACTTAGAGTCTCATAGTTACTTAGAGTCTCATCGTTACTTAGAGTCTCATCATTACTTAGTCTCATCATTACTTAGAGTCTTATCATTACTTAGAGTCTCATCATTACTTAGTCTCACATCATTACTTAGTCTCATCATTACTTAGTTTCATCATTACTTAGAGTCTAATCGTTACTTAGAGTCTCATCGTTACTTAGAGTCTCATCATTACTTAGTCTCATCATTACTTAGAGTCTCATCATTACTTAGAGTCTCATCATTAATTAGAGTCTCATCATTACTTAGTCTCATCATTACTTAGAGTCTCATTGTTACTTAGAGGCTCATCATTACTTAGAGTCTCATCATTACTTAGTCTCATCATTACTTAGTCTCATCATTACTTAGAGTATCATTGTTACTTAGAGGCTCATCATTACTTAGAGTCTCATCATTACTTAGAGTCTGATCATTACTTAGTCTCATCATTACTTAGAATCTCATCGTTACTTAGAGTCTCATCATTACTTAGTCTCATCATTACTTAGAGTCTCATCATTACTTAGAGTCTCATCATTACTTAGTCTCATCATTACTTAGAGTCTCATCATTACTTAGTCTCATCATTACTTAGAGTCTCATCGTTACTTAGAGTCATCATTACTTAGAGTCTCATCATTACTTAGAGTCTCATCATTACTTAGTCTCATCATTACTTAGTCACATCATTACTTAGAGTCTCATCATTACTTAGTCTCATCATTACTTAGTCTCATCATTACTTAGTCTCATCATTACTTAGAGTCTCATCATTACTTAGTCTCATCGTTATTAAGAGTCCCATCATTACTTAGTCTCATCATTACTTAATCTCATCATTACTTAGAGTCTCATCATTACTTAGAGTCTCATCGTTACTTAGAGTCTCATCGTTACTTAGAGTCTCATCGTTACTTAGAGTCTCATCATTACTTAGTCTCATCATTACTTAGAGTCTTATCATTACTTAGAGTCTCATCATTACTTAGTCTCACATCATTACTTAGTCTCATCATTACTTAGTTTCATCATTACTTAGAGTCTAATCGTTACTTAGAGTCTCATCGTTACTTAGAGTCTCATCATTACTTAGTCTAATCATTACTTAGAGTCTCATCATTACTTAGTCTCATCATTACTTAGAGTCTCATCATTACTTAGAGTCTCATCATTACTTAGTCTCATCATTACTTAGAGTCTCATTGTTACTTAGAGGCTCATCATTACTTAGAGTCTCATCATTACTTAGTCTCATCATTACTTAGTCTCATCATTACTTAGAGTCTCATTGTTACTTAGAGGCTCATCATTACTTAGAGTCTCATCATTACTTAGAGTCTGATCATTACTTAGTCTCATCATTACTTAGAATCTCATCGTTACTTAGAGTCTCATCATTACTTAGTCTCATCATTACTTAGAGTCTCATCATTACTTAGAGTCTCATCATTACTTAGTCTCATCATTACTTAGAGTCTCATCATTACTTAGTCTCATCATTACTTAGTCTCATCGTTATTAAGAGTCCCATCATTACTTAGTCTCATCATTACTTAATCTCATCATTACTTAGAGTCTCATCATTACTTAGAGTCTCATCGTTACTTAGAGTCTCATAGTTACTTAGAGTCTCATCGTTACTTAGAGTCTCATCATTACTTAGTCTCATCATTACTTAGAGTCTTATCATTACTTAGAGTCTCATCATTACTTAGTCTCACATCATTACTTAGTCTCATCATTACTTAGTTTCATCATTACTTAGAGTCTAATCGTTACTTAGAGTCTCATCGTTACTTAGAGTCTCATCATTACTTAGTCTCATCATTACTTAGAGTCTCATCATTACTTAGAGTCTCATCATTAATTAGAGTCTCATCATTACTTAGTCTCATCATTACTTAGAGTCTCATTGTTACTTAGAGGCTCATCATTACTTAGAGTCTCATCATTACTTAGTCTCATCATTACTTAGTCTCATCATTACTTAGAGTATCATTGTTACTTAGAGGCTCATCATTACTTAGAGTCTCATCATTACTTAGAGTCTGATCATTACTTAGTCTCATCATTACTTAGAATCTCATCGTTACTTAGAGTCTCATCATTACTTAGTCTCATCATTACTTAGAGTCTCATCATTACTTAGAGTCTCATCATTACTTAGTCTCATCATTACTTAGAGTCTCATCATTACTTAGTCTCATCATTACTTAGAGTCTCATCGTTACTTAGAGTCATCATTACTTAGAGTCTCATCATTACTTAGAGTCTCATCATTACTTAGTCTCATCATTACTTAGTCACATCATTACTTAGAGTCTCATCATTACTTAGTCTCATCATTACTTAGTCTCATCATTACTTAGTCTCATCATTACTTAGAGTCTCATCATTACTTAGTCTCATCGTTATTAAGAGTCCCATCATTACTTAGTCTCATCATTACTTAATCTCATCATTACTTAGAGTCTCATCATTACTTAGAGTCTCATCGTTACTTAGAGTCTCATCGTTACTTAGAGTCTCATCGTTACTTAGAGTCTCATCATTACTTAGTCTCATCATTACTTAGAGTCTTATCATTACTTAGAGTCTCATCATTACTTAGTCTCACATCATTACTTAGTCTCATCATTACTTAGTTTCATCATTACTTAGAGTCTAATCGTTACTTAGAGTCTCATCGTTACTTAGAGTCTCATCATTACTTAGTCTAATCATTACTTAGAGTCTCATCATTACTTAGTCTCATCATTACTTAGAGTCTCATCATTACTTAGAGTCTCATCATTACTTAGTCTCATCATTACTTAGAGTCTCATTGTTACTTAGAGGCTCATCATTACTTAGAGTCTCATCATTACTTAGTCTCATCATTACTTAGTCTCATCATTACTTAGAGTCTCATTGTTACTTAGAGGCTCATCATTACTTAGAGTCTCATCATTACTTAGAGTCTGATCATTACTTAGTCTCATCATTACTTAGAATCTCATCGTTACTTAGAGTCTCATCATTACTTAGTCTCATCATTACTTAGAGTCTCATCATTACTTAGAGTCTCATCATTACTTAGTCTCATCATTACTTAGAGTCTCATCATTACTTAGTCTCATCATTACTTAGTCTCATCATTACTTAGTCTAATCGTTACTTAGAGTCTCATCATTACTTAGAGTCTCATCATTACTTAGTCTCATCATTACTTAGAGTCTCATCATTACTTAGTCTCATCATTACTTAGAGTCTCATCATTACTTAGAGTCTCATCATTACTTAGAGTCTCATCATTACTTAGTCTCATCATTACTTAGTCTCATCATTACTTAGTCTAATCGTTACTTAGAGTCTCATCGTTACTTAGAGTCTCATCGTTACTTAGAGTCTCATCATTACTTAGAGTCTCATCATTACTTAGAGTCTCATCATTACTTAGACTCATCATTACTTAGAGTCTCATCATTACTTAGAGTCTCATTACTTAGAGTCTCATCATTACTTAGAGTCTCATCATTACTTAGTCTCATCATTACTTAGTCTCATCATTACTTAGTCTAATCGTTACTTAGAGTCTCATCGTTACTTAGAGTCTCATCGTTACTTAGAGTCTCATCATTACTTAGAGTCTCATCATTACTTAGAGTCTCATCATTACTTGGTCTCATCATTACTTAGAGTCTCATCATTACTTAGTCTCATCATAACTTAGAGTCTCATCATTACAGAGTCTCATCATTACTTAGAGTCTCATCATTACTTAGTCTCATCATTACTTAGTCTCATCATTACTTAGTCTCATCATTACTTAGAGTCTCATCATCACTTAGTCTCATCGTTATTAAGAGTCCCATCATTACTTAGTCTCATCATTACTTAATCTCATCATTACTTAATCTCATCATTACTTAGAGTCTCATCGTTACTTAGAGTCTCATCATTACTTAGAGTCTCATCATTACTTAGAGTCTCATCATTACTTAGTCTCACATGATTACTTAGTCTTACATCATTACTTAGTCTCATCATTACTTAGAGTCTAATCGTTACTTGGAGTCTAATCGTTACTTAGAGTCTCATCGTTACTTAGAGTCTCATCATTACTTAGTCTCATCATTACTTAGAGTCTCATTATTATTTAGAGTCTCATCATTACTTAGAGTCTCATCATTACTTAGAGTCTCATCATTACTTAGTCTCATCATTACTTAGTCTCATCATTACTTAGTCTCATCATTACTTAGAGTCTCATCATTACTTAGAGTCTCATCATTACTTAGTCTCATCATTACTTAGAATCTCATCGTTACTTAGAGTCTCATCATTACTTAGTCTCATCATTACTTAGAGTCTCATCATTACTTAGAGTCTCATCATTACTTAGTCTCATCATTACTTAGAGTCTCATCATTACTTAGTCTCATCATTACTTAGTCTCATCATTACTTAGTCTAATCGTTACTTAGAGTCTCATCATTACTTAGAGTCTCATCATTACTTAGTCTCATCATTACTTAGAGTCTCATCATTACTTAGTCTCATCATTACTTAGAGTCTCATCATTACTTAGAGTCTCATCATTACTTAGAGTCTCATCATTACTTAGTCTCATCATTACTTAGTCTCATCATTACTTAGTCTAATCGTTACTTAGAGTCTCATCGTTACTTAGAGTCTCATCGTTACTTAGAGTCTCATCATTACTTAGAGTCTCATCATTACTTAGAGTCTCATCATTACTTAGTCTCATCATTACTTAGAGTCTCATCATTACTTAGAGTCTCATTACTTAGAGTCTCATCATTACTTAGAGTCTCATCATTACTTAGTCTCATCATTACTTAGTCTCATCATTACTTAGTCTAATCGTTACTTAGAGTCTCATCGTTACTTAGAGTCTCATCGTTACTTAGAGTCTCATCATTACTTAGAGTCTCATCATTACTTGGTCTCATCATTACTTAGAGTCTCATCATTACTTAGTCTCATCATAACTTAGAGTCTCATCGTTACTTAGAGTCTCATCGTTACTTAGAGTCTCATCATTACTTAGAGTCTCATCATTACTTAGTCTCATCATTACTTAGTCTCATCATTACTTAGTCTCATCATTACTTAGAGTCTCATCATTACTTAGTCTCATCGTTACTTAGAGTCTCATCATTACTATGAGTCTCATCATTACTTAGTCTCATCATTACTTAGTCTCATCATTACTTAGTCTCATCATTACTTAGAGTCTCATCATTACTTAGTCTCATCATTACTTAGAGTCTCATCATTACTTAGAGTCTCATTATTACTTAGTCTCATCATTACTTAGTCTCATCATTACTTAGAGTCTCATCATTACTTAGAGTCTCATCATTACTATGAGTCTCATCATTGCTTAGTCTCATCATTACTTAGTCTCATCATTACTTAGTCTCATCATTACTTAGAGTCTCATCATTACTTAGAGTCTCATCATTACTTAGTCTCATCATTACTTAGTCTAATCGTTACTTAGAGTCTCATCATTACTTAGAGTCTCATCATTACTTAGTCTCATCATTACTTAGAGTCTCATCATTACTTAGTCTCATCATTACTTAGAGTCTCATCATTACTTAGAGTCTCATCATTACTTAGAGTCTCATCATTACTTAGTCTCATCATTACTTAGTCTCATCATTACTTAGTCTAATCGTTACTTAGAGTCTCATCGTTACTTAGAGTCTCATCGTTACTTAGAGTCTCATCATTACTTAGAGTCTCATCATTACTTAGAGTCTCATCATTACTTAGAGTCTCATCATTACTTAGTCTCATCATTACTTAGAGTCTCATCATTACTTAGAGTCTCATTACTTAGAGTCTCATCATTACTTAGAGTCTCATCATTACTTAGTCTCATCATTACTTAGTCTCATCATTACTTAGTCTAATCGTTACTTAGAGTCTCATCGTTACTTAGAGTCTCATCATTACTTAGAGTCTCATCATTACTTAGAGTCTCATCATTACTTGGTCTCATCATTACTTAGAGTCTCATCATTACTTAGTCTCATCATAACTTAGAGTCTCATCGTTACTTAGAGTCTCATCGTTACTTAGAGTCTCATCATTACTTAGAGTCTCATCATTACTTAGTCTCATCATTACTTAGTCTCATCATTACTTAGTCTCATCATTACTTAGAGTCTCATCATCACTTAGTCTCATCATTACTTAGAGTCTCATCATTACTTAGTCTCATCGTTACTTAGAGTCTCATCATTACTATGAGTCTCATCATTACTTAGTCTCATCATTACTTAGTCTCATCATTACTTAGTCTCATCATTACTTAGAGTCTCATCATTACTTAGTCTCATCATTACTTAGAGTCTCATCATTACTTAGAGTCTCATTATTACTTAGTCTCATCATTACTTAGTCTCATCATTACTTAGAGTCTCATCATTACTTAGAGTCTCATCATTACTATGAGTCTCATCATTGCTTAGTCTCATCATTACTTAGTCTCATCATTACTTAGTCTCATCATTACTTAGAGTCTAATCGTTACTTAGAGTCTCATCATTACTTAGTCTCATCATTACTTAGAGTCTCATCATTACTTAGTCTCATCATTACTTAGAGTCTCATCATTACTTAGAGTCTCATCATTACTTAGTCTCATCGTTATTAAGAGTCCCATCATTACTTAGTCTCATCATTACTTAATCTCATCATTACTTAGTCTCATCATTACTTAGAGTCTCATTATTATTTAGAGTCTCATCATTACTTAGAGTCTCATCATTACTTAGAGTCTCATCATTACTTAGTCTCATCATTACTTAGTCTCATCATTACTTAGTCTCATCATTACTTAGAGTCTCATCATTACTTAGAGTCTCATCATTACTTAGTCTCATCATTACTTAGTCTCTCATCATTACTTAGTCTCATCATTACTTAGAGTCTCATAGTTACTTAGAGTCTCATCATTACTTAGTCTCATCATTACTTAGAGTCTCATCATTACTTAGTCTCATCATTACTTAGAGTCTCATCGTTACTTAGAGTCATCATTACTTAGAGTCTCATCATTACTTAGAGTCTCATCATTACTTAGTCTCATCATTACTTAGTCACATCATTACTTAGAGTCTCATCATTACTTAGTCTCATCATTACTTAGTCTCATCATTACTTAGTCTCATCATTACTTAGAGTCTCATCATTACTTAGTCTCATCGTTATTAAGAGTCCCATCATTACTTAGTCTCATCATTACTTAATCTCATCATTACTTAGAGTCTCATCATTACTTAGAGTCTCATCGTTACTTAGAGTCTCATCGTTACTTAGAGTCTCATCGTTACTTAGTCTCATCATTACTTAGTCTCATCATTACTTAGAGTCTCATCATCACTTAGTCTCATCATTACTTAGAGTCTCATCATTACTTAGTCTCATCGTTACTTAGAGTCTCATCATTACTATGAGTCTCATCATTACTTAGTCTCATCATTACTTAGTCTCATCATTACTTAGTCTCATCATTACTTAGAGTCTCATCATTACTTAGTCTCATCATTACTTAGAGTCTCATCATTACTTAGAGTCTCATTATTACTTAGTCTCATCATTACTTAGTCTCATCATTACTTAGAGTCTCATCATTACTTAGAGTCTCATCATTACTATGAGTCTCATCATTGCTTAGTCTCATCATTACTTAGTCTCATCATTACTTAGTCTCATCATTACTTAGAGTCTAATCGTTACTTAGAGTCTCATCATTACTTAGTCTCATCATTACTTAGAGTCTCATCATTACTTAGTCTCATCATTACTTAGAGTCTCATCATTACTTAGAGTCTCATCATTACTTAGTCTCATCGTTATTAAGAGTCCCATCATTACTTAGTCTCATCATTACTTAATCTCATCATTACTTAGTCTCATCATTACTTAGAGTCTCATTATTATTTAGAGTCTCATCATTACTTAGAGTCTCATCATTACTTAGAGTCTCATCATTACTTAGTCTCATCATTACTTAGTCTCATCATTACTTAGTCTCATCATTACTTAGAGTCTCATCATTACTTAGAGTCTCATCATTACTTAGTCTCATCATTACTTAGTCTCTCATCATTACTTAGTCTCATCATTACTTAGAGTCTCATAGTTACTTAGAGTCTCATCATTACTTAGTCTCATCATTACTTAGAGTCTCATCATTACTTAGTCTCATCATTACTTAGAGTCTCATCGTTACTTAGAGTCATCATTACTTAGAGTCTCATCATTACTTAGAGTCTCATCATTACTTAGTCTCATCATTACTTAGTCACATCATTACTTAGAGTCTCATCATTACTTAGTCTCATCATTACTTAGTCTCATCATTACTTAGTCTCATCATTACTTAGAGTCTCATCATTACTTAGTCTCATCGTTATTAAGAGTCCCATCATTACTTAGTCTCATCATTACTTAATCTCATCATTACTTAGAGTCTCATCATTACTTAGAGTCTCATCGTTACTTAGAGTCTCATCGTTACTTAGAGTCTCATCGTTACTTAGAGTCTCATCATTACTTAGTCTCATCATTACTTAGAGTCTTATCATTACTTAGAGTCTCATCATTACTTAGTCTCACATCATTACTTAGTCTCATCATTACTTAGTTTCATCATTACTTAGAGTCTAATCGTTACTTAGAGTCTCATCGTTACTTAGAGTCTCATCATTACTTAGTCTCATCATTACTTAGAGTCTCATCATTACTTAGAGTCTCATCATTAATTAGAGTCTCATCATTACTTAGTCTCATCATTACTTAGAGTCTCATTGTTACTTAGAGGCTCATCATTACTTAGAGTCTCATCATTACTTAGTCTCATCATTACTTAGTCTCATCATTACTTAGAGTCTCATTGTTACTTAGAGGCTCATCATTACTTAGAGTCTCATCATTACTTAAAGTCTGATCATTACTTAGTCTCATCATTACTTAGAATCTCATCGTTACTTAGAGTCTCATCATTACTTAGTCTCATCATTACTTAGAGTCTCATCATTACTTAGAGTCTCATCATTACTTAGTCTCATCATTACTTAGAGTCTCATCATTACTTAGAGTCTCATCATTACAGAGTCTCATCATTACTTAGAGTCTCATCATTACTTAGTCTCATCATTACTTAGTCTCATCATTACTTAGTCTCATCATTACTTAGAGTCTCATCATCACTTAGTCTCATCGTTATTAAGAGTCCCATCATTACTTAGTCTCATCATTACTTAATCTCATCATTACTTAATCTCATCATTACTTAGAGTCTCATCGTTACTTAGAGTCTCATCGTTACTTAGAGTCTCATCATTACTTAGAGTCTCATCATTACTTAGAGTCTCATCATTACTTAGTCTCACATGATTACTTAGTCTTACATCATTACTTAGTCTCATCATTACTTAGAGTCTAATCGTTACTTGGAGTCTAATCGTTACTTAGAGTCTCATCGTTACTTAGAGTCTCATCATTACTTAGTCTCATCATTACTTAGAGTCTCATTATTATTTAGAGTCTCATCATTACTTAGAGTCTCATCATTACTTAGAGTCTCATCATTACTTAGTCTCATCATTACTTAGTCTCATCATTACTTAGTCTCATCATTACTTAGAGTCTCATCATTACTTAGAGTCTCATCATTACTTAGTCTCATCATTACTTAGAATCTCATCGTTACTTAGAGTCTCATCATTACTTAGTCTCATCATTACTTAGAGTCTCATCATTACTTAGAGTCTCATCATTACTTAGTCTCATCATTACTTAGAGTCTCATCATTACTTAGTCTCATCATTACTTAGTCTCATCATTACTTAGTCTAATCGTTACTTAGAGTCTCATCATTACTTAGAGTCTCATCATTACTTAGTCTCATCATTACTTAGAGTCTCATCATTACTTAGTCTCATCATTACTTAGAGTCTCATCATTACTTAGAGTCTCATCATTACTTAGAGTCTCATCATTACTTAGTCTCATCATTACTTAGTCTCATCATTACTTAGTCTAATCGTTACTTAGAGTCTCATCGTTACTTAGAGTCTCATCGTTACTTAGAGTCTCATCATTACTTAGAGTCTCATCATTACTTAGAGTCTCATCATTACTTAGTCTCATCATTACTTAGAGTCTCATCATTACTTAGAGTCTCATTACTTAGAGTCTCATCATTACTTAGAGTCTCATCATTACTTAGTCTCATCATTACTTAGTCTCATCATTACTTAGTCTAATCGTTACTTAGAGTCTCATCGTTACTTAGAGTCTCATCGTTACTTAGAGTCTCATCATTACTTAGAGTCTCATCATTACTTAGTCTCATCATTACTTGGTCTCATCATTACTTAGAGTCTCATCATTACTTAGTCTCATCATAACTTAGAGCCTCATCGTTACTTAGAGTCTCATCGTTACTTAGAGTCTCATCATTACTTAGAGTCTCATCATTACTTAGTCTCATCATTACTTAGTCTCATCATTACTTAGTCTCATCATTACTTAGAGTCTCATCATCACTTAGTCTCATCATTACTTAGAGTCTCATCATTACTTAGTCTCATCGTTACTTAGAGTCTCATCATTACTATGAGTCTCATCATTACTTAGTCTCATCATTACTTAGTCTCATCATTACTTAGTCTCATCATTACTTAGAGTCTCATCATTACTTAGTCTCATCATTACTTAGAGTCTCATCATTACTTAGAGTCTCATTATTACTTAGTCTCATCATTACTTAGTCTCATCATTACTTAGAGTCTCATCATTACTTAGAGTCTCATCATTACTATGAGTCTCATCATTGCTTAGTCTCATCATTACTTAGTCTCATCATTACTTAGTCTCATCATTACTTAGAGTCTCATCATTACTTAGAGTCTCATCATTACTTAGTCTCATCATTACTTAGTCTAATCGTTACTTAGAGTCTCATCATTACTTAGTCTAATCGTTACTTAGAGTCTCATCATTACTTAGAGTCTCATCATTACTTAGTCTCATCATTACTTAGAGTCTCATCATTACTTAGTCTCATCATTACTTAGAGTCTCATCATTACTTAGAGTCTCATCATTACTTAGAGTCTCATCATTACTTAGTCTCATCATTACTTAGTCTCATCATTACTTAGTCTAATCGTTACTTAGAGTCTCATCGTTACTTAGAGTCTCATCGTTACTTAGAGTCTCATCATTACTTAGAGTCTCATCATTACTTAGAGTCTCATCATTACTTAGTCTCATCATTACTTAGAGTCTCATCATTACTTAGAGTCTCATTACTTAGAGTCTCATCATTACTTAGAGTCTCATCATTACTTAGAGTCTCATCATTACTTGGTCTCATCATTACTTAGAGTCTCATCATTACTTAGTCTCATCATAACTTAGAGTCTCATCGTTACTTAGAGTCTCATCGTTACTTAGAGTCTCATCATTACTTAGAGTCTCATCATTACTTAGTCTCATCATTACTTAGTCTCATCATTACTTAGTCTCATCATTACTTAGAGTCTCATCATCACTTAGTCTCATCATTACTTAGAGTCTCATCATTACTTAGTCTCATCGTTACTTAGAGTCTCATCATTACTATGAGTCTCATCATTACTTAGTCTCATCATTACTTATTCTCATCATTACTTAGTCTCATCATTACTTAGAGTCTCATCATTACTTAGTCTCATCATTACTTAGAGTCTCATCATTACTTAGAGTCTCATTATTACTTAGTCTCATCATTACTTAGTCTCATCATTACTTAGAGTCTCATCATTACTTAGAGTCTCATCATTACTATGAGTCTCATCATTGCTTAGTCTCATCATTACTTAGTCTCATCATTACTTAGTCTCATCATTACTTAGAGTCTAATCGTTACTTAGAGTCTCATCATTACTTAGTCTCATTATTACTTAGAGTCTCATCATTACTTAGTCTCATCATTACTTAGAGTCTCATCATTACTTAGAGTCTCATCATTACTTAGTCTCATCGTTATTAAGAGTCCCATCATTACTTAGTCTCATCATTACTTAATCTCATCATTACTTAGTCTCATCATTACTTAGAGTCTCATTATTATTTAGAGTCTCATCATTACTTAGAGTCTCATCATTACTTAGAGTCTCATCATTACTTAGTCTCATCATTACTTAGTCTCATCATTACTTAGTCTCATCATTACTTAGAGTCTCATCATTACTTAGAGTCTCATCATTACTTAGTCTCATCATTACTTAGTCTCTCATCATTACTTAGTCTCATCATTACTTAGAGTCTCATAGTTACTTAGAGTCTCATCATTACTTAGTCTCATCATTACTTAGAGTCTCATCATTACTTAGTCTCATCATTACTTAGAGTCTCATCGTTACTTAGAGTCATCATTACTTAGAGTCTCATCATTACTTAGAGTCTCATCATTACTTAGTCTCATCATTACTTAGTCACATCATTACTTAGAGTCTCATCATTACTTAGTCTCATCATTACTTAGTCTCATCATTACTTAGTCTCATCATTACTTAGAGTCTCATCATTACTTAGTCTCATCGTTATTAAGAGTCCCATCATTACTTAGTCTCATCATTACTTAATCTCATCATTACTTAGAGTCTCATCATTACTTAGAGTCTCATCGTTACTTAGAGTCTCATCGTTACTTAGAGTCTCATCGTTACTTAGAGTCTCATCATTACTTAGTCTCATCATTACTTAGAGTCTTATCATTACTTAGAGTCTCATCATTACTTAGTCTCACATCATTACTTAGTCTCATCATTACTTAGTTTCATCATTACTTAGAGTCTAATCGTTACTTAGAGTCTCATCGTTACTTAGAGTCTCATCATTACTTAGTCTCATCATTACTTAGAGTCTCATCATTACTTAGAGTCTCATCATTAATTAGAGTCTCATCATTACTTAGTCTCATCATTACTTAGAGTCTCATTGTTACTTAGAGGCTCATCATTACTTAGAGTCTCATCATTACTTAGTCTCATCATTACTTAGTCTCATCATTACTTAGAGTCTCATTGTTACTTAGAGGCTCATCATTACTTAGAGTCTCATCATTACTTAGAGTCTGATCATTACTTAGTCTCATCATTACTTAGAATCTCATCGTTACTTAGAGTCTCATCATTACTTAGTCTCATCATTACTTAGAGTCTCATCATTACTTAGAGTCTCATCATTACTTAGTCTCATCATTACTTAGAGTCTCATCATTACTTAGTCTCATCATTACTTAGAGTCTCATCGTTACTTAGAGTCATCATTACTTAGAGTCTCATCATTACTTAGAGTCTCATCATTACTTAGTCTCATCATTACTTAGTCACATCATTACTTAGAGTCTCATCATTACTTAGTCTCATCATTACTTAGTCTCATCATTACTTAGTCTCATCATTACTTAGAGTCTCATCATTACTTAGTCTCATCGTTATTAAGAGTCCCATCATTACTTAGTCTCATCATTACTTAATCTCATCATTACTTAGAGTCTCATCATTACTTAGAGTCTCATCGTTACTTAGAGTCTCATCGTTACTTAGAGTCTCATCGTTACTTAGAGTCTCATCATTACTTAGTCTCATCATTACTTAGAGTCTTATCATTACTTAGAGTCTCATCATTACTTAGTCTCACATCATTACTTAGTCTCATCATTACTTAGTTTCATCATTACTTAGAGTCTAATCGTTACTTAGAGTCTCATCGTTACTTAGAGTCTCATCATTACTTAGTCTAATCATTACTTAGAGTCTCATCATTACTTAGTCTCATCATTACTTAGAGTCTCATCATTACTTAGAGTCTCATCATTACTTAGTCTCATCATTACTTAGAGTCTCATTGTTACTTAGAGGCTCATCATTACTTAGAGTCTCATCATTACTTAGTCTCATCATTACTTAGTCTCATCATTACTTAGAGTCTCATTGTTACTTAGAGGCTCATCATTACTTAGAGTCTCATCATTACTTAGAGTCTGATCATTACTTAGTCTCATCATTACTTAGAATCTCATCGTTACTTAGAGTCTCATCATTACTTAGTCTCATCATTACTTAGAGTCTCATCATTACTTAGAGTCTCATCATTACTTAGTCTCATCATTACTTAGAGTCTCATCATTACTTAGTCTCATCATTACTTAGTCTCATCATTACTTAGTCTAATCGTTACTTAGAGTCTCATCATTACTTAGAGTCTCATCATTACTTAGTCTCATCATTACTTAGAGTCTCATCATTACTTAGTCTCATCATTACTTAGAGTCTCATCATTACTTAGAGTCTCATCATTACTTAGTCTCATCATTACTTAGTCTCATCATTACTTAGTCTAATCGTTACTTAGAGTCTCATCGTTACTTAGAGTCTCATCGTTACTTAGAGTCTCATCATTACTTAGAGTCTCATCATTACTTAGAGTCTCATCATTACTTAGTCTCTCATTACTTAGAGTCTCATCATTACTTAGAGTCTCATTACTTAGAGTCTCATCATTACTTAGAGTCTCATCATTACTTAGTCTCATCATTACTTAGTCTCATCATTACTTAATCTAATCGTTACTTAGAGTCTCATCGTTACTTAGAGTCTCATCGTTACTTAGAGTCTCATCATTACTTAGAGTCTCATCATTACTTAGAGTCTCATCATTAATTGGTCTCATCATTACTTAGAGTCTCATCATTACTTAGTCTCATCATAACTTAGAGTCTCATCATTACAGAGTCTCATCATTACTTAGAGTCTCATCATTACTTAGTCTCATCATTACTTAGTCTCATCATTACTTAGTCTCATCATTACTTAGAGTCTCATCATCACTTAGTCTCATCGTTATTAAGAGTCCCATCATTACTTAGTCTCATCATTACTTAATCTCATCATTACTTAATCTCATCATTACTTAGAGTCTCATCGTTACTTAGAGTCTCATCGTTACTTAGAGTCTCATCATTACTTAGAGTCTCATCATTACTTAGAGTCTCATCATTACTTAGTCTCACATGATTACTTAGTCTTACATCATTACTTAGTCTCATCATTACTTAGAGTCTAATCGTTACTTGGAGTCTAATCGTTACTTAGAGTCTCATCGTTACTTAGAGTCTCATCATTACTTAGTCTCATCATTACTTAGAGTCTCATTATTATTTAGAGTCTCATCATTACTTAGAGTCTCATCATTACTTAGAGTCTCATCATTACTTAGTCTCATCATTACTTAGTCTCATCATTACTTAGTCTCATCATTACTTAGAGTCTCATCATTACTTAGAGTCTCATCATTACTTAGTCTCATCATTACTTAGAATCTCATCGTTACTTAGAGTCTCATCATTACTTAGTCTCATCATTACTTAGAGTCTCATCATTACTTAGAGTCTCATCATTACTTAGTCTCATCATTACTTAGAGTCTCATCATTACTTAGTCTCATCATTACTTAGTCTCATCATTACTTAGTCTAATCGTTACTTAGAGTCTCATCATTACTTAGAGTCTCATCATTACTTAGTCTCATCATTACTTAGAGTCTCATCATTACTTAGTCTCATCATTACTTAGAGTCTCATCATTACTTAGAGTCTCATCATTACTTAGAGTCTCATCATTACTTAGTCTCATCATTACTTAGTCTCATCATTACTTAGTCTAATCGTTACTTAGAGTCTCATCGTTACTTAGAGTCTCATCGTTACTTAGAGTCTCATCATTACTTAGAGTCTCATCATTACTTAGAGTCTCATCATTACTTAGTCTCATCATTACTTAGAGTCTCATCATTACTTAGAGTCTCATTACTTAGAGTCTCATCATTACTTAGAGTCTCATCATTACTTAGTCTCATCATTACTTAGTCTCATCATTACTTAGTCTAATCGTTACTTAGAGTCTCATCGTTACTTAGAGTCTCATCGTTACTTAGAGTCTCATCATTACTTAGAGTCTCATCATTACTTAGAGTCTCATCATTACTTGGTCTCATCATTACTTAGAGTCTCATCATTACTTAGTCTCATCATAACTTAGAGTCTCATCGTTACTTAGAGTCTCATCGTTACTTAGAGTCTCATCATTACTTAGAGTCTCATCATTACTTAGTCTCATCATTACTTAGTCTCATCATTACTTAGTCTCATCATTACTTAGAGTCTCATCATCACTTAGTCTCATCATTACTTAGAGTCTCATCATTACTTAGTCTCATCGTTACTTAGAGTCTCATCATTACTATGAGTCTCATCATTACTTAGTCTCATCATTACTTAGTCTCATCATTACTTAGTCTCATCATTACTTAGAGTCTCATCATTACTTAGTCTCATCATTACTTAGAGTCTCATCATTACTTAGAGTCTCATTATTACTTAGTCTCATCATTACTTAGTCTCATCATTACTTAGAGTCTCATCATTACTTAGAGTCTCATCATTACTATGAGTCTCATCATTGCTTAGTCTCATCATTACTTAGTCTCATCATTACTTAGTCTCATCATTACTTAGAGTCTCATCATTACTTAGAGTCTCATCATTACTTAGTCTCATCATTACTTAGTCTAATCGTTACTTAGAGTCTCATCATTACTTAGAGTCTCATCATTACTTAGTCTCATCATTACTTAGAGTCTCATCATTACTTAGTCTCATCATTACTTAGAGTCTCATCATTACTTAGAGTCTCATCATTACTTAGTCTCATCATTACTTAGTCTCATCATTACTTAGTCTAATCGTTACTTAGAGTCTCATCGTTACTTAGAGTCTCATCGTTACTTAGAGTCTCATCATTACTTAGAGTCTCATCATTACTTAGAGTCTCATCATTACTTAGTCTCATCATTACTTAGAGTCTCATCATTACTTAGAGTCTCATTACTTAGAGTCTCATCATTACTTAGAGTCTCATCATTACTTAGTCTCATCATTACTTAGTCTCATCATTACTTAGTCTAATCGTTACTTAGAGTCTCATCGTTACTTAGAGTCTCATCATTACTTAGAGTCTCATCATTACTTAGAGTCTCATCATTACTTGGTCTCATCATTACTTAGAGTCTCATCATTACTTAGTCTCATCATAACTTAGAGTCTCATCGTCACTTAGAGTCTCATCGTTACTTAGAGTCTCATCATTACTTAGAGTCTCATCATTACTTAGTCTCATCATTACTTAGTCTCATCATTACTTAGTCTCATCATTACTTAGAGTCTCATCATCACTTAGTCTCATCATTACTTAGAGTCTCATCATTACTTAGTCTCATCGTTACTTAGAGTCTCATCATTACTATGAGTCTCATCATTACTTAGTCTCATCATTACTTAGTCTCATCATTACTTAGTCTCATCATTACTTAGAGTCTCATCATTACTTAGTCTCATCATTACTTAGAGTCTCATCATTACTTAGAGTCTCATTATTACTTAGTCTCATCATTACTTAGTCTCATCATTACTTAGAGTCTCATCATTACTTAGAGTCTCATCATTACTATGAGTCTCATCATTGCTTAGTCTCATCATTACTTAGTCTCATCATTACTTAGTCTCATCATTACTTAGAGTCTAATCGTTACTTAGAGTCTCATCATTACTTAGTCTCATCATTACTTAGAGTCTCATCATTACTTAGTCTCATCATTACTTAGAGTCTCATCATTACTTAGAGTCTCATCATTACTTAGTCTCATCGTTATTAAGAGTCCCATCATTACTTAGTCTCATCATTACTTAATCTCATCATTACTTAGTCTCATCATTACTTAGAGTCTCATTATTATTTAGAGTCTCATCATTACTTAGAGTCTCATCATTACTTAGAGTCTCATCATTACTTAGTCTCATCATTACTTAGTCTCATCATTACTTAGTCTCATCATTACTTAGAGTCTCATCATTACTTAGAGTCTCATCATTACTTAGTCTCATCATTACTTAGTCTCTCATCATTACTTAGTCTCATCATTACTTAGAGTCTCATAGTTACTTAGAGTCTCATCATTACTTAGTCTCATCATTACTTAGAGTCTCATCATTACTTAGTCTCATCATTACTTAGAGTCTCATCGTTACTTAGAGTCATCATTACTTAGAGTCTCATCATTACTTAGAGTCTCATCATTACTTAGTCTCATCATTACTTAGTCACATCATTACTTAGAGTCTCATCATTACTTAGTCTCATCATTACTTAGTCTCATCATTACTTAGTCTCATCATTACTTAGAGTCTCATCATTACTTAGTCTCATCGTTATTAAGAGTCCCATCATTACTTAGTCTCATCATTACTTAATCTCATCATTACTTAGAGTCTCATCATTACTTAGAGTCTCATCGTTACTTAGAGTCTCATAGTTACTTAGAGTCTCATCGTTACTTAGAGTCTCATCATTACTTAGTCTCATCATTACTTAGAGTCTTATCATTACTTAGAGTCTCATCATTACTTAGTCTCACATCATTACTTAGTCTCATCATTACTTAGTTTCATCATTACTTAGAGTCTAATCGTTACTTAGAGTCTCATCGTTACTTAGAGTCTCATCATTACTTAGTCTCATCATTACTTAGAGTCTCATCATTACTTAGAGTCTCATCATTAATTAGAGTCTCATCATTACTTAGTCTCATCATTACTTAGAGTCTCATTGTTACTTAGAGGCTCATCATTACTTAGAGTCTCATCATTACTTAGTCTCATCATTACTTAGTCTCATCATTACTTAGAGTATCATTGTTACTTAGAGGCTCATCATTACTTAGAGTCTCATCATTACTTAGAGTCTGATCATTACTTAGTCTCATCATTACTTAGAATCTCATCGTTACTTAGAGTCTCATCATTACTTAGTCTCATCATTACTTAGAGTCTCATCATTACTTAGAGTCTCATCATTACTTAGTCTCATCATTACTTAGAGTCTCATCATTACTTAGTCTCATCATTACTTAGAGTCTCATCGTTACTTAGAGTCATCATTACTTAGAGTCTCATCATTACTTAGAGTCTCATCATTACTTAGTCTCATCATTACTTAGTCACATCATTACTTAGAGTCTCATCATTACTTAGTCTCATCATTACTTAGTCTCATCATTACTTAGTCTCATCATTACTTAGAGTCTCATCATTACTTAGTCTCATCGTTATTAAGAGTCCCATCATTACTTAGTCTCATCATTACTTAATCTCATCATTACTTAGAGTCTCATCATTACTTAGAGTCTCATCGTTACTTAGAGTCTCATCGTTACTTAGAGTCTCATCGTTACTTAGAGTCTCATCATTACTTAGTCTCATCATTACTTAGAGTCTTATCATTACTTAGAGTCTCATCATTACTTAGTCTCACATCATTACTTAGTCTCATCATTACTTAGTTTCATCATTACTTAGAGTCTAATCGTTACTTAGAGTCTCATCGTTACTTAGAGTCTCATCATTACTTAGTCTAATCATTACTTAGAGTCTCATCATTACTTAGTCTCATCATTACTTAGAGTCTCATCATTACTTAGAGTCTCATCATTACTTAGTCTCATCATTACTTAGAGTCTCATTGTTACTTAGAGGCTCATCATTACTTAGAGTCTCATCATTACTTAGTCTCATCATTACTTAGTCTCATCATTACTTAGAGTCTCATTGTTACTTAGAGGCTCATCATTACTTAGAGTCTCATCATTACTTAGAGTCTGATCATTACTTAGTCTCATCATTACTTAGAATCTCATCGTTACTTAGAGTCTCATCATTACTTAGTCTCATCATTACTTAGAGTCTCATCATTACTTAGAGTCTCATCATTACTTAGTCTCATCATTACTTAGAGTCTCATCATTACTTAGTCTCATCATTACTTAGTCTCATCATTACTTAGTCTAATCGTTACTTAGAGTCTCATCATTACTTAGAGTCTCATCATTACTTAGTCTCATCATTACTTAGAGTCTCATCATTACTTAGTCTCATCATTACTTAGAGTCTCATCATTACTTAGAGTCTCATCATTACTTAGAGTCTCATCATTACTTAGTCTCATCATTACTTAGTCTCATCATTACTTAGTCTAATCGTTACTTAGAGTCTCATCGTTACTTAGAGTCTCATCGTTACTTAGAGTCTCATCATTACTTAGAGTCTCATCATTACTTAGAGTCTCATCATTACTTAGTCTCATCATTACTTAGAGTCTCATCATTACTTAGAGTCTC
Organism: Eucyclogobius newberryi; assembly: GCF_026437365.1. Taxonomy (NCBI): domain Eukaryota; kingdom Metazoa; phylum Chordata; class Actinopteri; order Gobiiformes; family Gobiidae; genus Eucyclogobius; species Eucyclogobius newberryi. Next base: position 189,156 of record NW_027316534.1, read on the forward strand.
ATTACTTAGAGTCTCATCATTACTTAGAGTCTCATCATTACTTAGTCTCATCATTACTTAGTCTCATCATTACTTAGTCTAATCGTTACTTAGAGTCTCATCGTTACTTAGAGTCTCATCGTTACTTAGAGTCTCATCATTACTTAGAGTCTCATCATTACTTAGAGTCTCATCATTACTTGGTCTCATCATTACTTAGAGTCTCATCATTACTTAGTCTCATCATAACTTAGAGTCTCATCATTACAGAGTCTCATCATTACTTAGAGTCTCATCATTACTTAGTCTCATCATTACTTAGTCTCATCATTACTTAGTCTCATCATTACTTAGAGTCTCATCATCACTTAGTCTCATCGTTATTAAGAGTCCCATCATTACTTAGTCTCATCATTACTTAATCTCATCATTACTTAATCTCATCATTACTTAGAGTCTCATCGTTACTTAGAGTCTCATCATTACTTAGAGTCTCATCATTACTTAGAGTCTCATCATTACTTAGTCTCACATGATTACTTAGTCTTACATCATTACTTAGTCTCATCATTACTTAGAGTCTAATCGTTACTTGGAGTCTAATCGTTACTTAGAGTCTCATCGTTACTTAGAGTCTCATCATTACTTAGTCTCATCATTACTTAGAGTCTCATTATTATTTAGAGTCTCATCATTACTTAGAGTCTCATCATTACTTAGAGTCTCATCATTACTTAGTCTCATCATTACTTAGTCTCATCATTACTTAGTCTCATCATTACTTAGAGTCTCATCATTACTTAGAGTCTCATCATTACTTAGTCTCATCATTACTTAGAATCTCATCGTTACTTAGAGTCTCATCATTACTTAGTCTCATCATTACTTAGAGTCTCATCATTACTTAGAGTCTCATCATTACTTAGTCTCATCATTACTTAGAGTCTCATCATTACTTAGTCTCATCATTACTTAGTCTCATCATTACTTAGTCTAATCGTTACTTAGAGTCTCATCATTACTTAGAGTCTCATCATTACTTAGTCTCATCATTACTTAGAGTCTCATCATTACTTAGTCTCATCATTACTTAGAGTCTCATCATTACTTAGAGTCTCATCATTACTTAGAGTCTCATCATTACTTAGTCTCATCATTACTTAGTCTCATCATTACTTAGTCTAATCGTTACTTAGAGTCTCATCGTTACTTAGAGTCTCATCGTTACTTAGAGTCTCATCATTACTTAGAGTCTCATCATTACTTAGAGTCTCATCATTACTTAGTCTCATCATTACTTAGAGTCTCATCATTACTTAGAGTCTCATTACTTAGAGTCTCATCATTACTTAGAGTCTCATCATTACTTAGTCTCATCATTACTTAGTCTCATCATTACTTAGTCTAATCGTTACTTAGAGTCTCATCGTTACTTAGAGTCTCATCGTTACTTAGAGTCTCATCATTACTTAGAGTCTCATCATTACTTGGTCTCATCATTACTTAGAGTCTCATCATTACTTAGTCTCATCATAACTTAGAGTCTCATCGTTACTTAGAGTCTCATCGTTACTTAGAGTCTCATCATTACTTAGAGTCTCATCATTACTTAGTCTCATCATTACTTAGTCTCATCATTACTTAGTCTCATCATTACTTAGAGTCTCATCATTACTTAGTCTCATCGTTACTTAGAGTCTCATCATTACTATGAGTCTCATCATTACTTAGTCTCATCATTACTTAGTCTCATCATTACTTAGTCTCATCATTACTTAGAGTCTCATCATTACTTAGTCTCATCATTACTTAGAGTCTCATTATTACTTAGTCTCATCATTACTTAGTCTCATCATTACTTAGAGTCTCATCATTACTTAGAGTCTCATCATTACTATGAGTCTCATCATTGCTTAGTCTCATCATTACTTAGTCTCATCATTACTTAGTCTCATCATTACTTAGAGTCTCATCATTACTTAGAGTCTCATCATTACTTAGTCTCATCATTACTTAGTCTAATCGTTACTTAGAGTCTCATCATTACTTAGAGTCTCATCATTACTTAGTCTCATCATTACTTAGAGTCTCATCATTACTTAGTCTCATCATTACTTAGAGTCTCATCATTACTTAGAGTCTCATCATTACTTAGAGTCTCATCATTACTTAGTCTCATCATTACTTAGTCTCATCATTACTTAGTCTAATCGTTACTTAGAGTCTCATCGTTACTTAGAGTCTCATCGTTACTTAGAGTCTCATCATTACTTAGAGTCTCATCATTACTTAGAGTCTCATCATTACTTAGAGTCTCATCATTACTTAGTCTCATCATTACTTAGAGTCTCATCATTACTTAGAGTCTCATTACTTAGAGTCTCATCATTACTTAGAGTCTCATCATTACTTAGTCTCATCATTACTTAGTCTCATCATTACTTAGTCTAATCGTTACTTAGAGTCTCATCGTTACTTAGAGTCTCATCATTACTTAGAGTCTCATCATTACTTAGAGTCTCATCATTACTTGGTCTCATCATTACTTAGAGTCTCATCATTACTTAGTCTCATCATAACTTAGAGTCTCATCGTTACTTAGAGTCTCATCGTTACTTAGAGTCTCATCATTACTTAGAGTCTCATCATTACTTAGTCTCATCATTACTTAGTCTCATCATTACTTAGTCTCATCATTACTTAGAGTCTCATCATCACTTAGTCTCATCATTACTTAGAGTCTCATCATTACTTAGTCTCATCGTTACTTAGAGTCTCATCATTACTATGAGTCTCATCATTACTTAGTCTCATCATTACTTAGTCTCATCATTACTTAGTCTCATCATTACTTAGAGTCTCATCATTACTTAGTCTCATCATTACTTAGAGTCTCATCATTACTTAGAGTCTCATTATTACTTAGTCTCATCATTACTTAGTCTCATCATTACTTAGAGTCTCATCATTACTTAGAGTCTCATCATTACTATGAGTCTCATCATTGCTTAGTCTCATCATTACTTAGTCTCATCATTACTTAGTCTCATCATTACTTAGAGTCTAATCGTTACTTAGAGTCTCATCATTACTTAGTCTCATCATTACTTAGAGTCTCATCATTACTTAGTCTCATCATTACTTAGAGTCTCATCATTACTTAGTCTCATCATTACTTAGAGTCTCATCGTTACTTAGAGTCATCATTACTTAGAGTCTCATCATTACTTAGAGTCTCATCATTACTTAGTCTCATCATTACTTAGTCACATCATTACTTAGAGTCTCATCATTACTTAGTCTCATCATTACTTAGTCTCATCATTACTTAGTCTCATCATTACTTAGAGTCTCATCATTACTTAGTCTCATCGTTATTAAGAGTCCCATCATTACTTAGTCTCATCATTACTTAATCTCATCATTACTTAGAGTCTCATCATTACTTAGAGTCTCATCGTTACTTAGAGTCTCATCGTTACTTAGAGTCTCATCGTTACTTAGAGTCTCATCATTACTTAGTCTCATCATTACTTAGAGTCTTATCATTACTTAGAGTCTCATCATTACTTAGTCTCACATCATTACTTAGTCTCATCATTACTTAGTTTCATCATTACTTAGAGTCTAATCGTTACTTAGAGTCTCATCGTTACTTAGAGTCTCATCATTACTTAGTCTCATCATTACTTAGAGTCTCATCATTACTTAGAGTCTCATCATTAATTAGAGTCTCATCATTACTTAGTCTCATCATTACTTAGAGTCTCATTGTTACTTAGAGGCTCATCATTACTTAGAGTCTCATCATTACTTAGTCTCATCATTACTTAGTCTCATCATTACTTAGAGTCTCATTGTTACTTAGAGGCTCATCATTACTTAGAGTCTCATCATTACTTAAAGTCTGATCATTACTTAGTCTCATCATTACTTAGAATCTCATCGTTACTTAGAGTCTCATCATTACTTAGTCTCATCATTACTTAGAGTCTCATCATTACTTAGAGTCTCATCATTACTTAGTCTCATCATTACTTAGAGTCTCATCATTACTTAGAGTCTCATCATTACAGAGTCTCATCATTACTTAGAGTCTCATCATTACTTAGTCTCATCATTACTTAGTCTCATCATTACTTAGTCTCATCATTACTTAGAGTCTCATCATCACTTAGTCTCATCGTTATTAAGAGTCCCATCATTACTTAGTCTCATCATTACTTAATCTCATCATTACTTAATCTCATCATTACTTAGAGTCTCATCGTTACTTAGAGTCTCATCGTTACTTAGAGTCTCATCATTACTTAGAGTCTCATCATTACTTAGAGTCTCATCATTACTTAGTCTCACATGATTACTTAGTCTTACATCATTACTTAGTCTCATCATTACTTAGAGTCTAATCGTTACTTGGAGTCTAATCGTTACTTAGAGTCTCATCGTTACTTAGAGTCTCATCATTACTTAGTCTCATCATTACTTAGAGTCTCATTATTATTTAGAGTCTCATCATTACTTAGAGTCTCATCATTACTTAGAGTCTCATCATTACTTAGTCTCATCATTACTTAGTCTCATCATTACTTAGTCTCATCATTACTTAGAGTCTCATCATTACTTAGAGTCTCATCATTACTTAGTCTCATCATTACTTAGAATCTCATCGTTACTTAGAGTCTCATCATTACTTAGTCTCATCATTACTTAGAGTCTCATCATTACTTAGAGTCTCATCATTACTTAGTCTCATCATTACTTAGAGTCTCATCATTACTTAGTCTCATCATTACTTAGTCTCATCATTACTTAGTCTAATCGTTACTTAGAGTCTCATCATTACTTAGAGTCTCATCATTACTTAGTCTCATCATTACTTAGAGTCTCATCATTACTTAGTCTCATCATTACTTAGAGTCTCATCATTACTTAGAGTCTCATCATTACTTAGAGTCTCATCATTACTTAGTCTCATCATTACTTAGTCTCATCATTACTTAGTCTAATCGTTACTTAGAGTCTCATCGTTACTTAGAGTCTCATCGTTACTTAGAGTCTCATCATTACTTAGAGTCTCATCATTACTTAGAGTCTCATCATTACTTAGTCTCATCATTACTTAGAGTCTCATCATTACTTAGAGTCTCATTACTTAGAGTCTCATCATTACTTAGAGTCTCATCATTACTTAGTCTCATCATTACTTAGTCTCATCATTACTTAGTCTAATCGTTACTTAGAGTCTCATCGTTACTTAGAGTCTCATCGTTACTTAGAGTCTCATCATTACTTAGAGTCTCATCATTACTTAGTCTCATCATTACTTGGTCTCATCATTACTTAGAGTCTCATCATTACTTAGTCTCATCATAACTTAGAGCCTCATCGTTACTTAGAGTCTCATCGTTACTTAGAGTCTCATCATTACTTAGAGTCTCATCATTACTTAGTCTCATCATTACTTAGTCTCATCATTACTTAGTCTCATCATTACTTAGAGTCTCATCATCACTTAGTCTCATCATTACTTAGAGTCTCATCATTACTTAGTCTCATCGTTACTTAGAGTCTCATCATTACTATGAGTCTCATCATTACTTAGTCTCATCATTACTTAGTCTCATCATTACTTAGTCTCATCATTACTTAGAGTCTCATCATTACTTAGTCTCATCATTACTTAGAGTCTCATCATTACTTAGAGTCTCATTATTACTTAGTCTCATCATTACTTAGTCTCATCATTACTTAGAGTCTCATCATTACTTAGAGTCTCATCATTACTATGAGTCTCATCATTGCTTAGTCTCATCATTACTTAGTCTCATCATTACTTAGTCTCATCATTACTTAGAGTCTCATCATTACTTAGAGTCTCATCATTACTTAGTCTCATCATTACTTAGTCTAATCGTTACTTAGAGTCTCATCATTACTTAGTCTAATCGTTACTTAGAGTCTCATCATTACTTAGAGTCTCATCATTACTTAGTCTCATCATTACTTAGAGTCTCATCATTACTTAGTCTCATCATTACTTAGAGTCTCATCATTACTTAGAGTCTCATCATTACTTAGAGTCTCATCATTACTTAGTCTCATCATTACTTAGTCTCATCATTACTTAGTCTAATCGTTACTTAGAGTCTCATCGTTACTTAGAGTCTCATCGTTACTTAGAGTCTCATCATTACTTAGAGTCTCATCATTACTTAGAGTCTCATCATTACTTAGTCTCATCATTACTTAGAGTCTCATCATTACTTAGAGTCTCATTACTTAGAGTCTCATCATTACTTAGAGTCTCATCATTACTTAGTCTCATCATTACTTAGTCTCATCATTACTTAGTCTAATCGTTACTTAGAGTCTCATCGTTACTTAGAGTCTCATCATTACTTAGAGTCTCATCATTACTTAGAGTCTCATCATTACTTGGTCTCATCATTACTTAGAGTCTCATCATTACTTAGTCTCATCATAACTTAGAGTCTCATTGTTACTTAGAGTCTCATCGTTACTTAGAGTCTCATCATTACTTAGAGTCTCATCATTACTTAGTCTCATCATTACTTAGTCTCATCATTACTTAGTCTCATCATTACTTAGAGTCTCATCATCACTTAGTCTCATCATTACTTAGAGTCTCATCATTACTTAGTCTCATCGTTACTTAGAGTCTCATCATTACTATGAGTCTCATCATTACTTAGTCTCATCATTACTTAGTCTCATCATTACTTAGTCTCATCATTACTTAGAGTCTCATCATTACTTAGTCTCATCATTACTTAGAGTCTCATCATTACTTAGAGTCTCATTATTACTTAGTCTCATCATTACTTAGTCTCATCATTACTTAGAGTCTCATCATTACTTAGAGTCTCATCATTACTATGAGTCTCATCATTGCTTAGTCTCATCATTACTTAGTCTCATCATTACTTAGTCTCATCATTACTTAGAGTCTAATCGTTACTTAGAGTCTCATCATTACTTAGTCTCATCATTACTTAGAGTCTCATCATTACTTAGTCTCATCATTACTTAGAGTCTCATCATTACTTAGAGTCTCATCATTACTTAGTCTCATCGTTATTAAGATTCCCATCATTACTTAGTCTCATCATTACTTAATCTCATCATTACTTAGTCTCATCATTACTTAGAGTCTCATTATTATTTAGAGTCTCATCATTACTTAGAGTCTCATCATTACTTAGAGTCTCATCATTACTTAGTCTCATCATTACTTAGTCTCATCATTACTTAGTCTCATCATTACTTAGAGTCTCATCATTACTTAGAGTCTCATCATTACTTAGTCTCATCATTACTTAGTCTCTCATCATTACTTAGTCTCATCATTACTTAGAGTCTCATCGTTACTTAGAGTCATCATTACTTAGAGTCTCATCATTACTTAGAGTCTCATCATTTTTTAGTCTCATCATTACTTAGTCACATCATTACTTAGAGTCTCATCATTACTTAGTCTCATCATTACTTAGTCTCATCATTACTTAGTCTCATCATTACTTAGAGTCTCATCATTACTTAGTCTCATCGTTATTAAGAGTCCCATCATTACTTAGTCTCATCATTACTTAATCTCATCATTACTTAGAGTCTCATCATTACTTAGAGTCTCATCGTTACTTAGAGTCTCATCGTTACTTAGAGTCTCATCGTTACTTAGAGTCTCATCATTACTTAGTCTCATCATTACTTAGAGTCTTATCATTACTTAGAGTCTCATCATTACTTAGTCTCACATCATTACTTAGTCTCATCATTACTTAGTTTCATCATTACTTAGAGTCTAATCGTTACTTAGAGTCTCATCGTTACTTAGAGTCTCATCATTACTTAGTCTCATCATTACTTAGAGTCTCATCATTACTTAGAGTCTCATCATTAATTAGAGTCTCATCATTACTTAGTCTCATCATTACTTAGAGTCTCATTGTTACTTAGAGGCTCATCATTACTTAGAGTCTCATCATTACTTAGTCTCATCATTACTTAGTCTCATCATTACTTAGAGTCTCATTGTTACTTAGAGGCTCATCATTACTTAGAGTCTCATCATTACTTAAAGTCTGATCATTACTTAGTCTCATCATTACTTAGAATCTCATCGTTACTTAGAGTCTCATCATTACTTAGTCTCATCATTACTTAGAGTCTCATCATTACTTAGAGTCTCATCATTACTTAGTCTCATCATTACTTAGAGTCTCATCATTACTTAGTCTCATCATTACTTAGAGTCTCATCGTTACTTAGAGTCATCATTACTTAGAGTCTCATCATTACTTAGAGTCTCATCATTACTTAGTCTCATCATTACTTAGTCACATCATTACTTAGAGTCTCATCATTACTTAGTCTCATCATTACTTAGTCTCATCATTACTTAGTCTCATCATTACTTAGAGTCTCATCATTACTTAGTCTCATCGTTATTAAGAGTCCCATCATTACTTAGTCTCATCATTACTTAATCTCATCATTACTTAGAGTCTCATCATTACTTAGAGTCTCATCGTTACTTAGAGTCTCATCGTTACTTAGAGTCTCATCGTTACTTAGAGTCTCATCATTACTTAGTCTCATCATTACTTAGTTTCATCATTACTTAGAGTCTAATCGTTACTTAGAGTCTCATCGTTACTTAGAGTCTCATCATTACTTAGTCTAATCATTACTTAGAGTCTCATCATTACTTAGTCTCATCATTACTTAGAGTCTCATCATTACTTAGAGTCTCATCATTAATTAGAGTCTCATCATTACTTAGTCTCATCATTACTTAGAGTCTCATTGTTACTTAGAGGCTCATCATTACTTAGAGTCTCATCATTACTTAGTCTCATCATTACTTAGTCTCATCATTACTTAGAGTCTCATTGTTACTTAGAGGCTCATCATTACTTAGAGTCTCATCATTACTTAGAGTCTGATCATTACTTAGTCTCATCATTACTTAGAATCTCATCGTTACTTAGAGTCTCATCATTACTTAGTCTCATCATTACTTAGAGTCTCATCATTACTTAGAGTCTCATCATTACTTAGTCTCATCATTACTTAGAGTCTCATCATTACTTAGTCTCATCATTACTTAGTCTCATCATTACTTAGTCTAATCGTTACTTAGAGTCTCATCATTACTTAGAGTCTCATCATTACTTAGTCTCATCATTACTTAGAGTCTCATCATTACTTAGTCTCATCATTACTTAGAGTCTCATCATTACTTAGAGTCTCATCATTACTTAGAGTCTCATCATTACTTAGTCTCATCATTACTTAGTCTCATCATTACTTAGTCTAATCGTTACTTAGAGTCTCATCGTTACTTAGAGTCTCATCGTTACTTAGAGTCTCATCATTACTTAGAGTCTCATCATTACTTAGTCTCATCATTACTTAGAGTCTCATCATTACTTAGAGTCTCATTACTTAGAGTCTCATCATTACTTAGAGTCTCATCATTACTTAGTCTCATCATTACTTAGTCTCATCATTACTTAGTCTAATCGTTACTTAGAGTCTCATCGTTACTTAGAGTCTCATCGTTACTTAGAGTCTCATCATTACTTAGAGTCTCATCATTACTTAGAGTCTCATCATTACTTGGTCTCATCATTACTTAGAGTCTCATCATTACTTAGTCTCATCATAACTTAGAGTCTCATCGTTACTTAGAGTCTCATCGTTACTTAGAGTCTCATCATTACTTAGAGTCTCATCATTACTTAGTCTCATCATTACTTAGTCTCATCATTACTTAGTCTCATCATTACTTAGAGTCTCATCATCACTTAGTCTCATCATTACTTAGAGTCTCATCATTACTTAGTCTCATCGTTACTTAGAGTCTCATCATTACTATGAGTCTCATCATTACTTAGTCTCATCATTACTTAGTCTCATCATTACTTAGTCTCATCATTACTTAGAGTCTCATCATTACTTAGTCTCATCATTACTTAGAGTCTCATCATTACTTAGAGTCTCATTATTACTTAGTCTCATCATTACTTAGTCTCATCATTACTTAGAGTCTCATCATTACTTAGAGTCTCATCATTACTATGAGTCTCATCATTGCTTAGTCTCATCATTACTTAGTCTCATCATTACTTAGTCTCATCATTACTTAGAGTCTAATCGTTACTTAGAGTCTCATCATTACTTAGTCTCATCATTACTTAGAGTCTCATCATTACTTAGTCTCATCATTACTTAGAGTCTCATCATTACTTAGAGTCTCATCATTACTTAGTCTCATCGTTATTAAGAGTCCCATCATTACTTAGTCTCATCATTACTTAATCTCATCATTACTTAGTCTCATCATTACTTAGAGTCTCATTATTATTTAGAGTCTCATCATTACTTAGAGTCTCATCATTACTTAGAGTCTCATCATTACTTAGTCTCATCATTACTTAGTCTCATCATTACTTAGTCTCATCATTACTTAGAGTCTCATCATTACTTAGAGTCTCATCATTACTTAGTCTCATCATTACTTAGTCTCTCATCATTACTTAGTCTCATCATTACTTAGAGTCTCATAGTTACTTAGAGTCTCATCATTACTTAGTCTCATCATTACTTAGAGTCTCATCATTACTTAGTCTCATCATTACTTAGTCTCATCGTTACTTAGAGTCATCATTACTTAGAGTCTCATCATTACTTAGTCTCATCATTACTTAGTCTCATCATTACTTAGTCTCATCATTACTTAGAGTCTCATCATTACTTAGTCTCATCGTTATTAAGAGTCCCATCATTACTTAGTCTCATCATTACTTAATCTCATCATTACTTAGAGTCTCATCATTACTTAGAGTCTCATCGTTACTTAGAGTCTCATCGTTACTTAGAGTCTCATCGTTACTTAGAGTCTCATCATTACTTAGAGTCTCATCATTACTTAGTCTCATCGTTATTAAGAGTCCCATCATTACTTAGTCTCATCATTACTTAATCTCATCATTACTTAGAGTCTCATCATTACTTAGAGTCTCATCGTTACTTAGAGTCTCATCGTTACTTAGAGTCTCATCGTTACTTAGAGTCTCATCATTACTTAGAGTCTCATCATTACTTAGTCTCATCATTACTTAGTCACATCATTACTTAGAGTCTCATCATTACTTAGTCTCATCATTACTTAGTCTCATCATTACTTAGTCTCATCATTACTTAGAGTCTCATCATTACTTAGTCTCATCGTTATTAAGAGTCCCATCATTACTTAGTCTCATCATTACTTAATCTCATCATTACTTAGAGTCTCATCATTACTTAGAGTCTCATCGTTACTTAGAGTCTCATCATTACTTAGTCTCATCATTACTTAGAGTCTCATCATTACTTAGAGTCTCATCATTACTTAGTCTCATCATTACTTAGAGTCTCATCATTACTTAGTCTCATCATTACTTAGTCTCATCATTACTTAGTCTAATCGTTACTTAGAGTCTCATCATTACTTAGAGTCTCATCATTACTTAGTCTCATCATTACTTAGAGTCTCATCATTACTTAGTCTCATCATTACTTAGAGTCTCATCATTACTTAGAGTCTCATCATTACTTAGAGTCTCATCATTACTTAGTCTCATCATTACTTAGTCTCATCATTACTTAGTCTAATCGTTACTTAGAGTCTCATTGTTACTTAGAGTCTCATCGTTACTTAGAGTCTCATCATTACTTAGAGTCTCATCATTACTTAGAGTCTCATCATTACTTAGTCTCATCATTACTTAGAGTCTCATCATTACTTAGAGTCTCATTACTTAGAGTCTCATCATTACTTAGAGTCTCATCATTACTTAGTCTCATCATTACTTAGTCTCATCATTACTTAGTCTAATCGTTACTTAGAGTCTCATCGTTACTTAGAGTCTCATCGTTACTTAGAGTCTCATCATTACTTAGAGTCTCATCATTACTTAGAGTCTCATCATTACTTGGTCTCATCATTACTTAGAGTCTCATCATTACTTAGTCTCATCATAACTTAGAGTCTCATCGTTACTTAGAGTCTCATCGTTACTTAGAGTCTCATCATTACTTAGAGTCTCATCATTACTTAGTCTCATCATTACTTAGTCTCATCATTACTTAGTCTCATCATTACTTAGAGTCTCATCATCACTTAGTCTCATCATTACTTAGAGTCTCATCATTACTTAGTCTCATCGTTACTTAGAGTCTCATCATTACTATGAGTCTCATCATTACTTAGTCTCATCATTACTTAGTCTCATCATTACTTAGTCTCATCATTACTTAGAGTCTCATCATTACTTAGTCTCATCATTACTTAGAGTCTCATCATTACTTAGAGTCTCATTATTACTTAGTCTCATCATTACTTAGTCTCATCATTACTTAGAGTCTCATCATTACTTAGAGTCTCATCATTACTATGAGTCTCATCATTGCTTAGTCTCATCATTACTTAGTCTCATCATTACTTAGTCTCATCATTACTTAGAGTCTAATCGTTACTTAGAGTCTCATCATTACTTAGTCTCATCATTACTTAGAGTCTCATCATTACTTAGTCTCATCATTACTTAGAGTCTCATCATTACTTAGAGTCTCATCATTACTTAGTCTCATCGTTATTAAGAGTCCCATCATTACTTAGTCTCATCATTACTTAATCTCATCATTACTTAGTCTCATCATTACTTAGAGTCTCATTATTATTTAGAGTCTCATCATTACTTAGAGTCTCATCATTACTTAGAGTCTCATCATTACTTAGTCTCATCATTACTTAGTCTCATCATTACTTAGTCTCATCATTACTTAGAGTCTCATCATTACTTAGAGTCTCATCATTACTTAGTCTCATCATTACTTAGTCTCTCATCATTACTTAGTCTCATCATTACTTAGAGTCTCATAGTTACTTAGAGTCTCATCATTACTTAGTCTCATCATTACTTAGAGTCTCATCATTACTTAGTCTCATCATTACTTAGTCTCATCGTTACTTAGAGTCATCATTACTTAGAGTCTCATCATTACTTAGTCTCATCATTACTTAGTCTCATCATTACTTAGTCTCATCATTACTTAGAGTCTCATCATTACTTAGTCTCATCGTTATTAAGAGTCCCATCATTACTTAGTCTCATCATTACTTAATCTCATCATTACTTAGAGTCTCATCATTACTTAGAGTCTCATCGTTACTTAGAGTCTCATCGTTACTTAGAGTCTCATCGTTACTTAGAGTCTCATCATTACTTAGAGTCTCATCATTACTTAGTCTCATCGTTATTAAGAGTCCCATCATTACTTAGTCTCATCATTACTTAATCTCATCATTACTTAGAGTCTCATCATTACTTAGAGTCTCATCGTTACTTAGAGTCTCATCGTTACTTAGAGTCTCATCGTTACTTAGAGTCTCATCATTACTTAGAGTCTCATCATTACTTAGTCTCATCATTACTTAGTCACATCATTACTTAGAGTCTCATCATTACTTAGTCTCATCATTACTTAGTCTCATCATTACTTAGTCTCATCATTACTTAGAGTCTCATCATTACTTAGTCTCATCGTTATTAAGAGTCCCATCATTACTTAGTCTCATCATTACTTAATCTCATCATTACTTAGAGTCTCATCATTACTTAGAGTCTCATCGTTACTTAGAGTCTCATCGTTACTTAGAGTCTCATCGTTACTTAGAGTCTCATCATTACTTAGTCTCATCATTACTTAGAGTCTTATCATTACTTAGAGTCTCATCATTACTTAGTCTCACATCATTACTTAGTCTCATCATTACTTAGTTTCATCATTACTTAGAGTCTAATCGTTACTTAGAGTCTCATCGTTACTTAGAGTCTCATCATTACTTAGTCTCATCATTACTTAGAGTCTCATCATTACTTAGAGTCTCATCATTAATTAGAGTCTCATCATTACTTAGTCTCATCATTACTTAGAGTCTCATTGTTACTTAGTCTCATCATTACTTAGAGTCTCATCATTACTTAGTCTCATCATTACTTAGTCTCATCATTACTTAGAGTCTCATTGTTACTTAGAGGCTCATCATTACTTAGAGTCTCATCATTACTTAGAGTCTGATCATTACTTAGTCTCATCATTACTTAGAATCTCATCGTTACTTAGAGTCTCATCATTACTTAGTCTCATCATTACTTAGAGTCTCATCATTACTTAGAGTCTCATCATTACTTAGTCTCATCATTACTTAGAGTCTCATCATTACTTAGTCTCATCATTACTTAGAGTCTCATCGTTACTTAGAGTCATCATTACTTAGAGTCTCATCATTACTTAGAGTCTCATCATTACTTAGTCTCATCATTACTTAGTCACATCATTACTTAGAGTCTCATCATTACTTAGTCTCATCATTACTTAGTCTCATCATTACTTAGTCTCATCATTACTTAGAGTCTCATCATTACTTAGTCTCATCGTTATTAAGAGTCCCATCATTACTTAGTCTCATCATTACTTAATCTCATCATTACTTAGAGTCTCATCATTACTTAGAGTCTCATCGTTACTTAGAGTCTCATCGTTACTTAGAGTCTCATCGTTACTTAGAGTCTCATCATTACTTAGTCTCATCATTACTTAGAGTCTTATCATTACTTAGAGTCTCATCATTACTTAGTCTCACATCATTACTTAGTCTCATCATTACTTAGTTTCATCATTACTTAGAGTCTAATCGTTACTTAGAGTCTCATCGTTACTTAGAGTCTCATCATTACTTAGTCTAATCATTACTTAGAGTCTCATCATTACTTAGTCTCATCATTACTTAGAGTCTCATCATTACTTAGAGTCTCATCATTAATTAGAGTCTCATCATTACTTAGTCTCATCATTACTTAGAGTCTCATTGTTACTTAGAGGCTCATCATTACTTAGAGTCTCATCATTACTTAGTCTCATCATTACTTAGTCTCATCATTACTTAGAGTCTCATTGTTACTTAGAGGCTCATCATTACTTAGAGTCTCATCATTACTTAGAGTCTCATCATTACTTAGAGTCTCATCATTACTTAGTCTCATCATTACTTAGAGTCTCATCATTACTTAGTCTCATCATTACTTAGTCTCATCATTACTTAGTCTAATCGTTACTTAGAGTCTCATCATTACTTAGAGTCTCATCATTACTTAGTCTCATCATTACTTAGAGTCTCATCATTACTTAGTCTCATCATTACTTAGAGTCTCATCATTACTTAGAGTCTCATCATTACTTAGAGTCTCATCATTACTTAGTCTCATCATTACTTAGTCTCATCATTACTTAGTCTAATCGTTACTTAGAGTCTCATCGTTACTTAGAGTCTCATCGTTACTTAGAGTCTCATCATTACTTAGAGTCTCACCATTACTTAGAGTCTCATCATTACTTAGTCTCATCATTACTTAGAGTTTCATCATTACTTAGAGTCTCATTACTTAGAGTCTCATCATTACTTAGAGTCTCATCATTACTTAGTCTCATCATTACTTAGTCTCATCATTACTTAGTCTAATCGTTACTTAGAGTCTCATCGTTACTTAGAGTCTCATCGTCACTTAGAGTCTCATCATTACTTAGAGTCTCATCATTACTTAGAGTCTCATCATTACTTGGTCTCATCATTACTTAGAGTCTCATCATTACTTAGTCTCATCATAACTTAGAGTCTCATCATTACAGAGTCTCATCATTACTTAGAGTCTCATCATTACTTAGTCTCATCATTACTTAGTCTCATCATTACTTAGTCTCATCATTACTTAGAGTCTCATCATCACTTAGTCTCATCGTTATTAAGAGTCCCATCATTACTTAGTCTCATCATTACTTAATCTCATCATTACTTAATCTCATCATTACTTAGAGTCTCATCGTTACTTAGAGTCTCATCGTTACTTAGAGTCTCATCATTACTTAGAGTCTCATCATTACTTAGAGTCTCATCATTACTTAGTCTCACATGATTACTTAGTCTTACATCATTACTTAGTCTCATCATTACTTAGAGTCTAATCGTTACTTGGAGTCTAATCGTTACTTAGAGTCTCATCGTTACTTAGAGTCTCATCATTACTTAGTCTCATCATTACTTAGAGTCTCATTATTATTTATAGTCTCATCATTACTTAGAGTCTCATCATTACTTAGAGTCTCATCATTACTTAGTCTCATCATTACTTAGTCTCATCATTACTTAGTCTCATCATTACTTAGAGTCTCATCATTACTTAGAGTCTCATCATTACTTAGTCTCATCATTACTTAGTCTCTCATCATTACTTAGTCTCATCATTACTTAGAGTCTCATCATTACTTAGAGTCTCATCATTACTTAGTCTCATCATTACTTAGAGTCTCATCATTACTTAGAGTCTCATCATTACTTAGTCTCATCATTACTTAGTCTCATCATAACTTAGAGTCTCATCATTACTTAGTCTCATCATTACTTAGAGTCTCATCATTACTTAGAGTCTCATCATTACTTAGTCTCATCATTACTTAGTCTCATCATTACTTAGAGTCTCATCATTACTTAGAGTCTCATCATTACTTAGTCTCATCATTACTTAGTCTCATCATTACTTAGAGTCTCATCATTACTTAGAGTCTCATCATTACTTAGAGTCTCATCATTACTTAGTCTCATCATTACTTAGAGTCTCATCATTACTTAGAGTCTCATCATTACTTAGAGTCTCATCATTACTTAGAGTCTCATCATTACTTAGTCTCATCATTACTTAGAGTCTCATCATTACTTAGAGTCTCATCATTACTTAGTCTCATCATTACTTAGAGTCTCATCATTACTTAGTCTCATCATTACTTAGAGTCTCATCATTACTTAGTCTCATCATTACTTAGTCTCATCATTACTTAGAGTCTAATCGTTACTTAGAGTCTCATCATTACTTAGTCTCATCATTACTTAGTCTCATCATTACTTAGAGTCTAATCGTTACTTAGAGTCTCATTGTTACTTAGAGTCTCATCATTACTTAGAGTCTCATCATTACTTAGTCTCATCATTACTTAGAGTCTCATCATTACTTAGAGTCTCATCATTACTTAGAGTCTCATCATTACTTAGAGTCTCATCATTACTTAGTCTTCTCATTACTTAGAGTCTCATCATTACTTAGAGTCTCATCATTACTTAGAGTCTCATCATTACTTAGTCTCATCATTACTTAGAGTCTCATCATTACTTAAAGTCTCATCATTACTTAGAGTCTCATCATTACTTAGAGTCTCATCATTACTTAGAGTCTCATCATTACTTAGTCTCATCATTACTTAGAATCTCATTGTTACTTAGAGTCTCATCATTACTTAGTCTCATCATTACTTAGTCTCATCATTACTTAGAATCTCATTGTTACTTAGAGTCTCATCATTACTTAGTCTCATCATTACTTAGAGTCTCATCATTACTTAGAGTCTCATCATTACTTAGAGTCTCATCATTACTTAGTCTCATCATTACTTAGTCTCATCATTACTTAGAGTCTAATCGTTACTTAGAGTCTCATTGTTACTTAGAGTCTCATCATTACTTAGTCTCATCATTACTTAGTCTCATCATTACTTAGAGTCTCATCATTACTTAGTCTCATCATTACTTAGAGTCTCATCATTACTTAGAGTCTCATCATTACTTAGTCTCATCATTACTTAGAGTCTCATCATTACTTAGTCTCATCATTTCTTAGTCTCATCATTACTTAGTCTCATCATTACTTAGAGTCTCATCATTACTTAGAGTCTCATCATTACTTAGAGTCTCATCATTACTTAGAGTCTAATCGTTACTTAGTCTCATCGTTACTTAGAGTCTCATCATTACTTAGAGTCTCATCATTACTTAGTCTCATCATTACTTAGAGTCTCATCATTACTTAGAGTCTCATCATTACTTAGAGTCTCATCATTACTTAGTCTCATCATTACTTAGAGTCTCATCATTACTTAGTCTCATCGTTACTTAGAGTCTCATCATTACTATGAGTCTCATCATTACTTAGTCTCATCATTACTTAGTCTCATCATTACTTAGTCTCATCATTACTTAGAGTCTCATCATTACTTAGTCTCATCATTACTTAGAGTCTCATCATTACTTAGAGTCTCATTATTACTTAGTCTCATCATTACTTAGTCTCATCATTACTTAGAGTCTCATCATTACTTAGAGTCTCATCATTACTATGAGTCTCATCATTGCTTAGTCTCATCATTACTTAGTCTCATCATTACTTAGTCTCATCATTACTTAGAGTCTAATCGTTACTTAGAGTCTCATCATTACTTAGTCTCATCATTACTTAGAGTCTCATCATTACTTAGTCTCATCATTACTTAGAGTCTCATCATTACTTAGAGTCTCATCATTACTTAGTCTCATCGTTATTAAGAGTCCCATCATTACTTAGTCTCATCATTACTTAGTTTCATCATTACTTAGAGTCTAATCGTTACTTAGAGTCTCATCGTTACTTAGAGTCTCATCATTACTTAGTCTAATCATTACTTAGAGTCTCATCATTACTTAGTCTCATCATTACTTAGAGTCTCATCATTACTTAGAGTCTCATCATTAATTAGAGTCTCATCATTACTTAGTCTCATCATTACTTAGAGTCTCATTGTTACTTAGAGGCTCATCATTACTTAGAGTCTCATCATTACTTAGAGTCTGATCATTACTTAGTCTCATCATTACTTAGAATCTCATCGTTACTTAGAGTCTCATCATTACTTAGTCTCATCATTACTTAGAGTCTCATCATTACTTAGAGTCTCATCATTACTTAGTCTCATCATTACTTAGAGTCTCATCATTACTTAGTCTCATCATTACTTAGTCTCATCATTACTTAGTCTAATCGTTACTTAGAGTCTCATCGTTACTTAGAGTCTCATCGTTACTTAGAGTCTCATCATTACTTAGAGTCTCATCATTACTTAGTCTCATCATTACTTAGAGTCTCATCATTACTTAGTCTCATATTTACTTAGAGTCTCATCATTACTTAGAGTCTCATCATTACTTAGAGTCTCATCATTACTTAGTCTCATCATTAATTAGTCTCATCATTACTTAGTCTAATCGTTACTTAGAGTCTCATCGTTACTTAGAGTCTCATCGTTACTTAGAGTCTCATCATTACTTAGAGTCTCATCATTACTTAGAGTCTCATCATTACTTAGTCTCATCATTACTTAGAGTCTCATCATTACTTAGAGTCTTATCATTACTTAGAGTCTCATCATTACTTAGTCTCATCATTACTTAGTCTCATCATTACTTAGTCTAATCGTTACTTAGAGTCTCATCGTTACTTAGAGTCTCATCGTTACTTAGAGTCTCATCATTACTTAGAGTCTCATCATTACTTAGAGTCTCATCATTACTTGGTCTCATCATTACTTAGAGTCTCATCATTACTTAGTCTCATCATAACTTAGAGTCTCATCATTACAGAGTCTCATCATTACGTAGAGTCTCATCATTACTTAGTCTCATCATTACTTAGAGTCTCATCATCACTTAGTCTCATCGTTATTAAGAGTCCCATCATTACTTAGTCCCATCATTACTTAATCTCATCATTACTTAATCTCATCATTACTTAGAGTCTCATCGTTACTTAGAGTCTCATCGTTACTTAGAGTCTCATCATTACTTAGAGTCTCATCATTACTTAGAGTCTCATCATTACTTAGTCTCACATGATTACTTAGTCTTACATCATTACTTAGTCTCATCATTACTTAGAGTCTAATCGTTACTTGGAGTCTAATCGTTACTTAGAGTCTCATCGTTACTTAGAGTCTCATCATTACTTAGTCTCATCATTACTTAGAGTCTCATTATTATTTAGAGTCTCATCATTACTTAGAGTCTCATCATTACTTAGAGTCTCATCATTACTTAGTCTCATCATTACTTAGTCTCATCATTACTTAGTCTCATCATTACTTAGAGTCTCATCATTACTTAGAGTCTCATCATTACTTAGTCTCATCATTACTTAGTCTCTCATCATTACTTAGTCTCATCATTACTTAGAGTCTCATCATTACTTAGAGTCTCATCATTACTTAGTCTCATCATTACTTAGTCTCATCATTACTTAGAGTCTCATCATTACTTAGAGTCTCATCATTACTTAGTCTCATCATTACTTAGAGTCTCATCATTACTTAGAGTCTCATCATTACTTAGAGTCTCATCATTACTTAGTCTCATCATTACTTAGAGTCTCATCATTTTTAGAGTCTCATCATTACTTAGAGTCTCATCATTACTTAGAGTCTCATCATTACTTAGTCTCATCATTACTTAGAGTCTCATCATTACTTAGTCTCATCATTACTTAGAGTCTCATCATTACTTAGTCTCATCATTACTTAGTCTCATCATTACTTAGAGTCTAATCGTTACTTAGAGTCTCATTGTTACTTAGAGTCTCATCATTACTTAGAGTCTCATCATTACTTAGTCTCATCATTACTTAGAGTCTCATCATTACTTAGAGTCTCATCATTACTTAGAGTCTCATCATTACTTAGTCTCATCATTACTTAGAGTCTCATCATTACTTAGAGTCTCATCATTACTTAGAGTCTCGTCATTACTTAGTCTCATCATTACTTAGAGTCTCATCATTACTTAGTCTCATCATTACTTAGAGTCTCATCATTACTTAGTCTCATCATTACTTAGTCTCATCATTACTTAGAGTCTAATCGTTACTTAGAGTCTCATTGTTACTTAGAGTCTCATCATTACTTAGTCTCATCATTACTTAGAGTCTCATCATTACTTAGTCTCATCATTACTTAGAGTCTCATCATTACTTAGTCTCATCATTACTTAGTCTCATCATTACTTAGAGTCTAATCGTTACTTAGAGTCTCATCATTACTTAGTCTCATCATTACTTAGTCTCATCATTACTTAGAGTCTAATCGTTACTTAGAGTCTCATTGTTACTTAGAGTCTCATCATTACTTAGAGTCTCATCATTACTTAGTCTCATCATTACTTAGAGTCTCATCATTACTTAGAGTCTCATCATTACTTAGAGTCTCATCATTACTTAGAGTCTCATCATTACTTAGTCATCTCATTACTTAGAGTCTCATCATTACTTAGAGTCTCATCATTACTTAGAGTCTCATCATTACTTAGTCTCATCATTACTTAGAGTCTCATCATTACTTAAAGTCTCATCATTACTTAGAGTCTCATCATTACTTAGAGTCTCATCATTACTTAGAGTCTCATCATTACTTAGTCTCATCATTACTTAGAATCTCATTGTTACTTAGAGTCTCATCATTACTTAGTCTCATCATTACTTAGTCTCATCATTACTTAGAATCTCATTGTTACTTAGAGTCTCATCATTACTTAGTCTCATCATTACTTAGAGTCTCATCATTACTTAGAGTCTCATCATTACTTAGAGTCTCATCATTACTTAGTCTCATCATTACTTAGTCTCATCATTACTTAGAGTCTAATCGTTACTTAGAGTCTCATTGTTACTTAGAGTCTCATCATTACTTAGTCTCATCATTACTTAGTCTCATCATTACTTAGAGTCTCATCATTACTTAGTCTCATCATTACTTAGAGTCTCATCATTACTTAGAGTCTCATCATTACTTAGTCTCATCATTACTTAGAGTCTCATCATTACTTAGTCTCATCATTTCTTAGTCTCATCATTACTTAGTCTCATCATTACTTAGAGTCTCATCATTACTTAGAGTCTCATCATTACTTAGAGTCTAATCGTTACTTAGTCTCATCGTTACTTAGAGTCTCATCATTACTTAGAGTCTCATCATTACTTAGTCTCATCATTACTTAGAGTCTCATCATTACTTAGAGTCTCATCATTACTTAGAGTCTCATCATTACTTAGTCTCATCATTACTTAGAGTCTCATCATTACTTAGTCTCATCGTTACTTAGAGTCTCATCATTACTATGAGTCTCATCATTACTTAGTCTCATCATTACTTAGTCTCATCATTACTTAGAGTCTCATCATTACTTAGTCTCATCATTACTTAGAGTCTCATCATTACTTAGAGTCTCATTATTACTTAGTCTCATCATTACTTAGTCTCATCATTACTTAGAGTCTCATCATTACTTAGAGTCTCATCATTACTATGAGTCTCATCATTGCTTAGTCTCATCATTACTTAGTCTCATCATTACTTAGTCTCATCATTACTTAGAGTCTAATCGTTACTTAGAGTCTCATCATTACTTAGTCTCATCATTACTTAGAGTCTCATCATTACTTAGTCTCATCATTACTTAGAGTCTCATCATTACTTAGTCTCATCGTTATTAAGAGTCCCATCATTACTTAGTCTCATCATTACTTAATCTCATCATTACTTAGAGTCTCATCATTACTTAGAGTCTCATCGTTACTTAGAGTCTCATCGTTACTTAGAGTCTCATCGTTACTTAGAGTCTCATCATTACTTAGTCTCATCATTACTTAGAGTCTTATCATTACTTAGAGTCTCATCATTACTTAGTCTCACATCATTACTTAGTCTCATCATTACTTAGTTTCATCATTACTTAGAGTCTAATCGTTACTTAGAGTCTCATCGTTACTTAGAGTCTCATCATTACTTAGTCTAATCATTACTTAGAGTCTCATCATTACTTAGTCTCATCATTACTTAGAGTCTCATCATTACTTAAAGTCTCATCATTAATTAGAGTCTCATCATTACTTAGTCTCATCATTACTTAGAGTCTCATTGTTACTTAGAGGCTCATCATTACTTAGAGTCTCATCATTACTTAGTCTCATCATTACTTAGAGTCTCATCATTACTTAAAGTCTCATCATTACTTAGAGTCTCATCATTACTTAGAGTCTCATCATTACTTAGAGTCTCATCATTACTTAGTCTCATCATTACTTAGAATCTCATTGTTACTTAGAGTCTCATCATTACTTAGTCTCATCATTACTTAGTCTCATCATTACTTAGAATCTCATTGTTACTTAGAGTCTCATCATTACTTAGTCTCATCATTACTTAGAGTCTCATCATTACTTAGAGTCTCATCATTACTTAGAGTCTCATCATTACTTAGTCTCATCATTACTTAGTCTCATCATTACTTAGAGTCTAATCGTTACTTAGAGTCTCATTGTTACTTAGAGTCTCATCATTACTTAGTCTCATCATTACTTAGTCTCATCATTACTTAGAGTCTCATCATTACTTAGTCTCATCATTACTTAGAGTCTCATCATTACTTAGAGTCTCATCATTACTTAGTCTCATCATTACTTAGAGTCTCATCATTACTTAGTCTCATCATTTCTTAGTCTCATCATTACTTAGTCTCATCATTACTTAGAGTCTCATCATTACTTAGAGTCTCATCATTACTTAGAGTCTCATCATTACTTAGAGTCTAATCGTTACTTAGTCTCATCGTTACTTAGAGTCTCATCATTACTTAGAGTCTCATCATTACTTAGTCTCATCATTACTTAGAGTCTCATCATTACTTAGAGTCTCATCATTACTTAGAGTCTCATCATTACTTAGTCTCATCATTACTTAGAGTCTCATCATTACTTAGTCTCATCGTTACTTAGAGTCTCATCATTACTATGAGTCTCATCATTACTTAGTCTCATCATTACTTAGTCTCATCATTACTTAGTCTCATCATTACTTAGAGTCTCATCATTACTTAGTCTCATCATTACTTAGAGTCTCATCATTACTTAGAGTCTCATTATTACTTAGTCTCATCATTACTTAGTCTCATCATTACTTAGAGTCTCATCATTACTTAGAGTCTCATCATTACTATGAGTCTCATCATTGCTTAGTCTCATCATTACTTAGTCTCATCATTACTTAGTCTCATCATTACTTAGAGTCTAATCGTTACTTAGAGTCTCATCATTACTTAGTCTCATCATTACTTAGAGTCTCATCATTACTTAGTCTCATCATTACTTAGAGTCTCATCATTACTTAGAGTCTCATCATTACTTAGTCTCATCGTTATTAAGAGTCCCATCATTTCTTAGTCTCATCATTACTTAATCTCATCATTACTTAGAGTCTCATCATTACTTAGAGTCTCATCGTTACTTAGAGTCTCATCGTTACTTAGAGTCTCATCGTTACTTAGAGTCTCATCATTACTTAGTCTCATCATTACTTAGAGTCTTATCATTACTTAGAGTCTCATCATTACTTAGTCTCACATCATTACTTAGTCTCATCATTACTTAGTTTCATCATTACTTAGAGTCTAATCGTTACTTAGAGTCTCATCGTTACTTATAGTCTCATCATTACTTAGTCTAATCATTACTTAGAGTCTCATCATTACTTAGTCTCATCATTACTTAGAGTCTCATCATTACTTAGAGTCTCATCATTAATTAGAGTCTCATCATTACTTAGTCTCATCATTACTTAGAGTCTCATTGTTACTTAGAGGCTCATCATTACTTAGAGTCTCATCATTACTTAGAGTCTGATCATTACTTAGTCTCATCATTACTTAGAATCTCATCGTTACTTAGAGTCTCATCATTACTTAGTCTCATCATTACTTAGAGTCTCATCATTACTTAGAGTCTCATCATTACTTAGTCTCATCATTACTTAGAGTCTCATCATTACTTAGTCTCATCATTACTTAGTCTCATCATTACTTAGTCTAATCGTTACTTAGAGTCTCATCGTTACTTAGAGTCTCATCGTTACTTAGAGTCTCATCATTACTTAGAGTCTCATCATTACTTAGTCTCATCATTACTTAGAGTCTCATCATTACTTAGTCTCATATTTACTTAGAGTCTCATCATTACTTAGAGTCTCATCATTACTTAGAGTCTCATCATTACTTAGTCTCATCATTAATTAGTCTCATCATTACTTAGTCTAATCGTTACTTAGAGTCTCATCGTTACTTAGAGTCTCATCGTTACTTAGAGTCTCATCATTACTTAGAGTCTCATCATTACTTAGAGTCTCATCATTACTTAGTCTCATCATTACTTAGAGTCTCATCATTACTTAGAGTCTTATCATTACTTAGAGTCTCATCATTACTTAGTCTCATCATTACTTAGTCTCATCATTACTTAGTCTAATCGTTACTTAGAGTCTCATCGTTACTTAGAGTCTCATCGTTACTTAGAGTCTCATCATTACTTAGAGTCTCATCATTACTTAGAGTCTCATCATTACTTGGTCTCATCATTACTTAGAGTCTCATCATTACTTAGTCTCATCATAACTTAGAGTCTCATCATTACAGAGTCTCATCATTACGTAGAGTCTCATCATTACTTAGTCTCATCATTACTTAGTCTCATCATTACTTAGTCTCATCATTACTTAGAGTCTCATCATCACTTAGTCTCATCGTTATTAAGAGTCCCATCATTACTTAGTCTCATCATTACTTAATCTCATCATTACTTAATCTCATCATTACTTAGAGTCTCATCGTTACTTAGAGTCTCATCGTTACTTAGAGTCTCATCATTACTTAGAGTCTCATCATTACTTAGAGTCTCATCATTACTTAGTCTCACATGATTACTTAGTCTTACATCATTACTTAGTCTCATCATTACTTAGAGTCTAATCGTTACTTGGAGTCTAATCGTTACTTAGAGTCTCATCGTTACTTAGAGTCTCATCATTACTTAGTCTCATCATTACTTAGAGTCTCATTATTATTTAGAGTCTCATCATTACTTAGAGTCTCATCATTACTTAGAGTCTCATCATTACTTAGTCTCATCATTACTTAGTCTCATCATTACTTAGTCTCATCATTACTTAGAGTCTCATCATTACTTAGAGTCTCATCATTACTTAGTCTCATCATTACTTAGTCTCTCATCATTACTTAGTCTCATCATTACTTAGAGTCTCATCATTACTTAGAGTCTCATCATTACTTAGTCTCATCATTACTTAGTCTCATCATTACTTAGAGTCTCATCATTACTTAGAGTCTCATCATTACTTAGTCTCATCATTACTTAGTCTCATCATTACTTAGAGTCTCATCATTACTTAGAGTCTCATCATTACTTAGAGTCTCATCATTACTTAGTCTCATCATTACTTAGAGTCTCATCATTTTTAGAGTCTCATCATTACTTAGAGTCTCATCATTACTTAGAGTCTCATCATTACTTAGTCTCATCATTACTTAGAGTCTCATCATTACTTAGTCTCATCATTACTTAGAGTCTCATCATTACTTAGTCTCATCATTACTTAGTCTCATCATTACTTAGAGTCTAATCGTTACTTAGAGTCTCATTGTTACTTAGAGTCTCATCATTACTTAGAGTCTCATCATTACTTAGTCTCATCATTACTTAGAGTCTCATCATTACTTAGAGTCTCATCATTACTTAGAGTCTCATCATTACTTAGTCTCATCATTACTTAGAGTCTCATCATTACTTAGAGTCTCATCATTACTTAGAGTCTCGTCATTACTTAGTCTCATCATTACTTAGAGTCTCATCATTACTTAGTCTCATCATTACTTAGAGTCTCATCATTACTTAGTCTCATCATTACTTAGTCTCATCATTACTTAGAGTCTAATCGTTACTTAGAGTCTCATTGTTACTTAGAGTCTCATCATTACTTAGTCTCATCATTACTTAGAGTCTCATCATTACTTAGTCTCATCATTACTTAGAGTCTCATCATTACTTAGTCTCATCATTACTTAGTCTCATCATTACTTAGAGTCTAATCGTTACTTAGAGTCTCATCATTACTTAGTCTCATCATTACTTAGTCTCATCATTACTTAGAGTCTAATCGTTACTTAGAGTCTCATTGTTACTTAGAGTCTCATCATTACTTAGAGTCTCATCATTACTTAGTCTCATCATTACTTAGAGTCTCATCATTACTTAGAGTCTCATCATTACTTAGAGTCTCATCATTACTTAGAGTCTCATCATTACTTAGTCATCTCATTACTTAGAGTCTCATCATTACTTAGAGTCTCATCATTACTTAGAGTCTCATCATTACTTAGTCTCATCATTACTTAGAGTCTCATCATTACTTAAAGTCTCATCATTACTTAGAGTCTCATCATTACTTAGAGTCTCATCATTACTTAGAGTCTCATCATTACTTAGTCTCATCATTACTTAGAATCTCATTGTTACTTAGAGTCTCATCATTACTTAGTCTCATCATTACTTAGTCTCATCATTACTTAGAATCTCATTGTTACTTAGAGTCTCATCATTACTTAGTCTCATCATTACTTAGAGTCTCATCATTACTTAGAGTCTCATCATTACTTAGAGTCTCATCATTACTTAGTCTCATCATTACTTAGTCTCATCATTACTTAGAGTCTAATCGTTACTTAGAGTCTCATTGTTACTTAGAGTCTCATCATTACTTAGTCTCATCATTACTTAGTCTCATCATTACTTAGAGTCTCATCATTACTTAGTCTCATCATTACTTAGAGTCTCATCATTACTTAGAGTCTCATCATTACTTAGTCTCATCATTACTTAGAGTCTCATCATTACTTAGTCTCATCATTTCTTAGTCTCATCATTACTTAGTCTCATCATTACTTAGAGTCTCATCATTACTTAGAGTCTCATCATTACTTAGAGTCTAATCGTTACTTAGTCTCATCGTTACTTAGAGTCTCATCATTACTTAGAGTCTCATCATTACTTAGTCTCATCATTACTTAGAGTCTCATCATTACTTAGAGTCTCATCATTACTTAGAGTCTCATCATTACTTAGTCTCATCATTACTTAGAGTCTCATCATTACTTAGTCTCATCGTTACTTAGAGTCTCATCATTACTATGAGTCTCATCATTACTTAGTCTCATCATTACTTAGTCTCATCATTACTTAGTCTCATCATTACTTAGAGTCTCATCATTACTTAGTCTCATCATTACTTAGAGTCTCATCATTACTTAGAGTCTCATTATTACTTAGTCTCATCATTACTTAGTCTCATCATTACTTAGAGTCTCATCATTACTTAGAGTCTCATCATTACTATGAGTCTCATCATTGCTTAGTCTCATCATTACTTAGTCTCATCATTACTTAGTCTCATCATTACTTAGAGTCTAATCGTTACTTAGAGTCTCATCATTACTTAGTCTCATCATTACTTAGAGTCTCATCATTACTTAGTCTCATCATTACTTAGAGTCTCATCATTACTTAGTCTCATCGTTATTAAGAGTCCCATCATTACTTAGTCTCATCATTACTTAATCTCATCATTACTTAGAGTCTCATCATTACTTAGAGTCTCATCGTTACTTAGAGTCTCATCGTTACTTAGAGTCTCATCGTTACTTAGAGTCTCATCATTACTTAGTCTCATCATTACTTAGAGTCTTATCATTACTTAGAGTCTCATCATTACTTAGTCTCACATCATTACTTAGTCTCATCATTACTTAGTTTCATCATTACTTAGAGTCTAATCGTTACTTAGAGTCTCATCGTTACTTAGAGTCTCATCATTACTTAGTCTAATCATTACTTAGAGTCTCATCATTACTTAGTCTCATCATTACTTAGAGTCTCATCATTACTTAAAGTCTCATCATTAATTAGAGTCTCATCATTACTTAGTCTCATCATTACTTAGAGTCTCATTGTTACTTAGAGGCTCATCATTACTTAGAGTCTCATCATTACTTAGAGTCTGATCATTACTTAGTCTCATCATTACTTAGAATCTCATCGTTACTTAGAGTCTCATCATTACTTAGTCTCATCATTACTTAGAGTCTCATCATTACTTAGAGTCTCATCATTACTTAGTCTCATCATTACTTAGAGTCTCATCATTACTTAGTCTCATCATTACTTAGTCTCATCATTACTTAGTCTAATCGTTACTTAGAGTCTCATCGTTACTTAGAGTCTCATCGTTACTTAGAGTCTCATCATTACTTAGAGTCTCATCATTACTTAGTCTCATCATTACTTAGAGTCTCATCATTACTTAGTCTCATATTTACTTAGAGTCTCATCATTACTTAGAGTCTCATCATTACTTAGAGTCTCATCATTACTTAGTCTCATCATTACTTAGTCTCATCATTACTTAGTCTAATCGTTACTTAGAGTCTCATCGTTACTTAGAGTCTCATCGTTACTTAGAGTCTCATCATTACTTAGAGTCTCATCATTACTTAGAGTCTCATCATTACTTAGTCTCATCATTACTTAGAGTCTCATCATTACTTAGAGTCTTATCATTACTTAGAGTCTCATCATTACTTAGTCTCATCATTACTTAGTCTCATCATTACTTAGTCTAATCGTTACTTAGTCTCATCGTTACTTAGAGTCTCATCGTTACTTAGAGTCTCATCATTACTTAGAGTCTCATCATTACTTAGAGTCTCATCATTACTTGGTCTCATCATTACTTAGAGTCTCATCATTACTTAGTCTCATCATAACTTAGAGTCTCATCATTACAGAGTCTCATCATTACGTAGAGTCTCATCATTACTTAGTCTCATCATTACTTAGTCTCATCATTACTTAGTCTCATCATTACTTAGAGTCTCATCATCACTTAGTCTCATCGTTATTAAGAGTCCCATCATTACTTAGTCTCATCATTACTTAATCTCATCATTACTTAGAGTCTCATCATTACTTAGTCTCATCATTTCTTAGTCTCATCATTACTTAGTCTCATCATTACTTAGAGTCTCATCATTACTTAGTCATCTCATTACTTAGAGTCTCATCATTACTTAGAGTCTCATCATTACTTAGAGTCTCATCATTACTTAGTCTCATCATTACTTAGAGTCTCATCATTACTTAAAGTCTCATCATTACTTAGAGTCTCATCATTACTTAGAGTCTCATCATTACTTAGAGTCTCATCATTACTTAGTCTCATCATTACTTAGAATCTCATTGTTACTTAGAGTCTCATCATTACTTAGTCTCATCATTACTTAGTCTCATCATTACTTAGAATCTCATTGTTACTTAGAGTCTCATCATTACTTAGTCTCATCATTACTTAGAGTCTCATCATTACTTAGAGTCTCATCATTACTTAGAGTCTCATCATTACTTAGTCTCATCATTACTTAGTCTCATCATTACTTAGAGTCTAATCGTTACTTAGAGTCTCATTGTTACTTAGAGTCTCATCATTACTTAGTCTCATCATTACTTAGTCTCATCATTACTTAGAGTCTCATCATTACTTAGTCTCATCATTACTTAGAGTCTCATCATTACTTAGAGTCTCATCATTACTTAGTCTCATCATTACTTAGAGTCTCATCATTACTTAGTCTCATCATTTCTTAGTCTCATCATTACTTAGTCTCATCATTACTTAGAGTCTCATCATTACTTAGAGTCTCATCATTACTTAGAGTCTCATCATTACTTAGAGTCTAATCGTTACTTAGTCTCATCGTTACTTAGAGTCTCATCATTACTTAGAGTCTCATCATTACTTAGTCTCATCATTACTTAGAGTCTCATCATTACTTAGAGTCTCATCATTACTTAGAGTCTCATCATTACTTAGTCTCATCATTACTTAGAGTCTCATCATTACTTAGTCTCATCGTTACTTAGAGTCTCATCATTACTATGAGTCTCATCATTACTTAGTCTCATCATTACTTAGTCTCATCATTACTTAGTCTCATCATTACTTAGAGTCTCATCATTACTTAGTCTCATCATTACTTAGAGTCTCATCATTACTTAGAGTCTCATTATTACTTAGTCTCATCATTACTTAGTCTCATCATTACTTAGAGTCTCATCATTACTTAGAGTCCCATCATTACTATGAGTCTCATCATTGCTTAGTCTCATCATTACTTAGTCTCATCATTACTTAGTCTCATCATTACTTAGAGTCTAATCGTTACTTAGAGTCTCATCATTACTTAGTCTCATCATTACTTAGAGTCTCATCATTACTTAGTCTCATCATTACTTAGAGTCTCATCATTACTTAGTCTCATCGTTATTAAGAGTCCCATCATTACTTAGTCTCATCATTACTTAATCTCATCATTACTTAGAGTCTCATCATTACTTAGAGTCTCATCGTTACTTAGAGTCTCATCGTTACTTAGAGTCTCATCGTTACTTAGAGTCTCATCATTACTTAGTCTCATCATTACTTAGAGTCTTATCATTACTTAGAGTCTCATCATTACTTAGTCTCACATCATTACTTAGTCTCATCATTACTTAGTTTCATCATTACTTAGAGTCTAATCGTTACTTAGAGTCTCATCGTTACTTAGAGTCTCATCATTACTTAGTCTAATCATTACTTAGAGTCTCATCATTACTTAGTCTCATCATTACTTAG
Organism: Eucyclogobius newberryi; assembly: GCF_026437365.1. NCBI lineage: Eukaryota > Metazoa > Chordata > Actinopteri > Gobiiformes > Gobiidae > Eucyclogobius > Eucyclogobius newberryi. The sequence goes on from NW_027316534.1 coordinate 220,674, forward strand.
AGTCTCATCATTACTTAGAGTCTCATCATTAATTAGAGTCTCATCATTACTTAGTCTCATCATTACTTAGAGTCTCATTGTTACTTAGAGGCTCATCATTACTTAGAGTCTCATCATTACTTAGAGTCTGATCATTACTTAGTCTCATCATTACTTAGAATCTCATCGTTACTTAGAGTCTCATCATTACTTAGTCTCATCATTACTTAGAGTCTCATCATTACTTAGGGTCTCATCATTACTTAGTCTCATCATTACTTAGAGTCTCATCATTACTTAGTCTCATCATTACTTAGTCTCATCATTACTTAGTCTAATCGTTACTTAGAGTCTCATCGTTACTTAGAGTCTCATCGTTACTTAGAGTCTCATCATTACTTAGAGTCTCATCATTACTTAGTCTCATCATTACTTAGAGTCTCATCATTACTTAGTCTCATCATTACTTAGAGTCTCATCATTACTTAGAGTCTCATCACTACTTAGAGTCTCATCATTACTTAGTCTCATCATTACTTAGTCTCATCATTACTTAGTCTAATCGTTACTTAGAGTCTCATCGTTACTTAGAGTCTCATCGTTACTTAGAGTCTCATCATTACTTAGAGTCTCATCATTACTTAGAGTCTCATCATTACTTAGTCTCATCATTACTTAGAGTCTCATCATTACTTAGAGTCTCATCATTACTTAGAGTCTCATCATTACTTAGTCTCATCATTACTTAGTCTCATCATTACTTAGTCTAATCGTTACTTAGAGTCTCATCGTTACTTAGAGTCTCATCGTTACTTAGAGTCTCATCATTACTTAGAGTCTCATCATTACTTAGAGTCTCATCATTACTTGGTCTCATCATTACTTAGAGTCTCATCATTACTTAGTCTCATCATAACTTAGAGTCTCATCATTACAGAGTCTCATCATTACGTAGAGTCTCATCATTACTTAGTCTCATCATTACTTAGTCTCATCATTACTTAGTCTCATCATTACTTAGAGTCTCATCATCACTTAGTCTCATCGTTATTAAGAGTCCCATCATTACTTAGTCTCATCATTACTTAATCTCATCATTACTTAATCTCATCATTACTTAGAGTCTCATCGTTACTTAGAGTCTCATCGTTACTTAGAGTCTCATCATTACTTAGAGTCTCATCATTACTTAGAGTCTCATCATTACTTAGTCTCACATGATTACTTAGTCTTACATCATTACTTAGTCTCATCATTACTTAGAGTCTAATCGTTACTTGGAGTCTAATCGTTACTTAGAGTCTCATCGTTACTTAGAGTCTCATCATTACTTAGTCTCATCATTACTTAGAGTCTCATTATTATTTAGAGTCTCATCATTACTTAGAGTCTCATCATTACTTAGAGTCTCATCATTACTTAGTCTCATCATTACTTAGTCTCATCATTACTTAGTCTCATCATTACTTAGAGTCTCATCATTACTTAGAGTCTCATCATTACTTAGTCTCATCATTACTTAGTCTCTCATCATTACTTAGTCTCATTATTACTTAGAGTCTCATCATTACTTAGAGTCTCATCATTACTTAGTCTCATCATTACTTAGTCTCATCATTACTTAGAGTCTCATCATTACTTAGAGTCTCATCATTACTTAGTATCATCATTACTTAGTCTCATCATTACTTAGAGTCTCATCATTACTTAGAGTCTCATCATTACTTAGTCTCATCATTACTTAGAGTCTCATCATTACTTAGAGTCTCATCATTACTTAGAGTCTCATCATTACTTAGTCTCATCATTACTTAGAGTCTCATCATTACTTAGTCTCATCATTACTTAGAGTCTCATCATTACTTAGTCTCATCATTACTTAGAGTCTAATCGTTACTTAGAGTCTCATTGTTACTTAGAGTCTCATCATTACTTAGAGTCTCATCATTACTTAGTCTCATCATTACTTAGAGTCTCATCATTACTTAGAGTCTCATCATTACTTAGAGTCTCATCATTACTTAGAGTCTCATCATTACTTAGTCTCATCATTACTTAGAGTCTCATCATTACTTAGAGTCTCATCATTACTTAGAGTCTCATCATTACTTAGTCTCATCATTACTTAGAGTCTCATCATTACTTAGTCTCATCATTACTTAGAGTCTCATCATTACTTAGTCTCATCATTACTTAGTCTCATCATTACTTAGAGTCTAATCGTTACTTAGAGTCTCATTGTTACTTAGAGTCTCATCATTACTTAGTCTCATCATTACTTAGAGTCTCATCATTACTTAAAGTCTCATCATTACTTAGAGTCTCATCATTACTTAGAGTCTCATCATTACTTAGAGTCTCATCATTACTTAGTCTCATCATTACTTAGAATCTCATTGTTACTTAGTCTCATCATTACTTAGTCTCATCATTACTTAGTCTCATCATTACTTAGAATCTCATTGTTACTTAGAGTCTCATTATTACTTAGTCTCATCATTACTTAGAGTCTCATCATTACTTAGAGTCTCATCATTACTTAGATTCTCATCATTACTTAGTCTCATCATTACTTAGTCTCATCATTACTTAGAGTCTAATCGTTACTTAGAGTCTCATTGTTACTTAGAGTCTCATCATTACTTAGTCTCATCATTACTTAGAGTCTCATCATTACTTAGTCTCATCATTACTTAGAGTCTCATCATTACTTAGAGTCTCATCATTACTTAGTCTCATCATTACTTAGAGTCTCATCATTACTTAGTCTCATCATTACTTAGTCTCATCATTACTTAGTCTCATCATTACTTAGAGTCTCATCATTACTTAGAGTCTCATCATTACTTAGTCTCATCATTACTTAGAGTCTAATCGTTACTTAGTCTCATCGTTACTTAGAGTCTCATCATTACTTAGAGTCTCATCATTACTTAGTCTCATCATTACTTAGAGTCTCATCATTACTTAGAGTCTCATCATTACTTAGAGTCTCATCATTACTTAGTCTCATCATTACTTAGAGTCTCATCATTACTTAGTCTCATCGTTACTTAGAGTCTCATCATTACTATGAGTCTCATCATTACTTAGTCTCATCATTACTTAGTCTCATCATTACTTAGAGTCTCATCATTACTTAGTCTCATCATTACTTAGAGTCTCATCATTACTTAGAGTCTCATTATTACTTAGTCTCATCATTACTTAGTCTCATCATTACTTAGAGTCTCATCATTACTTAGAGTCTCATCATTACTATGAGTCTCATCATTGCTTAGTCTCATCATTACTTAGTCTCATCATTACTTAGTCTCATCATTACTTAGAGTCTCATCGTTACTTAGAGTCTCATCATTACTTAGTCTCATCATTACTTAGAGTCTCATCATTACTTAGTCTCATCATTACTTAGAGTCTCATCATTACTTAGAGTCTCATCATTACTTAGAGTCTCATCATTACTTAGTCTCATCATTACTTGGTCTCATCATTACTTAGTCTCATCATTACTTAGTCTCATCATTACTTAGAGTCTAATCGTTACTTAGAGTCTCATCGTTACTTAGAGTCTCATCATTACTTAGAGTCTCATCATTACTTAGTCTCATCGTTATTAAGAGTCCCATCATTACTTAGTCTCATCATTACTTAATCTCATCATTACTTAGAGTCTCATCATTACTTAGAGTCTCATCATTACTTAGTCTCATCATTACTTAGAGTCTCATCATTACTTAGAGTATCATCATTACTTAGTCTCATCATTACTTAGTCTCATCATTACTTAGTCTCATCGTTATTAAGAGTCCCATCATTACTTAGTCTCATCATTACTTAGTCTCATCATTACTTAGTCTCATCATTACTTAGAGTCTCATCATTACTTAGAGTCTCATCATTACTTAGTCTCATCATTACTTAGAGTCTCATCATTACTTAGTCTCATCATTACTTAGTCTCATCATTACTTAGTCTCATCATTACTTAGTCTCATCATTACTTAGAGTCTAATCGTTACTTAGAGTCTCATCATTACTTAGTCTCATCATTACTTAGAGTCTCATCATTACTTAGTCTCATCATTACTTAGAGTCTCATCATTACTTAGAGTCTCATCAAATCAAATCAAATCAAATCAATTTATTTTTGTAAGGCCCAAAATCACAACAACAGTTGCCTCTGAGGGCCACAGGGAGAAATGAATCAACAATGTCTGTGGTGGCGAGGGACGATGTCCCAGGGTCCTCTGTCCTTAGACTCTCCTTCTCGGCCAGGAAAAACTACAAAAAAAAACCTCTTTGGGAAAAAAACGTAGAAACCTGGAGGAGTTCCAGTGAAGGAGAGATCCGACTCTCACAGACGGACAGACGGACACAAGGAGACTGGAGCTGGACCCACTCTTCAGGCAGAAGAGGGACCGACTGAGGCGAACTGGACCCACTCTTCAGGCAGATGAGGGACCGTCTGAGTCGAGCTGGACCCACTCTTCAGGCAGAAGAGGGACCGTCTGAGTCGAGCTGGACCCACTCTTCAGGCAGATGAGGGACCGACTGAGGCGAACTGGAGCCACTCTTCAGGCAGATGAGGGACCGTCCACACAGGGCAGGGACCACTTCACCAGGGGAGGGGCATCTGGGTCCACAGGTCCTCAGGAGTGAGAGAAAGAAAAGAAGGCGGTGAACAGTTTGCAAGTGGAATCAAAAAATAAATATTGTTTGATAGCATAAGTAGTCAGAAGAAGAAGAGGATAGTGCTCAAGCTGTCATACTTCCCCCAGCATAGTTACTCCTAGGGCAGCGTAGCTGAAGCTGTGGGTTTATCTTTCTGTTCCTAACTACTCTGACCATAAGCGATTTCGAAGAGGAACGTTTTAAGCCTGGACTTAAATGAAGAGACTGTGTCAGCATATTTAACATGGGTCGGGAGCTGATTCCATAACACAGGAGCTTGGTAGCTAAACGCTCTACCTCCTACAGTACTTTTAGAGACTCTTGGCACCACCAGAAGGCCAGCATTCTGAGAGCGAAGAGCTCTGTTTGGATGATATGGTTCTATAGCATCTTTGAGGTAGGATGGGGCCATGTCATTTATGGCTTTGTAGGTCAAGAGTAGAATTTTGAATTTGATTCTAGACTCGACGGGGAGCCAGTGAAGAGACTTCAGCACTGGTGTAATGTGCTCTCTTCTTTTTGTTCCTGTTAGTAATCTTGCTGCTGCATTTTGAACCAGTTGAAAGCTTTTTATGGAGCTTTTAGGACACGCTGCAAGCAGGGAGTTACAGTAGTCTAATCTAGTCGTTACAAATGCATGGATAAGTTTTTCAGCATCACTTTTAGGCAGGATTCTTCTGATTTTGGCGATGTTGCGCAAATGGAAATAGGCTGTTTTACAAGCTTGATTTATATGAGCTTTAAATGAGAGCTCCTGGTCAAATAAGACTCCAAGGTTTCTTACAGTAGAACTGGAGGCTACACTGACATTGTCCAGTGTGACTATCTGCTCAGATAGAGCGTCTCGTAGATGCTTAGGGCCAAGCACAATGACCTCGGTTTTTTCAGGGTTAAGAAGCAGGTAGTTTAGTGTCATCCAGGTTTTTATCTCCTTCACACAAGTACTAAGTCTGTCTACTTGATCGCTCTGATCAGGTTTCATTGATAAATACAGCTGAGTGTCATCTGCATAGCAGTGGAAGTTAATGCCATGCTTTCTGATAATGTTGCCTAATGGTAGCATATAAAGAGTAAACAGAATTGGACCGAGTACCGAACCCTGTGGCACACCGTAAATTACTTTAGAGCTTGGTGAGGAGCTCTGGTTTACATTAACAAATTGGAACCTATCAGATAGATAGGATTTAAACCAGCTGAGGGCTGTTCCTCCAACACCTACATCACATTCTAACCTCTGCAGTAGAATGTTGTGGTCGATGGTGTCAAACGCTGCGCTGAGGTCCAACAGAACCAGGATTGAGACCAGTCCATCGTCAGCGGCTAATAACAAATCATTTGTGACTTTAACTAGTGCAGTTTCAGTGCTGTGGTGGGCTCTGAACCCTGACTGGAAAACTTCAAATAAGTTATTGTCCTGCAGGTGGCGACAAAGCTGTTTTACTACAACTTTTTCAAGGATTTTAGAGACGAAGGGAAGATTTGAAATAGGTCTGTAGTTTACCAATAGGTCGGGATCTAGATTAGGCTTTTTCAGAAGAGGTTTAATGACTGCATGTTTGAAGGACTGTGGAACATAGCCACTTTGGAGTGAAGTATTTATTATATTAAGAATAGGGTCTATAATTAGGGGGAGAATGTCTTTGAGGAGTCTGCTTGGAATGGGGTCTAGGACACAAGTTGAGCTTTTAGAGGACATAATGGCTGAAGTTATCTCTGCTTGATCAGCAGCTGTGAACCTTTCTAGGTTTACAGGTGGATTTGTATGGGACGTTAGATTTACAGCTTGGACTAGTTCAGGGCTAATAGCGGGGGTAATTTCATCTAATTTATCTCTGATTGTTTTTATTTTATTGTTAAAAAATAGGAGGAAATCATCAGAGCTAAGTGTAGCTGGGATTGAGGGCTCTACTGCACTGTGACAGTTTGTTAGCCTAGCTACAGTGCTGAAAAGGAATTTAGTGTTACTTTTGTTGACTTCTATTAGATTTGAATAATATCTGGTTTGGGCCTTACGCAGAGCCTGCTTATAGGACAGCAGGCAACTTTTCCATGCTTTTAGGGATTCTTCGGTGTGAGAGCGACGAAATAATCCCTCTAACTTTCTAACTTTTTGTTTATGTGAACGCAGTTCTTGGTTGTACCATGGGGAGGCGCGCTTTGGCCTAATGACCTTCTGTTTTAACGGCGCTACAACGTCAAGAGCAGACTTCAGAGAATTCATGGTCAAGTCGACACATTGATCACTTAAACTGGGACTAAAGCTGTTCTCAGCAGGATCACATGACATGATCACATGACATGATCACATGACATGATCACATGACGTGATCACATGACATGATCACATGACATGTCACTGAATATTGGCTCTATTATTTCTTTGAATTTTGAGATAGATTTTTCAGATATTGTCCTTTTCATTATAACTTTATTTTGTGGGACTGGATGATCTTTAAGAATAAACTGAAAGGTAATTAGGAAATGATCTGACAATATAGGGTTTTGAGGGAGGACAATGAGGTCACTAATCTCTGTTCCATACGTTAGGACAAGATCCAGAGTGTTCTTGTGAGTGTGAGTCGGTTTATTTACATTCTGAGTGAAACCAATGCTGTCTAACAAGGCGCTGAAGGCATTACTGAGAGCGTCATCACTCATGTTCACGTGGATATTAAAGTCTCCAACTATAACTATTTTATCCCAGGCTAACACTAAGTTTGATATAAAGTCAGAAAACTCTGTTAAAAACTCTGAATAGGGACCAGGAGGTCGGTAGATAACTATGAACAAAACTCCTTTTTGGTTTTTCATATTTGGACATGTGATTGACAGCATAAGGCTTTCAAATGAGTGAAATGCATTGTTAGTTTTAGGGCTCATGAGTAGGCTTGAGTGTGAGATCACTGCCACACCACCACCTCGGCCTGTGCTCCTGGCAGTCTGAAAGTTAACATGGGTGGGTGGGGTGGACTCATTTAGTCTGACGTAGTCGTCTTGTTGAAGCCACGTTTCAGTTAGAGCTAGAAGATCTATGTTATAGTCACTAATTAATTCATTAACTAAGAGCGATTTGGAGGAAATTGCTCTAATGTTTAGCAGTCCACATTTTACGTGTTTATTCATTTGTGTATTTGTGTCATTTGTGATTGTTATTTTCCTTAAGTTATTTGGTCTGACGCCTGAAATATTTTTTCTGAGATGTGACTTTTTGGCATTATTTGTACGAGGGACACGAGGGACACACACAGTCTCTATCTGTCTTGAATCTGAACACTTCACAGGTAACAGAACGGGCGAGAGTTCAGCGACAGAGGAGCGTCTTGAACTGCTGCTCTGCACCTGGGGCTCATCCCTAGATGGTCACTTAACACGACTAAGACTATCGGTCAAATTCCGAACTAATAGGGATGTACCCTCCGAAGTCGGATGGATGCCATCCCTGCGTATGAGCCCGGGCTTTCCCCAAAACGCACTCCAGTTATCAATAAAGACAACGTTGTTTATCATTACTTAGTCTCATCATTACTTAAAGTCTCATCATTACTTAGTCTCATCATTACTTAGAGTCTCATAGTTACTTAGAGTCTCATCATTACTTAGTCTCATCATTACTTAGTCTCATCATTACTTAGTCTCATCATTACTTAGAGTCTCATAGTTACTTAGAGTCTCATCATTACTTAGTCTCATCATTACTTAGAGTCTCATCATTACTTAGTCTCATCATTATTTAGAGTCTCATCGTTACTTAGAGTCTCATCATTACTTAGAGTCTCATCATTACTTAGAGTCTCATCATTACTTAGTCTCATCATTACTTAGAGTCTAATCGTTACTTAGAGTCTCATCGTTATTTAGAGTCTCATCATTACTTAGAGTCTCATCATTACTTAGTCTCATCGTTATTAAGAGTCCCATCATTACTTAGTCTCATCATTACTTAATCTCATCATTACTTAGAGTCTCATCATTACTTAGAGTCTCATCATTACTTAGTCTCATCATTACTTAGAGTCTCATCATTACTTAGAGTCTCATCATTACTTAGTCTCATCATTACTTAATCTCATCATTACTTAATCTCATCATTACTTAGAGTCTCATCGTTACTTAGAGTATCATCGTTACTTAGAGTCTCATCATTACTTAGAGTCTCATCATTACTTAGAGTCTCATCATTACTTAGTCTCATCATTACTTAGTCTCACATCATTACTTAGTCTCACATCATTACTTAGTCTCATCATTACTTAGAGTCTAATCGTTACTTAGAGTCTAATCGTTACTTAGAGTCTCATCATTACTTAGTCTCATCATTACTTAGAGTCTCATCATTACTTAGTCTCATCATTACGTAGTCTCATCATTACTTAGAGTCTCATCATTACTTAGTCTCATCATTACTTAGAGTCTCATCATTACTTAGAGTCTCATCATTACTTAGTCTCATCATTACTTAGTCTCATCATTACTTAGAGTCTCATCATTACTTAGAGTCTCATCATTACTTAGTCTCATCATTACTTAGAGTCTCATCATTACTTAGTCTCATCATTACTTAGTCTCATCATTACTTAGTCTCATCATTACTTAGAGTCTAATCGTTACTTAGAGTCTCATCATTACTTAGTCTCATCATTACTTAGAGTCTCATCATTACTTAGTCTCATCATTACTTAGAGTCTCATCATTACTTAGAGTCTCATCATTACTTAGTCTCATCATTACTTAAAGTCTCATCATTACTTAGTCTCATCATTACTTAGAGTCTCATAGTTACTTAGAGTCTCATCATTACTTAGTCTCATCATTACTTAGTCTCATCATTACTTAGTCTCATCATTACTTAGAGTCTCATAGTTACTTAGAGTCTCATCATTACTTAGAGTCTCATCATTACTTAGTCTCATCATTACTTAGAGTCTCATCATTACTTAGTCTCATCGTTACTTAGAGTCTCATCATTACTATGAGTCTCATCATTACTTAGTCTCATCATTACTTAGTCTCATCATTACTTAGTCTCATCATTACTTAGAGTCTCATCATTACTTAGTCTCATCATTACTTAGAGTCTCATCATTACTTAGAGTCTCATTATTACTTAGTCTCATCATTACTTAGTCTCATCATTACTTAGAGTCTCATCATTACTTAGAGTCTCATCATTACTATGAGTCTCATCATTGCTTAGTCTCATCATTACTTAGTCTCATCATTACTTAGTCTCATCATTACTTAGAGTCTCATCGTTACTTAGAGTCTCATCATTACTTAGTCTCATCATTACTTAGAGTCTCATCATTACTTAGTCTCATCATTACTTAGAGTCTCATCATTACTTAAAGTCTCATCATTACTTAGAGTCTCATCATTACTTAGTCTCATCATTACTTGGTCTCATCATTACTTAGTCTCATCATTACTTAGTCTCATCATTACTTAGAGTCTAATCGTTACTTAGAGTCTCATCGTTATTTAGAGTCTCATCATTACTTAGAGTCTCATCATTACTTAGTCTCATCGTTATTAAGAGTCCCATCATTACTTAGTCTCATCATTACTTAATCTCATCATTACTTAGAGTCTCATCATTACTTAGAGTCTCATCATTACTTAGTCTCATCATTACTTAGAGTCTCATCATTACTTAGAGTCTCATCATTACTTAGTCTCATCATTACTTAGTCTCATCATTACTTAGTCTCATCGTTATTAAGAGTCCCATCATTACTTAGTCTCATCATTACTTAATCTCATCATTACTTAATCTCATCATTACTTAGAGTCTCATCGTTACTTAGAGTATCATCGTTACTTAGAGTCTCATCATTACTTAGAGTCTCATCATTACTTAGAGTCTCATCATTACTTAGTCTCATCATTACTTAGTCTCACATCATTACTTAGTCTCACATCATTACTTAGTCTCATCATTACTTAGAGTCTAATCGTTACTTAGAGTCTAATCGTTACTTAGAGTCTCATCATTACTTAGTCTCATCATTACTTAGAGTCTCATCATTACTTAGTCTCATCATTACGTAGTCTCATCATTACTTAGAGTCTCATCATTACTTAGTCTCATCATTACTTAGAGTCTCATCATTACTTAGAGTCTCATCATTACTTAGTCTCATCATTACTTAGTCTCATCATTACTTAGAGTCTCATCATTACTTAGAGTCTCATCATTACTTAGTCTCATCATTACTTAGAGTCTCATCATTACTTAGTCTCATCATTACTTAGTCTCATCATTACTTAGTCTCATCATTACTTAGAGTCTAATCGTTACTTAGAGTCTCATCATTACTTAGTCTCATCATTACTTAGAGTCTCATCATTACTTAGTCTCATCATTACTTAGAGTCTCATCATTACTTAGAGTCTCATCATTACTTAGTCTCATCATTACTTAAAGTCTCATCATTACTTAGTCTCATCATTACTTAGAGTCTCATAGTTACTTAGAGTCTCATCATTACTTAGTCTCATCATTACTTAGTCTCATCATTACTTAGTCTCATCATTACTTAGAGTCTCATAGTTACTTAGAGTCTCATCATTACTTAGTCTCATCATTACTTAGAGTCTCATCATTACTTAGTCTCATCATTACTTAGAGTCTCATCGTTACTTAGAGTCTCATCATTACTTAGAGTCTCATCATTACTTAGAGTCTCATCATTACTTAGTCTCATCATTACTTAGTCACATCATTACTTAGAGTCTCATCATTACTTAGTCTCATCATTACTTAGTCTCATCATTACTTAGTCTCATCATTACTTAGTCTCATCATTACTTAGAGTCTCATCATTACTTAGTCTCATCGTTATTAAGAGTCTCATCGTTACTTAGAGTCTCATCGTTACTTAGAGTCTCATCGTTACTTAGAGTCTCATCATTACTTAGTCTCATCATTACTTAGAGTCTTATCATTACTTAGAGTCTCATCATTACTTAGTCTCACATCATTACTTAGTCTCATCATTACTTAGTTTCATCATTACTTAGAGTCTAATCGTTACTTAGAGTCTCATCGTTACTTAGAGTCTCATCATTACTTAGTCTAATCATTACTTAGAGTCTCATCATTACTTAGTCTCATCATTACTTAGAGTCTCATCATTACTTAGAGTCTCATCATTAATTAGAGTCTCATCATTACTTAGTCTCATCATTACTTAGTCTCATCATTACTTAGAGTCTCATTGTTACTTAGAGGCTCATCATTACTTAGAGTCTCATCATTACTTAGAGTCTCATCATTACTTAGTCTCATCATTACTTAGAATCTCATCGTTACTTAGAGTCTCATCATTACTTAGTCTCATCATTACTTAGAGTCTCATCATTACTTAGAGTCTCATCATTACTTAGTCTCATCATTACTTAGAGTCTCATCATTACTTAGTCTCATCATTACTTAGAGTCTCATCATTACTTAGTCTCATCATTACTTAGAGTCTAATCTTTACTTAGAGTCTCATTGTTACTTAAAGTCTCATCATTACTTAGAGTCTCATCATTACTTAGTCTCATCATTACTTAGTCTCATCATTACTTAGTCTCATCATTACTTAGAGTCTCATCATTACTTAGAGTCTCATCATTACTTAGTCTCATCATTACTTAGTCTCATCATTACTTAGAGTCTCATCATTACTTAGAGTCTCATCATTACTTAGTCTCATCATTACTTAGAGTCTCATCATTACTTAGTCTCATCATTACTTAGTCTCATCATTACTTAGTCTCATCATTACTTAGTCTCATCATTACTTAGAGTCTAATCGTTACTTAGAGTCTCATCATTACTTAGTCTCATCATTACTTAGAGTCTCATCATTACTTAGTCTCATCATTACTTAGAGTCTCATCATTACTTAGAGTCTCATCATTACTTAGTCTCATCATTACTTAAAGTCTCATCATTACTTAGTCTCATCATTACTTAGAGTCTCATAGTTACTTAGAGTCTCATCATTACTTAGTCTCATCATTACTTAGTCTCATCATTACTTAGTCTCATCATTACTTAGAGTCTCATAGTTACTTAGAGTCTCATCATTACTTAGTCTCATCATTACTTAGAGTCTCATCATTACTTAGTCTCATCATTACTTAGAGTCTCATCGTTACTTAGAGTCTCATCATTACTTAGAGTCTCATCATTACTTAGAGTCTCATCATTACTTAGTCTCATCATTACTTAGTCACATCATTACTTAGAGTCTCATCATTACTTAGTCTCATCATTACTTAGTCTCATCATTACTTAGTCTCATCATTACTTAGAGTCTCATCATTACTTAGTCTCATCGTTATTAAGAGTCTCATCGTTACTTAGAGTCTCATCGTTACTTAGAGTCTCATCGTTACTTAGAGTCTCATCATTACTTAGTCTCATCATTACTTAGAGTCTTATCATTACTTAGAGTCTCATCATTACTTAGTCTCACATCATTACTTAGTCTCATCATTACTTAGTTTCATCATTACTTAGAGTCTAATCGTTACTTAGAGTCTCATCGTTACTTAGAGTCTCATCATTACTTAGTCTAATCATTACTTAGAGTCTCATCATTACTTAGTCTCATCATTACTTAGAGTCTCATCATTACTTAGAGTCTCATCATTAATTAGAGTCTCATCATTACTTAGTCTCATCATTACTTAGTCTCATCATTACTTAGAGTCTCATTGTTACTTAGAGGCTCATCATTACTTAGAGTCTCATCATTACTTAGTCTCATCATTACTTAGAATCTCATCGTTACTTAGAGTCTCATCATTACTTAGTCTCATCATTACTTAGAGTCTCATCATTACTTAGAGTCTCATCATTACTTAGTCTCATCATTACTTAGAGTCTCATCATTACTTAGTCTCATCATTACTTAGTCTCATCATTACTTAGAGTCTCATCATTACTTAGTCTCATCATTACTTAGAGTCTAATCTTTACTTAGAGTCTCATTGTTACTTAAAGTCTCATCATTACTTAGAGTCTCATCATTACTTAGTCTCATCATTACTTAGAGTCTCATCATTACTTAGAGTCTCATCATTACTTAGAGTCTCATCGTTACTTAGAGTCTAATCATTACTTAGTCTCATCATTACTTAGAGTCTCATCATTACTTAGAGTCTCATCATTACTTAGAGTCTCATCATTACTTAGTCTCATCATTACTTAGTCTCATCATTACTTAGAGTCTCATCATTACTTAGAGTCTCATCATTACTTAGTCTCATCATTACTTAGAGTCTCATCATTACTTAGTCTCATCATTACTTAGAGTCTCATCATTACTTAGTCTCATCATTACTTAGAGTCTTATCATTACTTAGTCCCATCATTACTTAGTCTCATCATTACTTAGAGTCTAATCGTTACTTAGAGTCTCATTGTTAGTTAGAGTCTCATCATTACTTAGTCTCATCATTACTTAGAGTCTCATCATTACTTAGTCTCATCATTACTTAGAGTCTCATCATTACTTAGAGTCTCATCGTTACTTAGAGTCTCATCATTACTTAGAGTCTCATCATTACTTAGTCTCATCATTACTTAGAGTCTCATCGTTACTTAGAGTCTCATCATTACTTAGAGTCTCATCATTACTTAGTCTCATCATTACTTAGAGTCTCATCATTACTTAGAGTCTCATCATTACTTAGAGTCTCATCGTTACTTAGTCTCATCATTACTTAGTCTCATCATTACTTAGAGTCTAATCGTTACTTAGAGTCTCATTGTTACTTAGAGTCTCATCATTACTTAGTCTCATCATTACTTAGTCTCATCATAACTTAGAGTCTCATCATTACTTAGTCTCATCATTACTTAGAGTCTCATCATTACTTAGAGTCTCATCATTACTTAGTCTCATCATTACTTAGTCTCATCATTACTTAGAGTCTCATCATTACTTAGAGTCTCATCATTACTTAGTCTCATCATTACTTAGTCTCATCATTACTTAGAGTCTCATCATTACTTAGAGTCTCATCATTACTTAGAGTCTCATCATTACTTAGTCTCATCATTACTTAGAGTCTCATCATTACTTAGAGTCTCATCATTACTTAGAGTCTCATCATTACTTAGTCTCATCATTACTTAGAGTCTCATCATTACTTAGTCTCATCATTACTTAGAGTCTCATCATTACTTAGTCTCATCATTACTTAGTCTCATCATTACTTAGAGTCTAATCGTTACTTAGAGTCTCATTGTTACTTAGAGTCTCATCATTACTTAGAGTCTCATCATTACTTAGTCTCATCATTACTTAGAGTCTCATCATTACTTAGAGTCTCATCATTACTTAGAGTCTCATTATTACTTAGAGTCTCATCATTACTTAGTCTCATCATTACTTAGAGTCTCATCATTACTTAGAGTCTCATCATTACTTAGAGTCTCATCATTACTTAGTCTCATCATTACTTAGAGTCTCATCATTACTTAGTCTCATCATTACTTAGTCTCATCATTACTTAGAGTCTAATCGTTACTTAGAGTCTCATTGTTACTTAGAGTCTCATCATTACTTAGTCTCATCATTACTTAGTCTCATCATTACTTAGAGTCTCATCATTACTTAGAGTCTCATCATTACTTAGAGTCTCATCATTACTTAGAATCTCATTGTTACTTAGAGTCTCATCATTACTTAGTCTCATCATTACTTAGAGTCTCATCATTACTTAGAGTCTCATCATTACTTAGAGTCTCATCATTACTTAGTCTCATCATTACTTAGTCTCATCATTACTTAGAGTCTAATCGTTACTTAGAGTCTCATTGTTACTTAGAGTCTCATCATTACTTAGTCTCATCATTACTTAGTCTCATCATTACTTAGAGTCTCATCATTACTTAGTCTCATCATTACTTAGTCTCATCATTACTTAGTCTCATCATTACTTAGAGTCTCATCATTACTTAGAGTCTCATCATTACTTAGAGTCTCATCATTACTTAGTCTCATCATTACTTAGAGTCTAATCGTTACTTAGTCTCATCGTTACTTAGAGTCTCATCATTACTTAGAGTCTCATCATTACTTAGTCTCATCATTACTTAGAGTCTCATCATTACTTAGAGTCTCATCATTACTTAGAGTCTCATCATTACTTAGTCTCATCATTACTTAGAGTCTCATCATTATTTAGAGTCTCATCATTACTTAGAGTCTCATCATTACTTAGTCTCAACAGACTCTTTCATCTGTGTAATAAAGATCAAATCTGAAGAATCCGGCCTAAAAGTGAAGCTGAAACGTCTCCTGCATTTGTAACGTCTCGATTCTCCTGTAACTCCTGCTCACAGCAGGTCCTAAAAGATCCATAAAAAGCTTTAACTGGTTCAAAATGCAGCAGCAAGATTACAAACAGCAACTAAAAGAAGAGAGCACATTACACCGGTGCTGGAGTCTCTTCACTGGCTCCTGTTTAGAATCACATTTAAACTCCTCCTCCTGATTTACAAAGCCATAAATGACATGGCCCATCCCACCTCAAAGATGCTATAGAACCATCTCATCCAAACAGAGCTCTTCACTCTCAACATGCTGACCTTCTGGTGGTGCCAAGAGTCTCTAAAAGCACAGTAGGAGGTAGAGCCTTCTGGTGGTGCCAAGAGTCTCTAAAAGTACTGTAGGAGGTAGAGCCTTCTGGTGGTGCCAAGAGTCTCTAAAAGTACTGTAGGAGGTAGAGCCTTCTGGTGGTGCCAAGAGTCTCTTAAAGTACTGTAGGAGGTAGAGCCTTCTGGTGGTGCCAAGAGTCTCTAAAAGTACTGTATGAGGTAGAGCGTTTAGCTCCCAAGCTCCTGTGTGATGGACTCAGCTCCATGTTAAATATGCTGACACAGTCTCTCATTTAAGTCCAGGCTTAAAACGTTCCTCTTTGAAATGACTTACGGTCAGTGTCAAAGTTTAGTCTATACAGACTGCGAGAGGCGAAGATCGTTCTCAAGTTCTTTATTTGATGAAAGGGAAAAACAGCAGCGTGTTGTTCTTCTGCAGCTGAGATTCGACTCTTCACAAGATTTAGCTGTGTTTTATAAAGCTGTGGCTTGGGTCTGATAAAATGGCCTGAACTTCACTATGACGTCCGCTTTAAGATTGTTTAGACGAGTCCACAGATGATCAGAAAATACACAGAATAGTTCATTGTGACCCATATGCAACAAGATCGTCGTGATGCATGATAAATAGGACACAGACATGACAATAATTTGATCAATATCCACATCAGACTAGTTAGGAACAGAAACATAAACCCACAGCTTCAGCTCCGCTGCCCTAGGAGTAACTGTGCTGGGGGAAGTATGGCAGCTTGAGCACTATCCTCTTCTTCTGACTACTTATGCTATCAAACAATATTTATTTTTTAATTCCACTTGTAAACTGTTCACCTCCTTCTTTTTCTTTGTCTCACTCCTGAGGACCTGTGGACCCAGATGTCCCTCTCCTGGTGAAGTGTCCCTGCCCCGTGTGGACGGTCCCTCATCTGCCTGAGGAGTGTCTCCAGCTCCAGTGTCTCCCTCACGTCTGTGAGAGTCACATCCTCCTTCATCTGGAACTAACACAGGGACATACGCTTTTGTCCCAAAGAGGTTTTTTTGTAGTTTTTCCTGCAGAAGGAGGAGCTAAGGACAGAAGGAGGAACTAAGGACAGAGGGAGGAGCTAAGGACAGAGGGAGGAGCTAAGGACAGAGGGAGGAACTAAGGACAGAAGGAGGAGCTAAGGACAGAGGGAGGAGCTAAGGACAGAAGGAGGAGCTAAGGACAGAGGGAGGAACTAAGGACAGAAGGAGGAGCTAAGGACAGAGGGAGGAGCTAAGGACAGAAGGAGGAGCTAAGGACAGAGGGAGGAGCTAAGGACAGAAGGAGGAGCTAAGGACAGAGGGAGGAACTAAGGACAGAAGGAGGAGCTAAGGACAGAAGGAGGAGCTAAGGACAGAGGGAGGAACTAAGGACAGAAGGAGGAGCTAAGGACAGAAGGAGGAGCTAAGGACAGAAGGAGGAGCTAAGGACAGAAGGAGGAGCTAAGGACAGAGGACTCTGGGACATCGTCCCTCGTCCCCACAGACATTGTTGATTTGTTTCTCACTGTCGCCCTCAGAGGAAACTGATTTTGGGCCTTACAAAAATAATTTGATTTGAACATGTGATGAGTGAAGAGATGATGAGGGACATTCAGAGTGGAGCTCTGCCTCTTTCAGGGAAAAGTGAGGATTCTTAGCAACTGGAGCGAGACAAATGTGTTTAGTCAAAGATTCTGCATTTGTCATTCCAACAACCAGGTCTGAACCGGGTCTGAACCGGGTCTAAACTGGGTCTAAACTGGGTCTAAACTGGGTCTAAACCCGCTTCAGGCCCAAAGTCACCCATGACCTCGACGGGAACAATGATTATTATGAGCTGCAACTAAACGTTATTTCAGTGTTCGACAATTAAACTATTATTTCTAATAGTTCAATTTAAAGGCATTTTTGACAAACTAAAGGTGTAAATCTGTGACGAAATCTTCCAGAGAAAATATTTATGAAAAAGTCTTTTATTGATCAGTGGAAACGCTCGTAGAGTCTTCTTTGTCCAACTCGAGGAACCGTGTCCACCAGCAACCTGCAGCAGAGGACACGTCCATGAAGAGCAGCTTTAAACCTGTGTGGGTGGGTTGGTTGGGTTAGTTGGGTTTTTTACGTACTTGACTCCGTAGGCGAGGATGACGACTCCGATCAGAACTCCAATGGTTCCGTCCAAAAACCACACGTCTGGATGGTCTTTATAAACCTCTGCACTGATGAGGATGGAGAAGCCTATGAGCGCCCCCACCAGGGAGTTAAAGCCTGTGCAACAGACAGAACACACTGTCTCTGCTGATCTGGAATATCTTTTCATCAACTGCAAACCATTTTATTCGGCGCGCAAATTTGCCTCATTCATTCTGACTGCTGTTTACATCCCGCTGAGCGCGCGCTCGTAGGAGGCAGAGCAGATCAGAAGAGTAGAGCAGACCTATCCAGACTCCTTGTGTTTTATCCTAGGCAATTTTAACAAGGGAAATCTCAGCCACGAACTATCAAAGTGCAGACAGTTTATTAAAGTCCCTAGAGCAGAACACACTGCATCACTGCTACACAACAGTCGGCCACGCCTTCCACGCCGTGGGCGGAGCCACGCTGGGCTCGTCAGACCACGTCATGGTTCACCTGATCCTCACGAACAGACAGAGGCTGAAGCTCTGCAAACCTGTAGTGAGGACTTCTGAGAGGTGGACCAATGAGGAGGAGGAGGAGGAGCTACGTGTGTGTTTGGACATTACAGACTGGGAGGAGCTACACGAACACTGTGATGTCACACATTCTGTGAGGAGCATTAAACCATATCACACCAAAGTCACCACAGGGGCGGAGCTAGAGGACAGCGCACAGGGGCGGAGCTAGAGGACAGCGCACAGGGGCGGAGCTAGAGGGCAGCGCACAGGGCCGGAGCTAGAGGGCAGCGCACAGGGCCGGAGCTAGAGGGCTCTACAAAGAGGCAAAGTACGGGTTCTACTGCAGATTTGACAGCCCCTCCCCCACTGCAGCCACCTCTGCCAACCCGACCCCGTCCCCCACCTCCCCTGCCCCTCTCACAGTTCAGGAACAGGAAGTAAACAGACTAT
This sequence comes from Eucyclogobius newberryi, assembly GCF_026437365.1. NCBI lineage: Eukaryota > Metazoa > Chordata > Actinopteri > Gobiiformes > Gobiidae > Eucyclogobius > Eucyclogobius newberryi. The sequence goes on from NW_027316534.1 coordinate 240,014, forward strand.
TTCACAAATCCAACCCGCGAAAGGCTGCTGGACCAGACGGTGTCACCCCGGCCACCTTAAGACACTGTGCAGGCAAGCTGGCGCCTGTCTTCACTGGCATTTTTAACACCCAAGTTGTCCATCATTGTCCCTGTCCCCAAGAAGCCCCGGATCACTGGACTTAATGACCACAGACCTGTGGCACTGACGTCTGTAGTCATGAGCGCCTGGTCCTGCCCCACCTCAAGTCCTTCACCTCCCCCCTGCAGGACCCCCTCCTGGACCCCCTGCTGGACCCCCTGCTGGACCCCCTGCTGGACCCCCTGCTAGAGCCCCTGCTGGACCCCCTCCTGGACCCCCTGATGGACCTCCAGCTGGACCCCCCCTTCTGGACCCCCTCCTGGACCCCCTGCTGGACCCCCTGCTGGACCCCCCGCTGGACCCCCTGCTGGACCCCCCGCTGGACCCCCTCCTGGACCTCCTGCTGGACCCCCTCCTGGACCTCCTGCTGGACCTCCTGCTGGACCCCCCCTTCTGGACCCCCTCCTGGACCTCCTGCTGGACCCCCTCCTGGACCCCCTCCTGGACCTCCTGCTGGACCCCCCCTTCTGGACCCCCTGCTGGACCCCCTGCTGGACCCCCCGCTGGACCCCCTGCTGGACCCCCTGCTGGACCCCCTCCTGGACCTCCTGCTGGAACCCCTCCTGGACCCCCTCCTGGACCTCCTGCTGGACCCCCCCTGCTGGACCCCCTGCTGGACCTCCTGTAGTTCTCCTACAGAACCAACAGGTCTGTGGACGACACCATCAACCTGGCTCTCCACTTCACCTGGACTCCTCGGGAACCTACACCAGGATCAACACCACCTCCTGCTCTGCTCCAGGACAAGCTCTCCCAGCTCAACCTGCCTGACTCCATCTGCAGGAGGAGCACTGACTCCATCTGCAGGAGGAGCACTGACTCCATCTGCAGGAGGAGCACTGACTCCACCTGCAGGAGGAGCACTGACTCCACCTGCAGGAGGAGCACTGACTCCACCTGCAGGAGGAGCACTGACTCCACCTGCAGGAGGAGCACTGACTCCACCTTCACTCACTGCACTGTACAATTTTTAATGCACAAAATATTTAAATTATGTACATATCGTGCCTATTTTTAACTCCACTCATCTATTTTTAATATCTGGTAGTTATTCACTGTCCATTGTTCTGTGTTTGATGTTTGTGTTGTTAGCATATTCTGATTGTGATTCTGTCAGAGAACAGCGCCCCCACCAGGCACTTACTGCACATCTAAAGCTCTTATTTCTGACTTTAAACTCAGACTTCCTGTGGGTGTGTCTTACCGTCTGTGATGAGGGCGCGGCTCGTCAGGACTCCACCCAAAAGCATTTTTAAAACGGCCAAAACCAGGCAGAGCGTCCCACTGAGGACGGACACGCTGAACAGGAAGTCATCCTGCAACAAGCAACGTCCAAGTGTCACTGTGTGTGTCTGATGGTGTGTGTGTGTGTGTGTGTGTCTGATGGTGTGTGTGTGTGTGTGTGTCTGATGGTGTGTGTGTGTGTGTGTCTGATGGTGTGTGTGTGTGTGTGTGTCTGATGGTGTGTGTGTGTGTGTGTGTGTGTGTCTGATGGTGTGTGTGTGTGTGTGTGTGTGTGTGTCTGATGGTGTGTGTGTGTGTGTGTGTCTGATGGTGTGTGTGTGTGTGTGTGTGTGTGTCTGATGGTGTGTGTGTGTGTGTGTGTGTGTCTGATGGTGTGTGTGTGTGTCTGATGGTGTGTGTGTGTGTGTGTGTGATGGTGTGTCTGATGGTGTGTGTGTCTGATGGTGTGTGTGTGTGTGTCTGATGGTGTGTCTGATGGTGTGTGTGTGTGTGATGGTGTGTCTGATGGTGTGTGTGTGTGTGTGTCTGATGGTGTGTGTGTGTGTGTGTGTCTGATGGTGTGTGTGTGTGTGTGTCTGATGGTGTGTGTGTGTGTGTGTGTGTCTGATGGTGTGTGTGTGTCTGATGGTGTGTCTGATGGTGTGTGTGTCTGATGCTGTGTGTGTGTGTGTGTGTCTGATGGTGTGTGTGTGTCTGATGGTGTGTGTGTGTGTGTGTGTTTGTGTGATGGTGTGTGTCTGATGGTGTGTGTGTGATGGTGTGTGTCTGGTGTTGTGTGTCTGATGGTGTGTGTCTGATGGTGTGTGTCAGATGGTGTGTGTCTGATGTTGTGTGTCTGATGGTGTGTGTCTGATGGTGTGTGTCTGATGGTGTGTGTGTGTGATGGTGTGTGTCTGACGGTGTGTGTCTGAGGTTGTGTGTCTGATGGTGTGTGTGTGATGGTGTGTGTCTGAGGTTGTGTGTCTGATGACGTGTGTCTGATGGTGTGTGTGTGTGATGGTGTGTGTCTGATGGTGTGTGTGTGATGATGTGTGTCTGATGGTGTGTGTCCGATAGTGTGTGTGTGATGGTGTGTGTCTGATGGTGTGTGTCTGATGGTGTGTGTGTGATGATGTGTGTCTGATGGTGTGTGTCCGATAGTGTGTGTGTGATGGTGTGTGTCTGATGGTGTGTGTCTGATGGTGTGTGTCTGATGGTGTGTGTGTCTGATGGTGTGTGTCTGAGGTTGTGTGTCTGATGGTGTGTGTCTGATGATGTGTGTCTGATGATGTGTGTCTGATGGTGTGTGTCTGATGGTGTGTGTGTGTCTGATGGTGTGTGTCTGATGGTGTGTGTGTCTGATGGTGTGTGTCTGAGGTTGTGTGTCTGATGGTGTGTGTCTGATGATGTGTGTCTGATGGTGTGTGTCTGATGGTGTGTGTGTGTCTGATGGTGTGTGTCTGATAGTGTCTGTGTGATGGTGTGTGTCTGATGGTGTGTGTCTGATGGTGTGTGTCTGATGATGTGTGTCTGATGGTGTGTGTCTGATGGTGTGTGTCTGATGGTGTGTGTGTGTGATGGTGTGTGTCTGACGGTGTGTGTCTGAGGTTGTGTGTCTGATGGTGTGTGTCTGAGGTTGTGTGTCTGATGGTGTGTGTCTGATGGTGTGTGTCTGATGGTGTGTGTCTGATGGTGTGTGTCTGAGGTTGTGTGTCTGAGGTTGTGTGTCTGATGGTGTGTGTCTGATGGTGTGTGTCTGATAGTGTCTGTGTGATGGTGTGTGTCTGATGGTGTGTGTGTCTGATGGTGTGTGTGTGTGATGGTTGTGTGTGATGGTGTGTGTCTGATGAAATGGTCAAAGTCGTACCACTTCTGGAGGGTTCCGTGTGATGAGGTCGTAGATGGCTTTTCCCATGATGCAAAGGGAAGAGAGGACGAAGAGCGCTCCGAGGACGACACACGCTCTGAAGGACACGAACCACTTTAGAATCATGTGCACTACAGCAGTGGTCTCACAGGGACACTGTCCAGGTCGTTATGGACAGTCCAGGTCGTTATGGACAGTCCAGGTCGTTATGGACAGTCCAGGTCGTTATGGACAGTCCAGGTCGTTATGGACGGGTTCAGTTCGAGGAGGCCGTTCTTCCCCCTCTGCAGATGCCACTGTGGTTTTCCACGTGGGCGGGGCACCGGGCGGGGCACTGTCCAGTTCCCCACCCAGGGACTCCAAGAAGGCCTCCACACATATGATAATCACACGCAATAGCAGCAGCAGCAGCAGAAGCAGCAGCAGCAGCAGCAGCAGCAGCAGCAGCAGCAGCAGCAGCAGCAGCAGCAGCAGCAGCAGCACCAGAAGCAGCAGCAGCAGCAGCAGCACCAGAAGCAGCAGCAGCAGCAGCATCAGAAGCAGCAGCAGCAGCAGCAGCAGCAGCAGCAGCAGCAGCAGCAGCAGCAGCACCAGAAGCAGCAGCAGCAGCAGCAGCAGCAGCAGCAGCAGCAGCACCAGAAGCAGCAGCAGCAGCAGCATCAGAAGCAGCAGCAGCAGCAGCAGCAGCAGCAGCAGCAGCAGCAGCAGTCTCTCTCACATGTTTTCTCTGGCCGCAGAGTGGACGGCTGCAGCGCTGCTGTATCTCCACAGGACGATGGACGATGACAGAACGTCCAGTGAAGCATCGAACTGAAAACACCAGGAAAAAACATCAAAAGTGACGAGAAAATACAAAGAAAACAAGAGAAAATAAAGACTCACCGCGAATCCAAACGCAGACGAGCTGTGTCTGGAGAAGGACACGGCTGCAACACAAACACACGCTTCAGAGGGCGGGCGGAGCGCGGGCGGAGCGCGGGCGGAGCTCTGTTTATTCTGGATATATTTATGTGAAACATTTTGGGCAGAATCGTGTCTTTGTGCAGCTCCATGTGACACAAGCTTAGATTTAGTTCTTAGATAGTTCTCAGACTCAGACCACAGGTGTTCAGCAGGTGTTTCACAGGTGTTCAGCAGGTGTTCAGCAGGTGTTCAGCAGGTGTTCAGCAAGTGTTTCACAGGTGTTCAGCAGGTGTTTCACAGGTGTTCAGCAGGTGTTTCACAGGTGTTCAGCAGGTGTTCAGCAGGTGTTCAGCAGGTGTTCAGCAGGTGTTCAGCAGGTGTTCAACAGGTGTTCCGCAGGTGTTCAACAGGTGTTTCACAGGTGTTCAGCAGGTGTTTCACAGGTGTTCAGCAGGTGTTCAACAGGTGTTCAGCAGGTGTTTCACAGGTGTTTCACAGGTGTTCAGCAGGTGTTCAACAGGTGTTCAGCAGGTGTTTCACAGGTGTTCAGCAGGTGTTTCACAGGTGTTCAGCAGGTGTTCAGCAGGTGTTTCACAGGTGTTCCGCAGGTGTTCCACAGGTGTTCAGCAGGTGTTTCACAGGTGTTCAGCAGGTGTTCAGCAGGTGTTTCACAGGTGTTCAGCAGGTGTTCCGCAGGTGTTCAGCAGGTGTTCAGCAGGTGTTCAGCAGGTGTTTCACAGGTGTTCAGCAGGTGTTTCACAGGTGTTCAGCAGGTGTTCAGCAGGTGTTTCACAGGTGTTCAGCAGGTGTTTCACAGGTGTTCAGCAGGTGTTTCACAGGTATTCAGCAGGTGTTTCACAGGTGTTCAGCAGGTGTTCCGCAGGTGTTCAGCAGGTGTTTCACAGGTGTTCAGCAGGTGTTTCACAGGTGTTCAGCAGGTGTTCAACAGGTGTTCAGCAGGTGTTTCACAGGTGTTCAGCAGGTGTTTCACAGGTGTTCAGCAGGTGTTCCGCAGGTGTTCAACAGGTGTTCCGCAGGTGTTCAGCATGTGTTCCGCAGGTGTTCAGCAGGTGTTTCACAGGTGTTCAGCAGGTGTTTCACAGGTGTTCAGCAGGTGTTCAGCAGGTGTTCAGCAGGTGTTTCACAGGTGTTCAGCAGGTGTTCAGCAGGTGTTCAGCAGGTGTTTCACAGGTGTTCAGCAGGTGTTTCGCAGGTGTTCAGCAGGTGTTCAGCAGGTGTTTCACAGGTGTTCAGCAGGTGTTTCACAGGTGTTTAGCAGGTGTTCAGCAGGTGTTTCACAGGTGTTCAGCAGGTGTTCAGCAGGTGTTCAGCAGGTGTTTCATAGGTGTTCAGCGGGTGTTCAGCAGGTGTTCCACAGGTGTTCAGCAGGTGTTCAGCAGGTGTTTCACAGGTGTTCAGCAGGTGTTTCACAGGTGTTCAGCAGGTGTTCAGCAGGTGTTTCACAGGTGTTCAGCAGGTGTTCAACAGGTGTTAAGCAGGTGTTTCACAGGTGTTCAGCAGGTGTTTCACAGGTGTTCAGCAGGTGTTTCACAGGTGTTCAGCAGGTGTTCAGCAGGTGTTTCACAGGTGTTCAGCAGGTGTTCAGCAGGTGTTCAGCAGGTGTTTCACAGGTGTTCAGCAGGTGTTCAGCAGGTGTTTCACAGGTGTTCAGCAGGTGTTTCACAGGTGTTCAGCAGGTGTTCAGCAGGTGTTTCACAGGTGTTCAACAGGTGTTAAGCAGGTGTTTCACAGGTGTTCAGCAGGTGTTTCACAGGTGTTCAGCAGGTGTTCCACAGGTGTTCAGCAGGTGTTTCACAGGTGTTCAGCAGGTGTTCCGCAGGTGTTCAACAGGTGTTTCACAGGTGTTCAGCAGGTGTTTCACAGGTGTTCAGCAGGTGTTCAACAGGTGTTCAGCAGGTGTTTCACAGGTGTTCAGCAGGTGTTCCACAGGTGTTCAGCAGGTGTTTCACAGGTGTTCAGCAGGTGTTCCGCAGGTGTTCAGCAGGTGTTCCGCAGGTGTTCCACAGGTGTTCAGCAGGTGTTTCACAGGTGTTCAGCAGGTGTTTCACAGGTGTTCAGCAGGTGTTCCGCAGGTGTTCAGCAGGTGTTCCGCAGGTGTTCCACAGGTGTTCAGCAGGTGTTCAGCAGGTGTTCAGCAGGTGTTTCACAGGTGTTCAGCAGGTGTTCAGCAGGTGTTCAGCAGGTGTTCAGCAGGTGTTTCACAGGTGTTCAGCAGGTGTTTCACAGGTGTTCAGCAGGTGTTCAGCAGGTGTTCAGCAGGTGTTTCACAGGTGTTCAGCAGGTGTTCAGCAGGTGTTTCACAGGTGTTCAGCAGGTGTTCCGCAGGTGTCAGCAGGTGTTCAGCAGGTGTTTCACAGGTGTTCAGCAGGTGTTTCACAGGTGTTCAGCAGGTGTTTCACAGGTGTTCAGCAGGTGTTTCACAGGTATTCAGCAGGTGTTCAGCAGGTGTTTCACAGGTGTTCAGCAGGTGTTTCACAGGTGTTCAGCAGGTGTTTCACAGGTATTCAGCAGGTGTTTCACAGGTGTTCAGCAGGTGTTCCGCAGGTGTTCAGCAGGTGTTCCGCAGGTGTTCAGCAGGTGTTTCACAGGTGTTCAGCAGGTGTTCAACAGGTGTTCAGCAGGTGTTCCGCAGGTGTTCAGCAGGTGTTTCACAGGTGTTCAGCAGGTGTTTCACAGGTGTTCAGCAGGTGTTCCGCAGGTGTTCAGCAGGTGTTCAGCAGGTGTTTCACAGGTGTCAGCAGGTGTTCCACAGGTGTTCAGCAGGTGTTTCACAGGTGTTCCGCAGGTGTTTCACAGGTGTTCAGCAGGTGTTCAGCAGGTGTTTCACAGGTGTTCAGCAGGTGTTTCACAGGTGTTCAGCAGGTGTTTCACAGGTGTTCAGCAGGTGTTTCACAGGTGTTCAGTAGGTGTTTCACAGGTGTTCAGCAGGTGTTTCACAGGTGTTCAGCAGGTGTTCAGCAGGTGTTCAGCAGGTGTTTCACAGGTGTTCAGCAGGTGTTTCACAGGTGTTCAGCAGGTGTTCAGCAGGTGTTTCACAGGTGTTCAGCAGGTGTTTCACAGGTGTTCAGTAGGTGTTTCACAGGTGTTCAGCAGGTGTTTCACAGGTGTTCAGCTGGTGTTCAGCAGGTGTTTCACAGGTGTTCAGCAGGTGTTTCACAGGTGTTCAGCAGGTGTTCAGCAGGTGTTTCACAGGTGTTCAGCAGGTGTTCCGCAGGTGTCAGCAGGTGTTCAGCAGGTGTTCAGTAGGTGTTTCACAGGTGTTCAGCAGGTGTTTCACAGGTGTTCAGCAGGTGTTCAGCAGGTGTTTCACAGGTGTTCAGCAGGTGTTTCACAGGTGTTCAGCAGGTGTTCAGCAGGTGTTTCACAGGTGTTCAGCAGGTGTTCAGCAGGTGTTTCACAGGTGTTCAGCAGGTGTTTCACAGGTGTTCAGCAGGTGTTCAGCAGGTGTTTCACAGGTGTTCAGCAGGTGTTCAGCAGGTGTTTCACGGGTGTTCAGCAGGTATTTCACAGGTGTTCCGCAGGTGTCAGCAGGTGTTCAGCAGGTGTTCAGTAGGTGTTTCACAGGTGTTCAGCAGGTGTTTCACAGGTGTTCAGCAGGTGTTCAGCAGGTGTTTCACAGGTGTTCAGCAGGTGTTTCACAGGTGTTCAGCAGGTGTTCAGCAGGTGTTTCACAGGTGTTCAGCAGGTGTTCCGCAGGTGTCAGCAGGTGTTCAGCAGGTGTTCAGTAGGTGTTTCACAGGTGTTCAGCAGGTGTTTCACAGGTGTTCAGCAGGTGTTCCACAGGTGTTCAGCAGGTGTTCAGCAGGTGTTTCACAGGTGTTCAGCAGGTGTTTCACAGGTGTTCAGCAGGTGTTCAGCAGGTGTTTCACAGGTGTTCAGCAGGTGTTCAGCAGGTGTTTCACGGGTGTTCAGCAGGTATTTCACAGGTGTTCAGCAGGTGTTCAGCAGGTGTTTCACAGGTGTTCAGCAGGTGTTTCACGGGTGTTCAGCAGGTGTTTCACAGGTGTTCAGCAGGTGTTTCACAGATGTTCAGCAGGTGTTCAGCAGGTGTTTCACAGATGTTCAGCAGGTGTTCAGCAGGTGTTTCACAGGTGTTCTGCAGGTGTTCAGTAGGTGTTTCACAGGTGTTCTGCAGGTGTTCAGTAGGTGTTTCACAGGTGTTCAGCAGGTGTTTCACAGGTGTTCAGCAGGTGTTCCGCAGGTGTTCAGCAGGTGTTTCACAGGTGTTCAGCAGGTGTTAAGCAGGTGTTCAGCAGGTGTTTCACAGGTGTTTTACAGGTGTTCTACAGGTGTTTTACAGGTGTTCTACAAGTGTTTTACAGGTGTTCTACAGGTGTTTTTACAGGTGTTTTACAGGTGTTTTACAGGTGTTCTACAGGTGTTTTACAGGTGTTCTACAGGTGTTTTACAGGTGTTCTACAGTTGTTTTTACAGGTGTTTTACAGGTGTTCTACAGGTGTTTTACAGGTGTTCTACAGGTGTTTTACAGGTGTTCTACAAGTGTTTTACAGGTGTTTTAAAGGTGTTTTACAGGTGTTTTACAGTTGTTTTACAGGTGTTCTACAGTTGTTTTAGAGGTGTTCTACAAGTGTTTTACAGGTGTTTTACAGGTGTTCTACAAGTGTTTTACAGGTGTTTTACAGGTGTTCTACAAGTGTTTTACAGGTGTTTTATAGGTGTTTTACAGGTGTTTTACAGTTGTTTTACAGGTGTTCTACAGGTGTTTTACAGGTGTTCTACAAGTGTTTTACAGGTGTTTTATAGGTGTTTTACAGGTGTTTTACAGTTGTTTTACAGGTGTTCTACAGGTGTTTTACAGGTGTTTTACAGGTGTTCTACAAGTGTTTTACAGGTGTTTTATAGGTGTTTTACAGGTGTTTTACAGTTGTTTTACAGGTGTTCTACAGGTGTTTTACAGGTGTTCTACAAGTGTTTTACAGGTGTTTTACAGGTGTTCTACAGGTGTTCTACAGGTGTTTTACAGGTGTTTTACAGGTGTTCTACAAGTGTTTTACAGGTGTTTTACAGGTGTTCTACAAGTGTTTTACAGGTGTTTTATAGGTGTTTTACAGGTGTTCTACAGGTGTTTTACAGGTGTTTTACAGGTGTTTTACAGGTGTTCTACAGGTGTTTTACAGGTGTTCTACAGGTGTTTTTACAGGTGTTTTACAGGTGTTCTACAGGTGTTTTACAGGTGTTCTACAGGTGTTTTACAGGTGTTTTACAGGTGTTCTACAAGTGTTTTACAGGTGTTTTATAGGTGTTTTACAGGTGTTTTACAGTTGTTTTACAGGTGTTCTACAGGTGTTTTACAGGTGTTCTACAAGTGTTTTACAGGTGTTTTACAGGTGTTCTACAAGTGTTTTACAGGTGTTTTACAGGTGTTCTACAAGTGTTTTACAGGTGTTTTATAGGTGTTTTACAGGTGTTTTACAGTTGTTTTACAGGTGTTCTACAGGTGTTTTACAGGTGTTCTACAAGTGTTTTACAGGTGTTTTATAGGTGTTTTACAGGTGTTTTACAGTTGTTTTACAGGTGTTCTACAGGTGTTTTACAGGTGTTTTACAGGTGTCTACAAGTGTTTTACAGGTGTTTTATAGGTGTTTTACAGGTGTTTTACAGTTGTTTTACAGGTGTTCTACAGGTGTTTTACAGGTGTTCTACAAGTGTTTTACAGGTGTTTTACAGGTGTTCTACAGGTGTTCTACAGGTGTTTTACAGGTGTTTTACAGGTGTTCTACAGGTGTTCTACAAGTGTTTTACAGGTGTTTTACAGGTGTTCTACAAGTGTTTTACAGGTGTTTTATAGGTGTTTTACAGGTGTTCTACAGGTGTTCTACAAGTGTTTTACAGGTGTTTTACAGGTGTTCTACAGGTGTTGTACAGGTGTTTTACAGGTGTTCTACAGGTGTTTTTACAGGTGTTTTACAGGTGTTTTACAGGTGTTCTACAAGTGTTTTACAGGTGTTTTACAGGTGTTCTACAAGTGTTTTACAGGTGTTTTATAGGTGTTTTACAGGTGTTTTACAGTTGTTTTACAGGTGTTCTACAGGTGTTTTACAGGTGTTCTACAAGTGTTTTACAGGTGTTTTATAGGTGTTTTACAGGTGTTTTACAGTTGTTTTACAGGTGTTCTACAGGTGTTTTACAGGTGTTTTACAGGTGTCTACAAGTGTTTTAAAGGTGTTTTATAGGTGTTTTACAGGTGTTTTACAGTTGTTTTACAGGTGTTCTACAGGTGTTTTACAGGTGTTCTACAAGTGTTTTACAGGTGTTTTACAGGTGTTCTACAGGTGTTCTACAGGTGTTTTACAGGTGTTTTACAGGTGTTCTACAGGTGTTCTACAAGTGTTTTACAGGTGTTTTACAGGTGTTCTACAAGTGTTTTACAGGTGTTTTATAGGTGTTTTACAGGTGTTCTACAGGTGTTCTACAAGTGTTTTACAGGTGTTTTACAGGTGTTCTACAGGTGTTGTACAGGTGTTTTACAGGTGTTCTACAGGTGTTTTTACAGGTGTTTTACAGGTGTTCTACAGGTGTTTTACAGGTGTTCTACAGGTGTTTTACAAGTGTTTTACAGGTGTTTTACAGGTGTTCTACAAGTGTTTTACAGGTGTTTTATAGGTGTTTTACAGGTGTTTTACAGTTGTTTTACAGGTGTTCTACAGGTGTTTTACAGGTGTTCTACAGGTGTTCTACAGGTGTTTTACAGGTGTTTTACAGGTGTTCTACAAGTGTTTTACAGGTGTTTTACAGGTGTTCTACAGGTGTTCTACAGGTGTTTTACAGGTGTTTTACAGGTGTTCTACAGGTGTTCTACAAGTGTTTTACAGGTGTTTTACAGGTGTTCTACAAGTTTTTTACAGGTGTTTTATAGGTGTTTTACAGGTGTTTTACAGTTGTTTTACAGGTGTTCTACAGGTGTTTTACAGGTGTTCTACAAGTGTTTTACAGGTGTTTTACAGGTGTTCTACAGGTGTTCTACAGGTGTTTTACAGGTGTTTTACAGGTGTTCTACAGGTGTTTTTACAGGTGTTTTACAGGTGTTCTACAGGTGTTTTACAGGTGTTCTACAGGTGTTTTACAGGTGTTCTACAAGTGTTTTACAGGTGTTTTACAGGTGTTCTACAAGTGTTTTACAGGTGTTTTACAGGTGTTTTACAGTTGTTTTACAGGTGTTCTACAGGTGTTCTACAGGTGTTTTACAGGTGTTCTACAGGTGTTTTACAGGTGTTTTACAGGTGTTTTACAGGTGTGTGTTGTGTAAATGTGTTTCTTACTGAAAGCAGCGACGGCCAGGACCGTAGTGACCACCACACTGACCCAGGACACAGCCAGGGCTTTTCTCCTCAAACTCTGAGCCTCGCGAGGTTTGAGATGTAGACTGCTCTGGAGGAGTCCTGAGGGGAGCGGAGGCAAGGGGAGGGGGGGCGGGGACAGGGGGAGAGGGGGCGGGGACAGGGGAGAGGAGATTGAACTGGGACAAACACATCTGTCACAGACTGGACATAGAACTGGACGTAGAGTCTCACTGTGCGGCTGGAGCCCGTTGAAGCTCACGCTACGTTCAGACCGCTGCGTCATAACCTGCTCAGTTCTGACTCAGCTCCGCCTCTCGCCGCTCTGAAGGAAGCTCCTGATTGGTCGACGTGCCATAAATTTTGGCTAAAGTTTGGTGATTCAGAATTTGGCATCTGTGAGTGTAATAGGTACACGCCCCCTTTCCTTAGCAACGAGCCGTGCTAACTGTCAATCAAACCTGTTGCTAACTAGACCTCTGGGAAAGAAGGCTCCTGATTGGTCATTATTATTGTTCAAAAGTGAAATAAAGACCAAGATCATGTCGAGGTTTTTACACCAACATCTGAAGTTCAGAAGGTGGAGTCTGAAGTCCAGAAGGTGGAGTCTAAAGTCCAGAAGGTGGAGTCTGAAGTCCAGAAGGTGGAGTCTAAAGTCCAGAAGGTGGAGTCTAAAGTCCAGAATGTGGAGTCTAAAGTCCAGAAGGTGGAGTCTAAAGTCCAGAAGGTGGAGTCTGAAGTCCAGAAGGTGGAGTCTAAAGTCCAGAAGGTGGAGTCTAAAGTCCAGAAGGTGGAGTCTAAAGTCCAGAAGGTGGAGTCTGAAGTCCAGAAGGTGGAGTCTGAAGTCCAGAAGGTGGAGTCTGAAGTCCAGAAGGTGGAGTCTGAAGTCCAGAAGGTGGAGTCTGAAGTCCAGAAGGTTGAGTCTGAAGTCCAGAATGTGGAGTCTGAAGTCCAGAATATGGAGTCTGAAGTCCAGAAGGTTGAGTCTGAAGTCCAGAATGTGGAGTCTGAAGTCCAGAATATGGAGTCTGAAGTCCAGAAGGTGGAGTCTGAAGTCCAGAAGGTGGAGTCTGAAGTCCAGAAGGTTGAGTCTGAAGTCCAGAAGGTTGACTCTGAAGTCCAGAATGTGGAGTCTGAAGTCCAGAATGTGGAGTCTGAAGTCCAGAATATGGAGTCTGAAGTCCAGAATGTGGAGTCTGAAGTCCAGAATGTGGAGTCTGAAGTCCAGAAGGTGGAGTCTGAAGTCCAGAAGGTGGAGTCTGAAGTCCAGAATGTGGAGTCTGAAGTCCAGAAGGTGGAGTCTAAAGTCCAGAAGGTGGAGTCTAAAGTCCAGAATGTGGAGTCTGAAGTCCAGAAGGTGGAGTCTAAAGTCCAGAAGGTGGAGTCTGAAGTCCAGAAGGTGGAGTCTAAAGTCCAGAAGGTGGAGTCTGAAGTCCAGAAGGTGGAGTCTGAAGTCCAGAAGGTGGAGTCTGAAGTTCAGGTTTCAAAGAGGGTCATCTATTCTGTTTAATCAGTTTTCTGCCACTGAACTTAACCTGAACAAACTATGTCCACGTCTATGAACGTGACAGTCTCATTCTGCTGTTTTAATCCTAGTTTCTAAATGTCCTGGTTTAGTCCTGGTTTAGTCCTGGTTTAGTCCTGGTTTGGACCTGGTTTAGACCTGGTTTAGACCTGGTTTAGTCCCGGTTTAGTCCTGGTTTAGACCTGGTTTAGTCCTGGTTTAGTCCTGGTTTGGACCTGGTTTAGACCTGGTTTAGACCTGGTTTAGTCCTGGTTTAGACCTGGTTTAGTCCTGGTTTAGTCCTGGTTTAGACCTGGTTTAGTCCTGGTTTAGACCTGGTTTAGTCCTGGTTTGGACCTGATTTAGTCCTGGTTTAGTCCTGGTTTAGTCCTGGTTTGGACCTGGTTTAGACCTGGTTTAGACCTGGTTTAGACCTGGTTTAGTCCTGGTTTAGTCCTGGTTTAGACCTGGTTTAGTCCTGGTTTTGTCCTGGGTTAGTCCTGGTTTGGACCTGATTTAGTCCTGGTTTAGTCCTGGTTTAGACCTGGTTTAGTCCTGGTTTAGTCCTGGTTTAGTCCTGGTTTGGACCTGGTTTAGACCTGGTTTAGACCTGGTTTAGACCTGGTTTAGACCTGGTTTAGTCCTGGTTTAGTCCTGGTTTAGTCCTGGTTTAGAACTGGTTTTACCTGGTTTAGTCCTGGTTTAGACCTGGTTTAATCCTGGTTTAGACCTGGTTTAGTCCTGGTTTAGTCCTGGTTTAGTCCTGGTTTAGACCTGGTTTAGACCTGGTTTAATCCTGGTTTAGACCTGGTTTAGTCCTGGTTTAGTCCTGGTTTAGACCTGGTTTAGTCCTGGTTTAGACCTGGTTTAGTCCTGGTTTAGACCTGGTTTAGACCTGGTTTAGAACTGGTTTAGTCCTGGTTTAGAACTGGTTTTACCTGGTTTAGTCCTGGTTTAGACCTGGTTTAGTCCTGGTTTAGACCTGGTTTAGTCCTGGTTTAGAACTGGTTTTACCTGGTTTAGTCCTGGTTTAGACCTGGTTTAGTCCTGGTTTAGACCTGGTTTAGTCGTGGTTTAGACCTGGTTTAGTCCTGGTTTAGACCTGGTTTAGAACTGGTTTAGTCCTGGTTTAGTTCTGGTCTAGACCTGGTTTAGTCCTGGTTTAGTCCTGGTTTAGTCCCTGTTTGGACCTGGTTTAGTCCTGGTTTGGACCTGGTTTAGACCTGGTTTAGACCTGGTTTAGTCCTGGTTTAGTCCTGGTTTAGACCTGGTTTAGTCCTGGTTTAGACCTGGTTTAGTCCTGGTTTGGACCTGATTTAGTCCTGGTTTAGTCCTGGTTTAGTCCTGGTTTGGACCTGGTTTAGACCTGGTTTAGACCTGGTTTAGACCTGGTTTAGTCCTGGTTTAGTCCTGGTTTAGACCTGGTTTAGTCCTGGTTTGGACCTGATTTAGTCCTGGTTTAGTCCTGGTTTAGACCTGGTTTAGTCCTGGTTTAGTCCTGGTTTAGTCCTGGTTTGGACCTGGTTTAGACCTGGTTTAGACCTGGTTTAGACCTGGTTTAGACCTGGTTTAGTCCTGGTTTAGTCCTGGTTTAGTCCTGGTTTAGACCTGGTTTAGTCCTGGTTTTGTCCTGGGTTAGTCCTGGTTTAGTCCTGGTTTAGTCCTGGTTTGGACCTGGTTTAGACCTGGTTTAGACCTGGTTTAGACCTGGTTTAGACCTGGTTTAGTCCTGGTTTAGTCCTGGTTTAGACCTGGTTTAGTCCTGGTTTAGTCCTGGTTTAGTCCTGGTTTAGACCTGGTTTAGACCTGGTTTAGACCTGGTTTAGACCTGGTTTAGTCCTGGTTTAGTCCTGGTTTAGTCCTGGTTTAGAACTGGTTTTACCTGGTTTAGTCCTGGTTTAGACCTGGTTTAATCCTGGTTTAGACCTGGTTTAGTCCTGGTTTAGTCCTGGTTTAGTCCTGGTTTAGACCTGGTTTAGACCTGGTTTAATCCTGGTTTAGACCTGGTTTAGTCCTGGTTTAGTCCTGGTTTAGACCTGGTTTAGTCCTGGTTTAGACCTGGTTTAGACCTGGTTTAGAACTGGTTTAGTCCTGGTTTAGAACTGGTTTTACCTGGTTTAGTCCTGGTTTAGACCTGGTTTAGTCCTGGTTTAGACCTGGTTTAGTCCTGGTTTAGACCTGGTTTAATCCTGGTTTAGACCTGGTTTAGTCCTGGTTTAGTCCTGGTTTAGTCCTGGTTTAGACCTGGTTTAGTCCTGGTTTAGTCCTGGTTTGGACCTGGTTTAGACCTGGTTTGGACCTGGTTTAGTCCTGGTTTAGACCTGGTTTAGTCCTGGTTTAGACCTGGTTTAGTCCTGGTTTAGTCCTGGTTTAGTCCTGGTTTGGACCTGGTTTAGACCTGGTTTAGACCTGGTTTAGACCTGGTTTAGTCCTGGTTTAGTCCTGGTTTAGACCTGGTTTAGTCCTGGTTTTGTCCTGGGTTAGTCCTGGTTTGGACCTGATTTAGTCCTGGTTTAGTCCTGGTTTAGACCTGGTTTAGTCCTGGTTTAGTCCTGGTTTAGTCCTGGTTTGGACCTGGTTTAGACCTGGTTTAGACCTGGTTTAGACCTGGTTTAGACCTGGTTTAGTCCTGGTTTAGTCCTGGTTTAGAACTGGTTTTACCTGGTTTAGTCCTGGTTTAGACCTGGTTTAATCCTGGTTTAGACCTGGTTTAGTCCTGGTTTAGTCCTGGTTTAGTCCTGGTTTAGACCTGGTTTAGACCTGGTTTAGTCCTGGTTTAGTCCTGGTTTAGACCTGGTTTAGTCCTGGTTTAGACCTGGTTTAGTCCTGGTTTAGTCCTGGTTTAGACCTGGTTTAGTCCTGGTTTAGACCTGGTTTAGTCCTGGTTTAGAACTGGTTTTACCTGGTTTAGTCCTGGTTTAGACCTGGTTTAGTCCTGGTTTAGACCTGGTTTAGTCCTGGTTTAGAACTGGTTTTACCTGGTTTAGTCGTGGTTTAGACCTGGTTTAGTCCTGGTTTAGACCTGGTTTAGAACTGGTTTAGTCCTGGTTTAGTTCTGGTCTAGACCTGGTTTAGTCCTGGTTTAGTCCTGGTTTAGTCCCTGTTTGGACCTGGTTTAGTCCTGGTTTGGACCTGGTTTAGACCTGGTTTAGACCTGGTTTAGTCCTGGTTTAGACCTGGTTTAGTCCTGGTTTAGACCTGGTTTAGTCCTGGTTTGGACCTGATTTAGTCCTGGTTTAGTCCTGGTTTAGTCCTGGTTTGGACCTGGTTTAGTCCTGGTTTAGACCTGGTTTAGTCCTGGTTTGGACCTGATTTAGTCCTGGTTTAGTCCTGGTTTAGTCCTGGTTTGGACCTGGTTTAGACCTGGTTTAGACCTGGTTTAGACCTGGTTTAGTCCTGGTTTAGTCCTGGTTTAGACCTGGTTTAGTCCTGGTTTTGTCCTGGGTTAGTCCTGGTTTGGACCTGATTTAGTCCTGGTTTAGTCCTGGTTTAGACCTGGTTTAGTCCTGGTTTAGTCCTGGTTTAGTCCTGGTTTGGACCTGGTTTAGACCTGGTTTAGACCTGGTTTAGTCCTGGGTTAGTCCTGGTTTAGTCCTGGTTTAGTCCTGGTTTGGACCTGGTTTAGACCTGGTTTAGACCTGGTTTAGACCTGGTTTAGACCTGGTTTAGTCCTGGTTTTGTCCTGGGTTAGTCCTGGTTTAGTCCTGGTTTAGTCCTGGTTTAGACCTGGTTTAGACCTGGTTTAGACCTGGTTTAGACCTGGTTTAGTCCTGGTTTAGTCCTGGTTTAGACCTGGTTTAGTCCTGGTTTAGTCCTGGTTTAGTCCTGGTTTGGACCTGGTTTAGACCTGGTTTAGACCTGGTTTAGACCTGGTTTAGACCTGGTTTAGTCCTGGTTTAGTCCTGGTTTAGTCCTGGTTTAGAACTGGTTTTACCTGGTTTAGTCCTGGTTTAGACCTGGTTTAATCCTGGTTTAGACCTGGTTTAGTCCTGGTTTAGACCTGGTTTAGACCTGGTTTAATCCTGGTTTAGACCTGGTTTAGTCCTGGTTTAGTCCTGGTTTAGACCTGGTTTAGTCCTGGTTTAGACCTGGTTTAGTCCTGGTTTAGACCTGGTTTAGACCTGGTTTAGAACTGGTTTAGTCCTGGTTTAGAACTGGTTTTACCTGGTTTAGTCCTGGTTTAGACCTGGTTTAGTCCTGGTTTAGTTCTGGTCTAGACCTGGTTTAGTCCTGGTTTAGACCTGGTTTAATCCTGGTTTAGACCTGGTTTAGTCCTGGTTTAGTCCCTGTTTGGACCTGGTTTAGTCCTGGTTTAGACCTGGTTTAGTCCTGGTTTAGACCTGGTTTAGTCCTGGTTTAGTCCTGGTTTAGACCTGGTTTAGTCCTGGTTTAGTCCTGGTTTAGACCTGGTTTAGTCCTGGTTTAGACCTGGTTTAGTCCTGGTTTAGTCCTGGTTTAGACCTGGTTTAGTCCTGGTTTAGACCTGGTTTAGTCCTGGTTTAGACCTGGTTTAGTCCTGGTTTAGTCCTGGTTTAGACCTGGTTTAGTCC
>NW_027316534.1:265000-300000 GCF_026437365.1 Eucyclogobius newberryi
ACTAAACATCACGTACAGGACATTTACGACTAAACATCACGTACAGGACATTTACGACTAAACATGACGTACAGGACATTTACGACTAAACATCACGTACAGGACATTTACGACTAAACATGACGTACAGGACATTTACGACTAAACATCACGTACAGGACATTTACGACTAAACATCACGTACAGGACATTTACGACTAAACATGACGTACAGGACATTTACGACTAAACATGACGTACAGGACATTTACGACTAAACATCACGTACAGGACATTTACGACTAAACATGACGTACAGGACATTTACGACTAAACATCACGTACAGGACATTTACGACTAAACATGACGTACAGGACATTTACGACTAAACATCACGTACAGGACATTTACGACTAAACATCACGTACAGGACATTTACGACTAAACATGACGTACAGGACATTTACGACTAAACATGACGTACAGGACATTTACGACTAAACATCACGTACAGGACATTTACGACTAAACATCACATACAGGACATTTACGACTAAACATCACGTACAGGACATTTACGACTAAACATGACGTACAGGACATTTACGACTAAACATCACGTACAGGACATTTACGACTAAACATCACGTACAGGACATTTACGACTAAACATCACGTACAGGACATTTACGACTAAACATCACGTACAGGACATTTACGACTAAACATGACGTACAGGACATTTACGACTAAACATCACGTACAGGACATTTACGACTAAACATCACGTACAGGACATTTACGACTAAACATGACGTACAGGACATTTACGACTAAACATCACGTACAGGACATTTACGACTAAACATCACGTAGAGGACATTTACGACTAAACATGACGTACAGGACATTTACGACTAAACATCACGTACAGGACATTTACGACTAAACATGACGTACAGGACATTTACGACTAAACATGACGTACAGGACATTTACGACTAAACATGACGTACAGGACATTTACGACTAAACATCACGTACAGGACATTTACGACTAAACATCACGTACAGGACATTTACGACTAAACATCACGTAGAGGACATTTACGACTAAACATCACGTACAGGACATTTACGACTAAACATCACGTACAGGACATTTACGACTAAACATGACGTACAGGACATTTACGACTAAACATGACGTACAGGACATTTACGACTAAACATGACGTACAGGACATTTACGACTAAACATCACGTACAGGACATTTACGACTAAACATCACGTACAGGACATTTACGACTAAACATCACGTACAGGACATTTACGACTAAACATCACGTACAGGACATTTACGACTAAACATGACGTACAGGACATTTACGACTAAACATGACGTACAGGACATTTACGACTAAACATCACGTACAGGACATTTACGACTAAACATGACTTACAGGACATTTACGACTAAACATCACGTACAGGACATTTACGACTAAACATCACGTACAGGACATTTACGACTAAACATCACGTACAGGACATTTACGACTAAACATGACGTACAGGACATTTACGACTAAACATCACGTACAGGACATTTACGACTAGCGCCATCTGCTGGTGGTGATGTGTCTCTTTAATGACTGTCTCTCTTTGTCTCAGAGATATGGATACGGAGGTTTCGTCCAGCTGCAGCTTCAGAATGTGAGTCAGAACCCGAGTCCTGGTCCTGGTCCTGACCCTGGTCCTGGTCCTGGTCCTGGTCCTGACCCTGACCCTGACCCTGGTCCTGGTCCTGACCCTGGTCCTGACCCTGGTCCTGGTCCTGGTCCTGACCCTGTTCCTGGTCCTGGTCCTGGTCCTGACCCTGGTCCTGGTCCTGGTCCTGACCCTGGTCCTGGTCCTGGTCCTGACCCTGTTCCTGTTCCTGGTCCTGGTCCTGGTCCTGGTCCTGGTCCTGACCCTGGTCCTGGTCCTGACCCTGGTCCTGACCCTGTTCCTGGTCCTGACCCTGTTCCTGGTCCTGGTCCTGACCCTGTTCCTGTTCCTGGTCCTGGTCCTGGTCCTGGTCCTGGTCCTGACCCTGGTCCTGGTCCTGACCCTGACCCTGACCCTGACCCTGGTCCTGGTCCTGGTCCTGGTCCTGACCCTGGTCCTGGTCCTGACCCTGACCCTGACCCTGACCCTGGTCCTGGTCCTGGTCCTGGTCCTGGTCCTGACCCTGGTCCTGGTCCTGGTCCTAGTCCTGACCCTGGTCCAGTTCCTGGTCCTGACCCTGTTCCTTGTCCTGGTCCTGGTCCTGGTCCTGACACTGACCCTGACCCTGGTCCTGGTCCTGGTCCTGGTCCTGGTCCTGGTCCTGACCCTGGTCCTGGTCCTGACCATGTCCTGGTCCTGGTCCTGGTCCTGACCCTGTTCCTGGTCCTGGTCCTGGTCCTGACCCTGGTCCTGGTCCTGGTCCTGACCCTGGTCCTGGTCCTGGTCCTGGTCCTGGTCCTGACCCTGGTCCTGGTCCTGACCCTGGTCCTGGTCCTGGTCCTGACCCTGTTCCTGGTCCTGGTCCTGGTCCTGACCCTGGTCCTGGTCCTGACCCTGGTCCTGGTCCTGACCCTGACCCTGGTCCTGGTCCTGGTCCTGGTCCTGGTCCTGGTCCTGACCCTGGTCCTGGTCCTGACCCTGGTCCTGGTCCTGGTCCTGGTCCTGACCCTGGTCCTGGTCCTGACCCTGGTCCTGGTCCTGGTCCTGACCCTGGTCCTGGTCCTGGTCCTGACCCTGGTCCTGGTCCTGACCCTGACCCTGGTCCTGACCCTGGTCCTGGTCCTGGTCCTGACCCTGGTCCTGACCCTGACCCTGGTCCAGTTCCTGGTCCTGACCCTGTTCCTGGTCCTGGTCCTGGTCCTGGTCCTGGTCCTGGTCCTGACCCTGGTCCTGGTCCTGACCCTGACCCTGGTCCTGACCCTGTTCCTGGTCCTGGTCCTGGTCCTGGTCCTGGTCCTGGTCCTGGTCCTGGTCCTGGTCCTGGTCCTGGTCCTGACCCTGGTCCTAGTCCTGACCCTGGTCCTGGTCCTGGTCCTGGTCCTGACCCTGGTCCTGACCCTGTTCCTGGTCCTGACCCTGGTCCTGGTCCTGGTCCTGACCCTGGTCCTGGTCCTGACCCTGGTCCTGGTCCTGGTCCTGACCCTGGTCCTGGTCCTGACCCTGTTCCTGGTCCTGGTCCTGACCCTGTTCCTGTTCCTGGTCCTGGTCCTGGTCCTGGTCCTGACCCTGGTCCTGGTCCTGACCCTGGTCCTGACACTGACCCTGACCCTGGTCCTGGTCCTGGTCCTGGTCCTGACCCTGGTCCTGGTCCTGGTCCTGGTCCTGGTCCTGGTCCTGACCCTGGTCCTGGTCCTGACCCTGTCCTGGTCCTGGTCCTGGTCCTGACCCTGTTCCTGGTCCTGGTCCTGACCCTGTCCTGGTCCTGGTCCTGGTCCTGACCCTGTTCCTTGTCCTGGTCCTGGTCCTGGTCCTGGTCCTGACACTGACCCTGACCCTGGTCCTGGTCCTGGTCCTGACCCTGGTCCTGGTCCTGGTCCTGGTCCTGGTCCTGGTCCTGACACTGACCCTGACCCTGGTCCTGGTCCTGGTCCTGACCCTGGTCCTGGTCCTGGTCCTGGTCCTGACCCTGGTCCTGGTCCTGACCCTGTTCCTGGTCCTGGTCCTGGTCCTGGTCCTGGTCCTGACCCTGGTCCTGGTCCTGACCCTGGTCCTGGTCCTGACCCTGACCCTGGTCCTGGTCCTGGTCCTGGTCCTGGTCCTGACCCTGGTCCTGGTCCTGACCCTGGTCCTGGTCCTGACCCTGACCCTGGTCCTGGTCCTGGTCCTGGTCCTGGTCCTGACCCTGGTCCTGGTCCTGACCCTGACCCTGGTCCTGACCCTGGTCCTGGTCCTGGTCCTGACCCTGGTCCTGGTCCTGACCCTGACCCTGGTCCTGACCCTGGTCCTGGTCCTGGTCCTGGTCCTGGTCCTGGTCCTGACCCTGGTCCTGGTCCTGACCCTGACCCTGGTCCTGGTCCTGGTCCTGGTCCTGGTCCTGACCCTGGTCCTGGTCCTGACCCTGACCCTGGTCCTGGTCCTGGTCCTGGTCCTGGTCCTGACCCTGGTCCTGGTCCTGGTCCTGGTCCTGACCCTGTTCCTGGTCCTGGTCCTGGTCCTGACCCTGACCCTGACCCTGTTCCTGGTCCTGGTCCTGGTCCTGGTCCTGGTCCTGACCCTGGTCCTGGTCCTGACCCTGACCCTGGTCCTGACCCTGTTCCTGGTCCTGGTCCTGGTCCTGGTCCTGGTCCTGGTCCTGGTCCTGGTCCTGACCCTGGTCCTAGTCCTGACCCTGGTCCTGACCCTGGTCCTGGTCCTGGTCCTTACCCTGGTCTTGACCCTGGTCCTGGTCCTGACCCTGGTCATGGTCCTGGTCCTGACCCTGGTCCTGACCCTGGTCCTGGTCCTGGTCCTGGTCCTGGTCCTGACCCTGGTCCTAGTCCTGACCCTGGTCCTGGTCCTGGTCCTGACCCTGGTCCTGACCCTGGTCCTAGTCCTGACCCTGGTCATGGTCCTGGTCCTGACCCTGGTCCTGACCCTGGTCCTGGTCCTGGTCCTGGTCCTGGTCCTGGTCCTGGTCCTGACCCTGGTCCTAGTCCTGACCCTGGTCCTGGTCCTGGTCCTGACCCTTATCCTGACCCTGGTCCTGGTCCTGGTCCTGGTCCTGGTCCTGGTCCTGGTCCTGGTCCTGACCCTCTTCCTGGTCCTGGTCCTGGTCCTGGTCCTGACCCTGGTCCTGGTCCTGGTCCTGACCCTGGTCCTGGTCCTGGTCCTGGTCCTGGTCCTGGTCCTGACCCTGGTCCTGACCCTGGTCCTGGTCCTGGTCCTGACCCTGGTCCTGGTCCTGGTCCTGGTCCTGACCCTGGTCCTGGTCCTGACCCTGGTCCTGACCCTGACCCTGTTCCTGGTCCAGGTCCTGGTCCTGACCCTGGTCCTGACCCTGGTCCTGGTCCTGGTCCTGACCCTGACCCTGTTCCTGGTCCAGGTCCTGGTCCTGACCCTGGTCCTGACCCTGGTCCTGACCCTGGTCCTGGTCCTGGTCCTGGTCCTGACCCTGACCCTGGTCCTGGTCCTGGTCCTGGTCCTGGTCCTGGTCCTGGTCCTGACCCTGGTCCTGACCCTGTTCCTGGTCCTGGTCCTGGTCCTGACCCTGGTCCTGGTCCTGACCCTGGTCCTGGTCCTGGTCCTGACCCTGGTCCTGGTCCAGGTCCTGGTCCTGACCCTGGTCCTGACCCTGGTCCTGGTCCTGGTCCAGGTCCTGGTCCTGACCCTGGTCCTGACCCTGACCCTGGTCCTGGTCCTGGTCCTGGTCCTGACCCTGGTCCTGGTCCTGGTCCTGGTCCTGACCCTGTTCCTGTTCCTGGTCCTGGTCCTGGTCCTGGTCCTGGTCCTGACCCTGGTCCTGGTCCTGGTCCTGGTCCTGACCCTGGTCCTGGTCCTGACCCTGGTCCTGACCCTGTTCCTGGTCCTGACCCTGTTCCTGGTCCTGGTTCTGACCCTGTTCCTGTTCCTGGTCCTGGTCCTGGTCCTGGTCCTGGTCCTGACCCTGGTCCTGGTCCTGACCCTGACCCTGACCCTGACCCTGGTCCTGGTCCTGGTCCTGGTCCTGACCCTGGTCCTGGTCCTGACCCTGACCCTGACCCTGACCCTGGTCCTGGTCCTGGTCCTGGTCCTGGTCCTGACCCTGGTCCTGGTCCTGGTCCTAGTCCTGACCCTGGTCCAGTTCCTGGTCCTGGTCCTGACCCTGTTCCTTGTCCTGGTCCTGGTCCTGGTCCTGACACTGACCCTGACCCTGGTCCTGGTCCTGGTCCTGGTCCTGGTCCTGGTCCTGACCCTGGTCCTGGTCCTGACCATGTCCTGGTCCTGGTCCTGGTCCTGACCCTGTTCCTGGTCCTGGTCCTGGTCCTGACCCTGGTCCTGGTCCTGGTCCTGACCCTGGTCCTGGTCCTGGTCCTGGTCCTGGTCCTGACCCTGGTCCTGGTCCTGACCCTGTTCCTGGTCCTGTTCCTGGTCCTGACCCTGGTCCTGGTCCTGGTCCTGGTCCTGACCCTGGTCCTGGTCCTGGTCCTGACCCTGTTCCTGGTCCTGGTCCTGGTCCTGACCCTGGTCCTGGTCCTGACCCTGACCCTGGTCCTGGTCCTGGTCCTGGTCCTGGTCCTGACCCTGGTCCTGGTCCTGACCCTGGTCCTGGTCCTGGTCCTGGTCCTGACCCTGGTCCTGGTCCTGACCCTGGTCCTGGTCCTGGTCCTGACCCTGGTCCTGGTCCTGGTCCTGACCCTGGTCCTGGTCCTGACCCTGACCCTGGTCCTGACCCTGGTCCTGGTCCTGGTCCTGACCCTGGTCCTGACCCTGACCCTGGTCCAGTTCCTGGTCCTGACCCTGTTCCTGGTCCTGGTCCTGGTCCTGGTCCTGGTCCTGGTCCTGACCCTGGTCCTGGTCCTGACCCTGACCCTGGTCCTGACCCTGTTCCTGGTCCTGGTCCTGGTCCTGGTCCTGGTCCTGGTCCTGGTCCTGGTCCTGGTCCTGGTCCTGACCCTGGTCCTAGTCCTGACCCTGGTCCTGGTCCTGGTCCTGGTCCTGACCCTGGTCCTGACCCTGTTCCTGGTCCTGACCCTGGTCCTGGTCCTGGTCCTGACCCTGGTCCTGGTCCTGACCCTGGTCCTGGTCCTGGTCCTGACCCTGGTCCTGGTCCTGACCCTGTTCCTGGTCCTGGTCCTGACCCTGTTCCTGTTCCTGGTCCTGGTCCTGGTCCTGGTCCTGACCCTGGTCCTGGTCCTGACCCTGGTCCTGACACTGACCCTGACCCTGGTCCTGGTCCTGGTCCTGGTCCTGACCCTGGTCCTGGTCCTGGTCCTGGTCCTGGTCCTGGTCCTGACCCTGGTCCTGGTCCTGACCCTGTCCTGGTCCTGGTCCTGGTCCTGACCCTGTCCCTGGTCCTGGTCCTGACCCTGTCCTGGTCCTGGTCCTGGTCCTGACCCTGTTCCTTGTCCTGGTCCTGGTCCTGGTCCTGGTCCTGACACTGACCCTGACCCTGGTCCTGGTCCTGGTCCTGACCCTGGTCCTGGTCCTGGTCCTGGTCCTGGTCCTGGTCCTGACACTGACCCTGACCCTGGTCCTGGTCCTGGTCCTGACCCTGGTCCTGGTCCTGGTCCTGGTCCTGGTCCTGACCCTGGTCCTGGTCCTGACCCTGTTCCTGGTCCTGGTCCTGGTCCTGGTCCTGGTCCTGACCCTGGTCCTGGTCCTGACCCTGGTCCTGGTCCTGACCCTGACCCTGGTCCTGGTCCTGGTCCTGGTCCTGGTCCTGGTCCTGACCCTGGTCCTGGTCCTGACCCTGGTCCTGGTCCTGACCCTGACCCTGGTCCTGGTCCTGGTCCTGGTCCTGGTCCTGACCCTGGTCCTGGTCCTGACCCTGACCCTGGTCCTGACCCTGGTCCTGGTCCTGGTCCTGACCCTGGTCCTGGTCCTGACCCTGACCCTGGTCCTGACCCTGGTCCTGGTCCTGGTCCTGGTCCTGGTCCTGGTCCTGACCCTGGTCCTGGTCCTGACCCTGACCCTGGTCCTGGTCCTGGTCCTGGTCCTGGTCCTGACCCTGGTCCTGGTCCTGACCCTGACCCTGACCCTGGTCCTGGTCCTGGTCCTGGTCCTGACCCTGTTCCTGGTCCTGGTCCTGGTCCTGACCCTGACCCTGACCCTGTTCCTGGTCCTGGTCCTGGTCCTGGTCCTGGTCCTGACCCTGGTCCTGGTCCTGACCCTGACCCTGGTCCTGACCCTGTTCCTGGTCCTGGTCCTGGTCCTGGTCCTGGTCCTGGTCCTGGTCCTGGTCCTGACCCTGGTCCTAGTCCTGACCCTGGTCCTGACCCTGGTCCTGGTCCTGGTCCTTACCCTGGTCTTGACCCTGGTCCTGGTCCTGACCCTGGTCATGGTCCTGGTCCTGACCCTGGTCCTGACCCTGGTCCTGGTCCTGGTCCTGGTCCTGGTCCTGACCCTGGTCCTAGTCCTGACCCTGGTCCTGGTCCTGGTCCTGACCCTGGTCCTGACCCTGGTCCTAGTCCTGACCCTGGTCATGGTCCTGGTCCTGACCCTGGTCCTGACCCTGGTCCTGGTCCTGGTCCTGGTCCTGGTCCTGGTCCTGGTCCTGGTCCTGACCCTGGTCCTAGTCCTGACCCTGGTCCTGGTCCTGACCCTTATCCTGACCCTGGTCCTGGTCCTGGTCCTGGTCCTGGTCCTGGTCCTGGTCCTGACCCTCTTCCTGGTCCTGGTCCTGGTCCTGGTCCTGACCCTGGTCCTGGTCCTGGTCCTGACCCTGGTCCTGGTCCTGGTCCTGGTCCTGGTCCTGGTCCTGACCCTGGTCCTGACCCTGGTCCTGGTCCTGGTCCTGACCCTGGTCCTGGTCCTGGTCCTGGTCCTGACCCTGGTCCTGGTCCTGGTCCTGGTCCTGGTCCTGGTCCTGGTCCTGGTCCTGGTCCTGACCCTGGTCCTGGTCCTGACCCTGGTCCTGACCCTGGTCCTGGTCCTGGTCCTGGTCCTGGTCCTGGTCCTGGTCCTGACCCTGGTCCTGGTCCTGACCCTGGTCCTGACCCTGACCCTGTTCCTGGTCCAGGTCCTGGTCCTGACCCTGGTCCTGACCCTGGTCCTGGTCCTGGTCCTGACCCTGACCCTGTTCCTGGTCCAGGTCCTGGTCCTGACCCTGGTCCTGGTCCTGGTCCTGACCCTGGTCCTGACCCTGGTCCTGGTCCTGGTCCTGGTCCTGGTCCTGACCCTGACCCTGGTCCTGGTCCTGGTCCTGGTCCTGGTCCTGGTCCTGGTCCTGGTCCTGGTCCTGACCCTGGTCCTGACCCTGGTCCTGGTCCTGGTCCTGACCCTGGTCCTGGTCCTGGTCCTGACCCTGGTCCTGGTCCTGGTCCTGACCCTGGTCCTGACCCTGGTCCTGACCCTGTTCCTGGTCCTGACCCTGGTCCTGGTCCTGACCCTGTTCCTGGTCCTGGTCCTGACCCTGTTCCTGTTCCTGGTCCTGGTCCTGGTCCTGGTCCTGGTCCTGGTCCTGGTCCTGGTCCTGACCCTGGTCCTGACCCTGGTCCTGACACTGACCCTGACCCTGGTCCTGACCCTGGTCCTGGTCCTGGTCCTGACCCTGGTCCTGACCCTGACCCTGGTCCAGTTCCTGGTCCTGACCCTGTTCCTGGTCCTGGTCCTGGTCCTGGTCCTGGTCCTGGTCCTGACCCTGGTCCTGGTCCTGACCCTGGTCCTGGTCCTGGTCCTGGTCCTGGTCCTGACCCTGGTCCTGGTCCTGACCCTGACCCTGACCCTGACCCTGGTCCTGGTCCTGGTCCTGACCCTGGTCCTGGTCCTGGTCCTGACCCTGTTCCTGGTCCTGGTCCTGGTCCTGGTCCTGACCCTGGTCCTGGTCCTGACCCTGACCCTGACCCTGACCCTGGTCCTGGTCCTGACACTGACCCTGACCCTGGTCCTGGTCCTGGTCCTGGTCCTGGTCCTGACCCTGTCCTGGTCCTGGTCCTGGTCCTGACCCTGTTCCTGGTCCTGGTCCTGGTCCTGACCCTGGTCCTGGTCCTGGTCCTGACCCTGTTCCTGGTCCTGTTCCTGGTCCTGTTCCTGGTCCTGACCCTGGTCCTGGTCCTGGTCCTGACCCTGACCCTGGTCCTGGTCCTGGTCCTGACCCTGTTCCTGGTCCTGGTCCTGGTCCTGACCCTGGTCCTGGTCCTGGTCCTGGTCCTGACCCTGGTCCTGGTCCTGGTCCTGGTCCTGGTCCTGACCCTGGTCCTGGTCCTGACCCTGGTCCTGGTCCTGGTCCTGGTCCTGACCCTGACCCTGGTCCTGGTCCTGGTCCTGGTCCTGACCCTGGTCCTGGTCCTGACCCTGACCCTGGTCCTGACCCTGGTCCTGGTCCTGGTCCTGACCCTGGTCCTGACCCTGACCCTGGTCCAGTTCCTGGTCCTGACCCTGTTCCTGGTCCTGGTCCTGGTCCTGGTCCTGACCCTGACCCTGTTCCTGGTCCTGGTCCTGGTCCTGGTCCTGGTCCTGGTCCTGACCCTGGTCCTGACCCTGACCCTGGTCCTGACCCTGTTCCTGGTCCTGGTCCTGGTCCTGGTCCTGGTCCTGGTCCTGGTCCTGGTCCTGACCCTGGTCCTAGTCCTGACCCTGGTCCTGACCCTGGTCCTGGTCCTGGTCCTGACCCTGACCCTGGTCCTGACCCTGGTCCTGGTCCTGGTCCTTACCCTGGTCTTGACCCTGGTCCTGGTCCTGACCCTGGTCATGGTCCTGGTCCTGACCCTGGTCCTGACCCTGGTCCTGGTCCTGGTCCTGGTCCTGACCCTGGTCCTAGTCCTGACCCTGGTCCTGGTCCTGACCCTGGTCCTGACCCTGGTCCTAGTCCTGACCCTGGTCATGGTCCTGGTCCTGACCCTGGTCATGGTCCTGGTCCTGACCCTGGTCCTGACCCTGGTCCTGGTCCTGGTCCTGGTCCTGGTCCTGGTCCTGGTCCTGACCCTGGTCCTAGTCCTGACCCTGGTCCTGGTCCTGGTCCTGACCCTTATCCTGACCCTGGTCCTGGTCCTGGTCCTGGTCCTGGTCCTGGTCCTGGTCCTGGTCCTGGTCCTGGTCCTGGTCCTGACCCTGTTCCTGGTCCTGGTCCTGGTCCTGGTCCTGACCCTGGTCCTGGTCCTGGTTCTGACCCTGGTCCTGACCCTGGTCCTGGTCCTGGTCCTGACCCTGGTCCTGGTCCTGGTCCTGGTCCTGGTCCTGACCCTGGTCCTGACCCTGGTCCTGGTCCTGGTCCTGACCCTGGTCCTGGTCCTGGTCCTGGTCCTGACCCTGGTCCTGGTCCTGGTCCTGGTCCTGGTCCTGGTCCTGGTCCTGACCCTGACCCTGGTCCTGACCCAGGTCCTGGTCCTGGTCCTGGTCCTGGTCCTGGTCCAGGTCCTGGTCCTGGTCCTGACCCTGGTCCTGGTCCTGATCCTGACCCTGGTCCTGACCCTGGTCCTGGTCCTGACCCTGGTCCTGACCCTGGTCCTGACCCTGATCCTGACCCTGGTCCTGGTCCTGGTCCTGGTCCTGGTCCTGACCCTGGTCCTGGTCCTGGTCCTGGTCCTGACCCTGGTCCTGACCCTGGTCCTGGTCCTGACCCTGGTCCTAGTCCTGACCCTGGTCCTGGTCCAGGTCTTGGTCCTGGTCCTGGTCCTGACCCTGGTCCTGGTCCTGACCCTGATCCTGACCCTGGTCCTGGTCCTGACCCTGGTCCTGGTCCTGATCCTGGTCCTGACCCTGTTCCTGGTCCTGGTCCTGGTCCTGGTCCTGACCCTGTTCCTGGTCCTGACCCTGACCCTGGTCCTGGTCCTGGTCCTGGTCCTGACCCTGGTCCTGGTCCTGGTTCTGACCCTGGTCCTGACCCTGGTCCTGGTCCTGACCCTGGTCCTGGTCCTGGTCCTGACCCTGGTCCTGGTCCTTGTCCTGACCCTGGTCCTGACCCTGGTCCTGGTCCTGGTCCTGGTCCTGGTCCTGGTCCTGACCCTGACCCTGGTCCTGACCCTGGTCCTTGTCCTGGGGTCCTGGTCCTGACCCTGGTCCTGACCCTGGTCCTGGTCCTGGTCCTGGTCCTGGTCCTGACCCTGGTTCTGGTCCTGGTCCTGACCCTGGTCCTGGTCCTGACCCTGGTCCTGGTCCTGGTCCTGACCCTGGTCCTGGTCCTGACCCTGGTCCTGGTCCTGGTCCTGGTCCTGGTCCTAGTCCTGGTCCTGGTCCTGGTCCTGGTCCTGACCCTGGTCCTGACCCTGGTCCTGGTCCTGACCCTGGTCCTAGTCCTGGTCCTGGTCCTGGTCCTGGTCCTGGTCCTGACCCTGGTCCTGGTCCTGGTCCTGGTCCTGGTCCTGGTCCTGGTCCTGACCCTGACCCTGACCCTGGTCCTGACCCTGGTCCTGGTCCTGGTCCTGGTCCTGGTCCTGACCCTGGTCCTGACCCTGGTCCTCGTCCTGGTCCTGGTCCTGGTCCTGGTCCTAGTCCTGACCCTGGTCCTGACCCTGGTCCTGGTCCTGGTCCTGGTCCTGGTCCTAGTCCTGACCCTGGTCCTGACCCTGGTCCTGGTCCTGACCCTGGTCCTGACCCTGGTCCTGGTCCTGGTCCTGGTCCTAGTCCTGGTCCTGGTCCTGGTCCTGGTCCTGACCCTGGTCCTGACCCTGACCCTGACCCTGGTCCTGGTCCTGACCCTGGTCCTAGTCCTGGTCCTGGTCCTGGTCCTGGTCCTGGTCCTGACCCTGGTCCTGGTCCTGGTCCTGGTCCTGGTCCTGACCCTGACCCTGGTCCTGGTCCTGACCCTGGTCCTAGTCCTGGTCCTGGTCCTGGTCCTGGTCCTCGTCCTGACCCTGGTCCTGGTCCTGGTCCTGGTCCTGACCCTGACCCTGGTCCTGACCCTGGTCCTCGTCCTGGTCCTGGTCCTGGTCCTAGTCCTGACCCTGGTCCTGACCCTGGTCCTGGTCCTGACCCTGGTCCTGACCCTGGTCCAGGTCCTGGTCCTGACCCTGGTCCTGGTCCTGGTCCTGGTCCTGGTCCTGGTCCTGACCCTGACCCTGGTCTGGTCGTGGTCCTGACCCTGGTCCTGACCCTGGTCCTGACCCTGACCCTGGTCCTGACCCTGGTCCTGGTCCTGGTCCTGGTCCTGGTCCTGGTCCTGACCCTGGTCCTGGTCCTGGTCCTGGTCCTGGTCCTGACCCTGGTCCTGGTCCAGGTCCTGGTCCTGACCCTGGTCCTTGTCCTGGGGTCCTGGTCCTGACCCTGATCCTGACCCTGGTCCTGGTCCTGGTCCTGGTCCTGGTCCTGGTCCTGGTCCTGACCCTGTTCCTGGTCCTGGTCCTGGTCCTGACCCTGGTTCTGGTCCTGGTCCTGACCCTGGTCCTGGTCCTGACCCTGGTCCTGACCCTGACCCTGTTCCTGGTCCAAGTCCTGGTCCTGACCCTGGTCCTGACCCTGGTCCTGGTCCTGGTCCTGACCCTGACCCTGTTCCTGGTCCAGGTCCTGGTCCTGACCCTGGTCCTGACCCTGACCCTTGTCCTGACCCTGACCCTGGTCCTGACCCTGGTCCTGACCCTGGTCCTGGTCCTGGTCCTGGTCCTGACCCTGACCCTGGTCCTAGTCCTGACCCTGACCCTGGTCCTGGTTCTGACCCTGGTCCTGACCCTGGTCCTGGTCCTGGTCCTGACCCTGGTCCTAGTCCTGACCCTGGTCCTGGTCCTGGTCCTGACCCTGACCCTGGTCCTGGTCCTGGTCCTGACCCTGACCCTGGTCCAGGTCCTGGTCCTGACCCTGACCCTGGTCCTGACCCTGGTCCTGGTCCTGGTCCTGGTCCTGACCCTGACCCTGGTCCAGGTCCTGGTCCTGACCCTGACCCTGGTCCTGACCCTGGTCCTGGTCCTCGTCCTGGTCCTGACCCTGACCCTGGTCCAGGTCCTGGTCCTGACCCTGGTCCTAGTCCTGACCCTGACCCTGGTCCTGGTCCTGGTCCTGACCCTGGTCCTGGTCCTGACCCTGGTCCTGGTCCTGGTCCTGGTCCTAGTCCTGGTCCTGGTCCTGGTCCTGGTCCTGGTCCTGACCCTGGTCCTGACCCTGGTCCTGGTCCTGACCCTGGTCCTAGTCCTGGTCCTGGTCCTGGTCCTGGTCCTGACCCTGGTCCTGGTCCTGGTCCTGGTCCTGGTCCTGGTTCTGACCCTGACCCTGGTCCTCGTCCTGGTCCTGGTCCTGGTCCTGGTCCTAGTCCTGACCCTGGTCCTGACCCTGGTCCTGGTCCTGACCCTGGTCCTGACCCTGGTCCTGGTCCTGGTCCTAGTCCTGACCCTGGTCCTGACCCTGGTCCTGGTCATGGTCCTGGTCCTGACCCTGGTCCTGGTCCTGACCCTGGTCCTGGTCCTGACCCTGGTCCTGGTCCTGACCCTGGTCCTGACCCTGGTCCAGGTCCTGGTCCTGACCCTGGTCCTTGTCCTGGTCCTGGTCCTTGTCCTGGTCCTGGTCCTGGTCCTGGTCCTGACCCTGATCCTGACCCTGGTCCTGGTCCTGGTCCTGGTCCTGACCCTGGTCCTGGTCCTGGTCCTGGTCCTGACCCTGGTCCTGGTCCTGGTCCTGGTCCTGACCCTGGTCCTGGTCCTGGTCCTGGTCCTGACCCTGGTCCTGGTCCTGGTCCTGGTCCTGGTCCTAGTCCTAGTCCTGACCCTGGTCCTGACCCTGGTCCTGACCCTGGTCCTGACCCTGGTCCTGGTCCTGACCCTGGTCCTAGTCCTGACCCTGGTCCTGGTCCAGGTCCTGGTCCTGGTCCTGGTCCTGACCCTGGTCCTGACCCTGACCCTGTTCCTGGTCCTGATCCTGGTCCTGACCCTGTTCCTGGTCCTGGTCCTGACCCTGGTCCTGACCCTGGTCCTGACCCTGTTCCTGGTCCTGGTCCTGGTCCTGACCCTGGTCCTGGTCCAGGTCCTGGTCCTGACCCTGGTCCTGACCCTGGTCCTGGTCCTGATCCTGGTCCTTGTCCTGACCCTGGTCCTGGTCCTGACCCTGGTCCTGGTCCTGGTTCTGACCCTGGTCCTGACCCTGGTCCTGGTCCTGGTCCTGACCCTGGTCCTGGTCCTGGTCCTTGTCCTGACCCTGGTCCTGACCCTGGTCCTGGTCCTGGTCCTGGTCCTGGTCCTGGTCCTGGTCCTGACCCTGACCCTGGTCCTGACCCTGGTCCTTGTCCTGGGGTCCTGGTCCTGACCCTGGTCCTGACCCTGGTCCTGGTCCTGGTCCTGGTCCTGACCCTGTTCCTGGTCCTGGTCCTGGTCCTGACCCTGGTTCTGGTCCTGGTCCTGACCCTGGTCCTGGTCCTGACCCTGGTCCTGACCCTGACCCTGTTCCTGGTCCAAGTCCTGGTCCTGACCCTGGTCCTGACCCTGGTCCTGGTCCTGGTCCTGACCCTGACCCTGTTCCTGGTCCAGGTCCTGGTCCTGACCCTGGTCCTAGTCCTGACCCTGGTCCTGACCCTGGTCCTGGTCCTGACCCTGGTCCTGGTCCTTGTCCTGACCCTGGTCCTGACCCTGGTCCTGGTCCTGGTCCTGGTCCTGGTCCTGGTCCTGGTCCTGACCCTGACCCTGGTCCTGACCCTGGTCCTGGTCCTGACCCTGGTCCTGACCCTGGTCCTGGTCCTGGTCCTGGTCCTGACCCTGTTCCTGGTCCTGGTCCTGGTCCTGACCCTGGTTCTGGTCCTGGTCCTGACCCTGGTCCTGGTCCTGACCCTGGTCCTGACCCTGACCCTGTTCCTGGTCCAAGTCCTGGTCCTGACCCTGGTCCTGACCCTGGTCCTGACCCTGGTCCTGGTCCTGGTCCTGACCCTGACCCTGTTCCTGGTCCAGGTCCTGGTCCTGACCCTGGTCCTAGTCCTGACCCTGGTCCTGACCCTGGTCCTGGTCCTGACCCTGGTCCTGGTCCTGACCCAGGTCCTGGTCCTGGTCCTGGTCCTGGTCCTGGTCCTGGTCCTGGACCTGACCCTGGTCCTGACCCTGGTCCTGACCCTGGTCCTGGTCCTGGTCCTGACCCTGGTCCTAGTCCTGACCCTGGTCCTGGTCCTGGTCCTGACCCTGGTCCTAGTCCTGACCCTGGTCCTGACCCTGGTCCTGGTCCTGACCCTGGTCCTAGTCCTGACCCTGGTCCTGACCCTGGTCCTGGTCCTGACCCTGGTCCTGGTCCTGACCCTGACCCTGGTCCTGGTCCTGGTCCTGACCCTGACCCTGGTCCAGGTCCTGGTCCTGACCCTGGTCCTGACCCTGGTCCTGGTCCTGGTCCTGGTCCTGACCCTGGTCCAGGTCCTGGTCCTGACCCTGGTCCTAGTCCTGACCCTGACCCTGGTCCTGGTCCTGACCCTGGTCCTGGTCCTGGTCCTGGTCCTAGTCCTGGTCCTGGTCCTGGTCCTGGTCCTGACCCTGGTCCTAGTCCTGGTCCTGGTCCTGGTCCTGACCCTGGTCCTGGTCCTGGTCCTGGTCCTGGTCCTGGTCCTGGTCCTGGTCCTGACCCTGACCCTGGTCCTGACCCTGGTCCTCGTCCTGGTCCTGGTCCTGGTCCTGGTCCTAGTCCTGACCCTGGTCCTGACCCTGGTCCTGGTCCTGACCCTGGTCCTGACCCTGGTCCTGGTCCTGGTCCTAGTCCTGACCCTGGTCCTGACCCTGGTCCTGGTCCTGACCCTGGTCCTGACCCTGGTCCTGGTCCTGGTCCTGACCCTGGTCCTTGTCCTGGTCCTGGTCCTGGTCCTGGTCCTGACCCTGGTCCTGGTCGTGGTCCTGACCCTGGTCCTGACCCTGGTCCTGACCCTGACCCTGGTCCTGGTCCTGGTCCTGGTCCTGACCCTGGTCCTGGTCCTGACCCTGGCCCTGGTCCTGACCCTGGTCCTGGTCCTGGTCCTGGTCCTGACCCTGACCCTGGTCCTAGTCCTGACCCTGACCCTGGTCCTGGTCCTGGTCCTGACCCTGACCCTGGTCCTGGACCTGACCCTGGTCCTGGACCTGACCCTGGTCCTGACCCTGGTCCTGACCCTGGTCCTGGTCCTGGTCCTGGTCCTGACCCTGGTCCTAGTCCTGACCCTGGTCCTGGTCCTGGTCCTGACCCTGGTCCTGGTCCTGACCCTGACCCTGACCCTGACCCTGGTCCTGGTCCTGGTCCTGACCCTGACCCTGGTCCAGGTCCTGGTCCTGACCCTGACCCTGGTCCTGACCCTGACCCTGGTCCTCGTCCTGGTCCTGACCCTGACCCTGGTCCAGGTCCTGGTCCTGACCCTGGTCCTAGTCCTGACCCTGACCCTGGTCCTGGTCCTGGTCCTGACCCTGGTCCTGGTCCTGACCCTGGTCCTGGTCCTGGTCCTGGTCCTAGTCCTGGTCCTGGTCCTGGTCCTGGTCCTGGTCCTGACCCTGGTCCTGGTCCTGACCCTGGTCCAGGTCCTGGTCCTGACCCTGGTCCTAGTCCTGACCCTGACCCTGGTCCTGACCCTGGTCCTGACCCTGGTCCTGGTCCTGGTCCTGGTCCTGGTCCTGGTCCTGGTCCTGGTCCTGACCCTGACCCTGGTCCTGACCCTGGTCCTGGTCCTGGTCCTGGTCCTGACCCTGACCCTGACCCTGGTCCTGGTCCTGGTCCTGGTCATGGTCCTGGTCCTGACCCTGGTCCTGGTCCTGACCCTGGTCCTGGTCCTGACCCTGGTCCTGACCCTGGTCCAGGTCCTGGTCCTGACCCTGGTCCTTGTCCTGGTCCTGGTCCTGGTCCTGGTCCTGGTCCTGACCCTGGTCCTGGTCGTGGTCCTGACCCTGGTCCTGACCCTGGTCCTGACCCTGGTCCTGACCCTGGTCCTGACCCTGACCCTGGTCCTGACCCTGGTCCTGGTCCTGGTCCTGGTCCTGACCCTGGTCCTGGTCCTGGTCCTGGTCCTGGTCCTGGTCCTGGTCCTGACCCTGACCCTGGTCCTGACCCTGGTCCTGGTCCTGACCCTAGTCCTGACCCTGGTCCTGACCCTGGTCCTGGTCCTGACCCTGGTCCTGACCCTGGTCCTGGTCCTGGTCCTAGTCCTGACCCTGGTCCTGACCCTGATCCTGACCCTGGTCCTGGTCCTGGTCCTGGTCCTGACCCTGGTCCTGGTCCTGGTCCTGGTCCTGGTCCTGACCCTGGTCCTGGTCCTGGTCCTGGTCCTGACCCTGGTCCTGGTCCTGGTCCTGGTCCTGGTCCTGGTCCTGGTCCTGGTCCTAGTCCTGGTCCTGACCCTGGTCCTGGTCCTGGTCCTGACCCTGGTCCTGGTCCTGGTCCTGGTCCTGGTCCTAGTCCTAGTCCTGACCCTGGTCCTGACCCTGGTCCTGACCCTGGTCCTGACCCTGGTCCTGGTCCTGACCCTGGTCCTAGTCCTGACCCTGGTCCTGGTCCAGGTCCTGGTCCTGGTCCTGGTCCTGACCCTGGTCCTGGTCCTGACCCTGACCCTGTTCCTGGTCCTGATCCTGGTCCTGACCCTGTTCCTGGTCCTGGTCCTGACCCTGGTCCTGACCCTGGTCCTGACCCTGTTCCTGGTCCTGGTCCTGGTCCTGACCCTGGTCCTGGTCCAGGTCCTGGTCCTGACCCT
The DNA here is from genome assembly GCF_026437365.1 of Eucyclogobius newberryi. Taxonomy (NCBI): domain Eukaryota; kingdom Metazoa; phylum Chordata; class Actinopteri; order Gobiiformes; family Gobiidae; genus Eucyclogobius; species Eucyclogobius newberryi. The sequence goes on from NW_027316534.1 coordinate 283,181, forward strand.
GGTCCTGACCCTGGTCCTGGTCCTGATCCTGGTCCTTGTCCTGACCCTGGTCCTGGTCCTGACCCTGGTCCTGGTCCTGGTTCTGACCCTGGTCCTGACCCTGGTCCTGGTCCTGGTCCTGGTCCTGGTCCTGACCCTGGTCCTGACCCTGGTCCTGGTCCTGGTCCTGGTCCTGGTCCTGGTCCTGGTCCTGACCCTGACCCTGGTCCTGACCCTGGTCCTTGTCCTGGGGTCCTGGTCCTGACCCTGGTCCTGACCCTGGTCCTGGTCCTGGTCCTGGTCCTGACCCTGTTCCTGGTCCTGGTCCTGGTCCTGACCCTGGTTCTGGTCCTGGTCCTGACCCTGGTCCTGGTCCTGACCCTGGTCCTGACCCTGACCCTGTTCCTGGTCCAAGTCCTGGTCCTGACCCTGGTCCTGACCCTGGTCCTGGTCCTGGTCCTGACCCTGACCCTGTTCCTGGTCCAGGTCCTGGTCCTGACCCTGGTCCTAGTCCTGACCCTGGTCCTGACCCTGGTCCTGGTCCTGGTCCTGACCCTGGTCCTGGTCCTTGTCCTGACCCTGGTCCTGACCCTGGTCCTGGTCCTGGTCCTGGTCCTGGTCCTGGTCCTGGTCCTGACCCTGACCCTGGTCCTGACCCTGGTCCTGGTCCTGACCCTGGTCCTGACCCTGGTCCTGGTCCTGGTCCTGGTCCTGACCCTGGTTCTGGTCCTGGTCCTGACCCTGGTCCTGGTCCTGACCCTGGTCCTGACCCTGACCCTGTTCCTGGTCCAAGTCCTGGTCCTGACCCTGGTCCTGACCCTGGTCCTGACCCTGGTCCTGGTCCTGGTCCTGACCCTGACCCTGTTCCTGGTCCAGGTCCTGGTCCTGACCCTGGTCCTAGTCCTGACCCTGGTCCTGACCCTGGTCCTGGTCCTGACCCTGGTCCTGGTCCTGACCCAGGTCCTTGTCCTGGTCCTGGTCCTGGTCCTGGTCCTGGTCCTGGACCTGACCCTGGTCCTGACCCTGGTCCTGACCCTGGTCCTGGTCCTGGTCCTGACCCTGGTCCTAGTCCTGACCCTGGTCCTGGTCCTGACCCTGGTCCTGACCCTGGTCCTGGTCCTGACCCTGGTCCTAGTCCTGGTCCTGGTCCTGGTCCTGGTCCTGGTCCTGACCCTGGTCCTGGTCCTGGTCCTGGTCCTGGTCCTGGTCCTGGTCCTGACCCTGACCCTGGTCCTGACCCTGGTCCTGGTCCTGGTCCTGGTCCTGGTCCTGACCCTGGTCCTGACCCTGGTCCTCGTCCTGGTCCTGGTCCTGGTCCTGGTCCTAGTCCTGACCCTGGTCCTGACCCTGGTCCTGGTCCTGGTCCTGGTCCTGGTCCTAGTCCTGACCCTGGTCCTGACCCTGGTCCTGGTCCTGACCCTGGTCCTGACCCTGGTCCTGGTCCTGGTCCTGGTCCTAGTCCTGGTCCTGGTCCTGGTCCTGGTCCTGACCCTGGTCCTGACCCTGACCCTGACCCTGGTCCTGGTCCTGACCCTGGTCCTAGTCCTGGTCCTGGTCCTGGTCCTGGTCCTGGTCCTGGTCCTGGTCCTGGTCCTGGTCCTGGTCCTGGTCCTGGTCCTGACCCTGACCCTGGTCCTGGTCCTGACCCTGGTCCTAGTCCTGGTCCTGGTCCTGGTCCTGGTCCTCGTCCTGACCCTGGTCCTGGTCCTGGTCCTGGTCCTGACCCTGACCCTGGTCCTGACCCTGGTCCTCGTCCTGGTCCTGGTCCTGGTCCTAGTCCTGACCCTGGTCCTGACCCTGGTCCTGGTCCTGACCCTGGTCCTGACCCTGGTCCAGGTCCTGGTCCTGACCCTGGTCCTGGTCCTGGTCCTGGTCCTGGTCCTGGTCCTGACCCTGGTCTGGTCGTGGTCCTGACCCTGGTCCTGACCCTGGTCCTGACCCTGACCCTGGTCCTGACCCTGGTCCTGGTCCTGGTCCTGGTCCTGGTCCTGGTCCTGACCCTGGTCCTGGTCCTGGTCCTGGTCCTGGTCCTGACCCTGGTCCTGGTCCAGGTCCTGGTCCTGACCCTGGTCCTTGTCCTGGGGTCCTGGTCCTGACCCTGATCCTGACCCTGGTCCTGGTCCTGGTCCTGGTCCTGGTCCTGGTCCTGGTCCTGACCCTGTTCCTGGTCCTGGTCCTGGTCCTGACCCTGGTTCTGGTCCTGGTCCTGACCCTGGTCCTGGTCCTGACCCTGGTCCTGACCCTGACCCTGTTCCTGGTCCAAGTCCTGGTCCTGACCCTGGTCCTGACCCTGGTCCTGGTCCTGGTCCTGACCCTGACCCTGTTCCTGGTCCAGGTCCTGGTCCTGACCCTGGTCCTGACCCTGACCCTTGTCCTGACCCTGACCCTGGTCCTGACCCTGGTCCTGACCCTGGTCCTGGTCCTGGTCCTGGTCCTGACCCTGACCCTGGTCCTAGTCCTGACCCTGACCCTGGTCCTGGTTCTGACCCTGGTCCTGACCCTGGTCCTGGTCCTGGTCCTGACCCTGGTCCTAGTCCTGACCCTGGTCCTGGTCCTGGTCCTGACCCTGACCCTGGTCCTGGTCCTGGTCCTGACCCTGACCCTGGTCCAGGTCCTGGTCCTGACCCTGACCCTGGTCCTGACCCTGGTCCTGGTCCTGGTCCTGGTCCTGACCCTGACCCTGGTCCTGACCCTGGTCCTCGTCCTGGTCCTGACCCTGACCCTGGTCCAGGTCCTGGTCCTGACCCTGGTCCTAGTCCTGACCCTGACCCTGGTCCTGGTCCTGGTCCTGACCCTGGTCCTGGTCCTGACCCTGACCCTGGTCCTGACCCTGGTCCTGACCCTGGTCCTGGTCCTGGTCCTGGTCCTGACCCTGACCCTGGTCCTAGTCCTGACCCTGACCCTGGTCCTGGTTCTGACCCTGGTCCTGACCCTGGTCCTGGTCCTGGTCCTGACCCTGGTCCTAGTCCTGACCCTGGTCCTGGTCCTGGTCCTGACCCTGACCCTGGTCCTGGTCCTGGTCCTGACCCTGACCCTGGTCCAGGTCCTGGTCCTGACCCTGACCCTGGTCCTGACCCTGGTCCTGGTCCTGGTCCTGGTCCTGACCCTGACCCTGGTCCTGACCCTGGTCCTCGTCCTGGTCCTGACCCTGACCCTGGTCCAGGTCCTGGTCCTGACCCTGGTCCTAGTCCTGACCCTGACCCTGGTCCTGGTCCTGGTCCTGACCCTGGTCCTGGTCCAGGTCCTGGTCCTGACCCTGGTCCTGACCCTGGTCCTGGTCCTGATCCTGGTCCTTGTCCTGACCCTGGTCCTGGTCCTGACCCTGGTCCTGGTCCTGGTTCTGACCCTGGTCCTGACCCTGGTCCTGGTCCTGGTCCTGACCCTGGTCCTGGTCCTGGTCCTTGTCCTGACCCTGGTCCTGACCCTGGTCCTGGTCCTGGTCCTGGTCCTGGTCCTGGTCCTGGTCCTGACCCTGACCCTGGTCCTGACCCTGGTCCTTGTCCTGGGGTCCTGGTCCTGACCCTGGTCCTGACCCTGGTCCTGGTCCTGGTCCTGGTCCTGACCCTGTTCCTGGTCCTGGTCCTGGTCCTGACCCTGGTTCTGGTCCTGGTCCTGACCCTGGTCCTGGTCCTGACCCTGGTCCTGACCCTGACCCTGTTCCTGGTCCAAGTCCTGGTCCTGACCCTGGTCCTGACCCTGGTCCTGGTCCTGGTCCTGACCCTGACCCTGTTCCTGGTCCAGGTCCTGGTCCTGACCCTGGTCCTAGTCCTGACCCTGGTCCTGACCCTGGTCCTGGTCCTGACCCTGGTCCTGGTCCTTGTCCTGACCCTGGTCCTGACCCTGGTCCTGGTCCTGGTCCTGGTCCTGGTCCTGGTCCTGGTCCTGACCCTGACCCTGGTCCTGACCCTGGTCCTGGTCCTGACCCTGGTCCTGACCCTGGTCCTGGTCCTGGTCCTGGTCCTGACCCTGTTCCTGGTCCTGGTCCTGGTCCTGACCCTGGTTCTGGTCCTGGTCCTGACCCTGGTCCTGGTCCTGACCCTGGTCCTGACCCTGACCCTGTTCCTGGTCCAAGTCCTGGTCCTGACCCTGGTCCTGACCCTGGTCCTGACCCTGGTCCTGGTCCTGGTCCTGACCCTGACCCTGTTCCTGGTCCAGGTCCTGGTCCTGACCCTGGTCCTAGTCCTGACCCTGGTCCTGACCCTGGTCCTGGTCCTGACCCTGGTCCTGGTCCTGACCCAGGTCCTGGTCCTGGTCCTGGTCCTGGTCCTGGTCCTGGTCCTGGACCTGACCCTGGTCCTGACCCTGGTCCTGACCCTGGTCCTGGTCCTGGTCCTGACCCTGGTCCTAGTCCTGACCCTGGTCCTGGTCCTGACCCTGGTCCTGACCCTGGTCCTGGTCCTGACCCTGGTCCTGGTCCTGACCCTGGTCCTGGTCCTGACCCTGACCCTGGTCCTGGTCCTGGTCCTGACCCTGACCCTGGTCCAGGTCCTGGTCCTGACCCTGGTCCTGACCCTGGTCCTGGTCCTGGTCCTGGTCCTGACCCTGGTCCAGGTCCTGGTCCTGACCCTGGTCCTAGTCCTGACCCTGACCCTGGTCCTGGTCCTGACCCTGGTCCTGGTCCTGGTCCTGGTCCTGGTCCTGACCCTGACCCTGGTCCTGACCCTGGTCCTGGTCCTGGTCCTGGTCCTGACCCTGACCCTGGTCCTGACCCTGGTCCTCGTCCTGGTCCTGACCCTGACCCTGGTCCAGGTCCTGGTCCTGGTCCTGGTCCTGACCCTGACCCTGGTCCTGACCCTGGTCCTCGTCCTGGTCCTGACCCTGACCCTGGTCCAGGTCCTGGTCCTGACCCTGGTCCTAGTCCTGACCCTGACCCTGGTCCTGGTCCTGGTCCTGACCCTGGTCCTGGTCCAGGTCCTGGTCCTGACCCTGGTCCTGACCCTGGTCCTGGTCCTGATCCTGGTCCTTGTCCTGACCCTGGTCCTGGTCCTGACCCTGGTCCTGGTCCTGGTTCTGACCCTGGTCCTGACCCTGGTCCTGGTCCTGGTCCTGACCCTGGTCCTGGTCCTGGTCCTTGTCCTGACCCTGGTCCTGACCCTGGTCCTGGTCCTGGTCCTGGTCCTGGTCCTGGTCCTGGTCCTGGTCCTGGTCCTGGTCCTGACCCTGACCCTGGTCCTGACCCTGGTCCTGACCCTGGTCCTGGTCCTGGTCCTGACCCTGACCCTGTTCCTGGTCCAGGTCCTGGTCCTGACCCTGGTCCTAGTCCTGACCCTGGTCCTGACCCTGGTCCTGGTCCTGACCCTGGTCCTGGTCCTTGTCCTGACCCTGGTCCTGACCCTGGTCCTGGTCCTGGTCCTGGTCCTGGTCCTGGTCCTGACCCTGACCCTGGTCCTGACCCTGGTCCTGGTCCTGACCCTGGTCCTGACCCTGGTCCTGGTCCTGGTCCTGGTCCTGACCCTGGTTCTGGTCCTGGTCCTGACCCTGGTCCTGGTCCTGACCCTGGTCCTGACCCTGACCCTGTTCCTGGTCCAAGTCCTGGTCCTGACCCTGGTCCTGACCCTGGTCCTGACCCTGGTCCTGGTCCTGGTCCTGACCCTGACCCTGTTCCTGGTCCAGGTCCTGGTCCTGACCCTGGTCCTAGTCCTGACCCTGGTCCTGACCCTGGTCCTGGTCCTGACCCTGGTCCTGGTCCTGACCCAGGTCCTGGTCCTGGTCCTGGTCCTGGTCCTGGTCCTGGTCCTGGACCTGACCCTGGTCCTGACCCTGGTCCTGACCCTGGTCCTGGTCCTGGTCCTGACCCTGGTCCTAGTCCTGACCCTGGTCCTGGTCCTGACCCTGGTCCTGACCCTGGTCCTGGTCCTGACCCTGGTCCTAGTCCTGACCCTGGTCCTGACCCTGGTCCTGGTCCTGACCCTGGTCCTGGTCCTGACCCTGACCCTGGTCCTGGTCCTGGTCCTGACCCTGACCCTGGTCCAGGTCCTGGTCCTGACCCTGGTCCTGACCCTGGTCCTGGTCCTGGTCCTGGTCCTGACCCTGGTCCAGGTCCTGGTCCTGACCCTGGTCCTAGTCCTGACCCTGACCCTGGTCCTGGTCCTGACCCTGGTCCTGGTCCTGGTCCTGGTCCTAGTCCTGGTCCTGGTCCTGGTCCTGGTCCTGACCCTGGTCCTAGTCCTGGTCCTGGTCCTGGTCCTGACCCTGGTCCTGGTCCTGGTCCTGGTCCTGGTCCTGGTCCTGGTCCTGGTCCTGACCCTGACCCTGGTCCTGACCCTGGTCCTCGTCCTGGTCCTGGTCCTGGTCCTGGTCCTAGTCCTGACCCTGGTCCTGACCCTGGTCCTGGTCCTGACCCTGGTCCTGACCCTGGTCCTGGTCCTGGTCCTAGTCCTGACCCTGGTCCTGACCCTGGTCCTGGTCCTGACCCTGGTCCTGACCCTGGTCCTGGTCCTGGTCCTGACCCTGGTCCTTGTCCTGGTCCTGGTCCTGGTCCTGGTCCTGACCCTGGTCCTGACCCTGACCCTGGTCCTGGTCCTGGTCCTGGTCCTGACCCTGGTCCTGGTCCTGACCCTGGCCCTGGTCCTGACCCTGGTCCTGGTCCTGGTCCTGGTCCTGACCCTGACCCTGGTCCTAGTCCTGACCCTGACCCTGGTCCTGGTCCTGGACCTGACCCTGGTCCTGGACCTGACCCTGGTCCTGACCCTGGTCCTGACCCTGGTCCTGGTCCTGGTCCTGGTCCTGACCCTGGTCCTAGTCCTGACCCTGGTCCTGGTCCTGGTCCTGACCCTGGTCCTGGTCCTGACCCTGACCCTGACCCTGGTCCTGGTCCTGGTCCTGACCCTGACCCTGGTCCAGGTCCTGGTCCTGACCCTGACCCTGGTCCTGACCCTGGTCCTGGTCCTGGTCCTGGTCCTGACCCTGACCCTGGTCCTGACCCTGGTCCTCGTCCTGGTCCTGACCCTGACCCTGGTCCTGGTCCTGGTCCTGACCCTGGTCCTGGTCCTGACCCTGGTCCTGGTCCTGGTCCTGGTCCTAGTCCTGGTCCTGGTCCTGGTCCTGGTCCTGGTCCTGACCCTGGTCCTGGTCCTGACCCTGGTCCAGGTCCTGGTCCTGGTCCTGACCCTGACCCTGGTCCTGACCCTGGTCCTCGTCCTGGTCCTGACCCTGACCCTGGTCCTGGTCCTGGTCCTGACCCTGGTCCTGGTCCTGACCCTGGTCCTGGTCCTGGTCCTGGTCCTAGTCCTGGTCCTGGTCCTGACCCTGGTCCTAGTCCTGACCCTGACCCTGGTCCTGACCCTGGTCCTGACCCTGGTCCTGGTCCTGGTCCTGGTCCTGGTCCTGGTCCTGGTCCTGGTCCTGGTCCTGACCCTGACCCTGGTCCTGACCCTGGTCCTGGTCCTGGTCCTGGTCCTGACCCTGACCCTGACCCTGGTCCTGGTCCTGGTCCTGGTCATGGTCCTGGTCCTGACCCTGGTCCTGGTCCTGACCCTGGTCCTGGTCCTGACCCTGGTCCTGGTCCTGACCCTGGTCCTGACCCTGGTCCTGGTCCTGGTCCTGACCCTGGTCCTGGTCGTGGTCCTGACCCTGGTCCTGACCCTGGTCCTGGTCGTGGTCCTGACCCTGGTCCTGACCCTGGTCCTGACCCTGACCCTGGTCCTGACCCTGGTCCTGGTCCTGGTCCTGGTCCTGACCCTGGTCCTGGTCCTGGTCCTGGTCCTGGTCCTGGTCCTGGTCCTGACCCTGACCCTGGTCCTGACCCTGGTCCTGGTCCTGACCCTAGTCCTGACCCTGGTCCTGACCCTGGTCCTGGTCCTGACCCTGGTCCTGACCCTGGTCCTGGTCCTGGTCCTAGTCCTGACCCTGGTCCTGACCCTGGTCCTGGTCATGGTCCTGGTCCTGACCCTGGTCCTGGTCCTGACCCTGGTCCTGGTCCTGACCCTGGTCCTGGTCCTGACCCTGGTCCTGACCCTGGTCCAGGTCCTGGTCCTGGTCCTTGTCCTGGTCCTGGTCCTGGTCCTGGTCCTGACCCTGATCCTGACCCTGGTCCTGGTCCTGGTCCTGGTCCTGACCCTGGTCCTGGTCCTGGTCCTGGTCCTGGTCCTGACCCTGGTCCTGGTCCTGGTCCTGGTCCTGACCCTGGTCCTGGTCCTGGTCCTGGTCCTGGTCCTGGTCCTGGTCCTGGTCCTAGTCCTGGTCCTGACCCTGGTCCTGGTCCTGGTCCTGACCCTGGTCCTGGTCCTGGTCCTAGTCCTGGTCCTAGTCCTAGTCCTGACCCTGGTCCTGACCCTGGTCCTGACCCTGGTCCTGACCCTGGTCCTGGTCCTGACCCTGGTCCTAGTCCTGACCCTGGTCCTGGTCCAGGTCCTGGTCCTGGTCCTGGTCCTGACCCTGGTCCTGGTCCTGACCCTGACCCTGTTCCTGGTCCTGATCCTGGTCCTGACCCTGTTCCTGGTCCTGGTCCTGACCCTGGTCCTGACCCTGGTCCTGACCCTGTTCCTGGTCCTGGTCCTGGTCCTGACCCTGGTCCTGGTCCAGGTCCTGGTCCTGACCCTGGTCCTGACCCTGGTCCTGGTCCTGATCCTGGTCCTTGTCCTGACCCTGGTCCTGGTCCTGACCCTGGTCCTGGTCCTGGTTCTGACCCTGGTCCTGACCCTGGTCCTGGTCCTGGTCCTGACCCTGGTCCTGGTCCTGGTCCTTGTCCTGACCCTGGTCCTGACCCTGGTCCTGGTCCTGGTCCTGGTCCTGGTCCTGGTCCTGGTCCTGGTCCTGGTCCTGACCCTGACCCTGGTCCTGACCCTGGTCCTTGTCCTGGGGTCCTGGTCCTGACCCTGGTCCTGACCCTGGTCCTGGTCCTGGTCCTGGTCCTGACCCTGTTCCTGGTCCTGGTCCTGGTCCTGACCCTGGTTCTGGTCCTGGTCCTGACCCTGGTCCAGGTCCTGGTCCTGACCCTGGTCCTAGTCCTGACCCTGACCCTGGTCCTGGTCCTGACCCTGGTCCTGGTCCTGGTCCTGGTCCTGGTCCTGACCCTGACCCTGGTCCTGACCCTGGTCCTGGTCCTGGTCCTGGTCCTGACCCTGACCCTGGTCCTGACCCTGGTCCTCGTCCTGGTCCTGACCCTGACCCTGGTCCAGGTCCTGGTCCTGGTCCTGGTCCTGACCCTGACCCTGGTCCTGACCCTGGTCCTCGTCCTGGTCCTGACCCTGACCCTGGTCCAGGTCCTGGTCCTGACCCTGGTCCTAGTCCTGACCCTGACCCTGGTCCTGGTCCTGGTCCTGACCCTGGTCCTGGTCCAGGTCCTGGTCCTGACCCTGGTCCTGACCCTGGTCCTGGTCCTGATCCTGGTCCTTGTCCTGACCCTGGTCCTGGTCCTGACCCTGGTCCTGGTCCTGGTTCTGACCCTGGTCCTGACCCTGGTCCTGGTCCTGGTCCTGACCCTGGTCCTGGTCCTGGTCCTTGTCCTGACCCTGGTCCTGACCCTGGTCCTGGTCCTGGTCCTGGTCCTGGTCCTGGTCCTGGTCCTGGTCCTGGTCCTGGTCCTGACCCTGACCCTGGTCCTGACCCTGGTCCTGACCCTGGTCCTGGTCCTGGTCCTGACCCTGACCCTGTTCCTGGTCCAGGTCCTGGTCCTGACCCTGGTCCTAGTCCTGACCCTGGTCCTGACCCTGGTCCTGGTCCTGACCCTGGTCCTGGTCCTTGTCCTGACCCTGGTCCTGACCCTGGTCCTGGTCCTGGTCCTGGTCCTGGTCCTGGTCCTGGTCCTGACCCTGACCCTGGTCCTGACCCTGGTCCTGGTCCTGACCCTGGTCCTGACCCTGGTCCTGGTCCTGGTCCTGGTCCTGACCCTGTTCCTGGTCCTGGTCCTGGTCCTGACCCTGGTTCTGGTCCTGGTCCTGACCCTGGTCCTGGTCCTGACCCTGGTCCTGACCCTGACCCTGTTCCTGGTCCAAGTCCTGGTCCTGACCCTGGTCCTGACCCTGGTCCTGACCCTGGTCCTGGTCCTGGTCCTGACCCTGACCCTGTTCCTGGTCCAGGTCCTGGTCCTGACCCTGGTCCTAGTCCTGACCCTGGTCCTGACCCTGGTCCTGGTCCTGACCCTGGTCCTGGTCCTGACCCAGGTCCTGGTCCTGGTCCTGGTCCTGGTCCTGGTCCTGGTCCTGGACCTGACCCTGGTCCTGACCCTGGTCCTGACCCTGGTCCTGGTCCTGGTCCTGACCCTGGTCCTAGTCCTGACCCTGGTCCTGGTCCTGACCCTGGTCCTGACCCTGGTCCTGGTCCTGACCCTGGTCCTAGTCCTGACCCTGGTCCTGACCCTGGTCCTGGTCCTGACCCTGGTCCTGGTCCTGACCCTGACCCTGGTCCTGGTCCTGGTCCTGACCCTGACCCTGGTCCAGGTCCTGGTCCTGACCCTGGTCCTGACCCTGGTCCTGGTCCTGGTCCTGGTCCTGACCCTGGTCCAGGTCCTGGTCCTGACCCTGGTCCTAGTCCTGACCCTGACCCTGGTCCTGGTCCTGACCCTGGTCCTGGTCCTGGTCCTGGTCCTAGTCCTGGTCCTGGTCCTGGTCCTGGTCCTGACCCTGGTCCTAGTCCTGGTCCTGGTCCTGGTCCTGACCCTGGTCCTGGTCCTGGTCCTGGTCCTGGTCCTGGTCCTGGTCCTGGTCCTGGTCCTGGTCCTGACCCTGACCCTGGTCCTGACCCTGGTCCTGGTCCTGGTCCTGGTCCTGACCCTGACCCTGACCCTGGTCCTGGTCCTGGTCCTGGTCATGGTCCTGGTCCTGACCCTGGTCCTGGTCCTGACCCTGGTCCTGGTCCTGACCCTGGTCCTGGTCCTGACCCTGGTCCTGACCCTGGTCCAGGTCCTGGTCCTGACCCTGGTCCTTGTCCTGGTCCTGGTCCTGGTCCTGGTCCTGACCCTGGTCCTGGTCGTGGTCCTGACCCTGGTCCTGACCCTGGTCCTGACCCTGACCCTGGTCCTGACCCTGGTCCTGGTCCTGGTCCTGGTCCTGACCCTGGTCCTGGTCCTGGTCCTGGTCCTGGTCCTGGTCCTGGTCCTGACCCTGACCCTGGTCCTGACCCTGGTCCTGGTCCTGACCCTAGTCCTGACCCTGGTCCTGACCCTGGTCCTGGTCCTGACCCTGGTCCTGACCCTGGTCCTGGTCCTGGTCCTAGTCCTGACCCTGGTCCTGACCCTGGTCCTGGTCATGGTCCTGGTCCTGACCCTGGTCCTGGTCCTGACCCTGGTCCTGGTCCTGACCCTGGTCCTGGTCCTGACCCTGGTCCTGACCCTGGTCCAGGTCCTGGTCCTGACCCTGGTCCTTGTCCTGGTCCTGGTCCTTGTCCTGGTCCTGGTCCTGGTCCTGGTCCTGACCCTGATCCTGACCCTGGTCCTGGTCCTGGTCCTGGTCCTGACCCTGGTCCTGGTCCTGGTCCTGGTCCTGGTCCTGACCCTGGTCCTGGTCCTGGTCCTGGTCCTGGTCCTGGTCCTGGTCCTGGTCCTGGTCCTGGTCCTGGTCCTGGTCCTGGTCCTAGTCCTGGTCCTGACCCTGGTCCTGGTCCTGGTCCTGACCCTGGTCCTGGTCCTGGTCCTAGTCCTGGTCCTAGTCCTAGTCCTGACCCTGGTCCTGACCCTGGTCCTGACCCTGGTCCTGACCCTGGTCCTGGTCCTGACCCTGGTCCTAGTCCTGACCCTGGTCCTGGTCCAGGTCCTGGTCCTGGTCCTGGTCCTGACCCTGGTCCTGGTCCTGACCCTGACCCTGTTCCTGGTCCTGATCCTGGTCCTGACCCTGTTCCTGGTCCTGGTCCTGACCCTGGTCCTGACCCTGGTCCTGACCCTGTTCCTGGTCCTGGTCCTGGTCCTGACCCTGGTCCTGGTCCAGGTCCTGGTCCTGACCCTGGTCCTGACCCTGGTCCTGGTCCTGATCCTGGTCCTTGTCCTGACCCTGGTCCTGGTCCTGACCCTGGTCCTGGTCCTGGTTCTGACCCTGGTCCTGACCCTGGTCCTGGTCCTGGTCCTGACCCTGGTCCTGGTCCTGGTCCTTGTCCTGACCCTGGTCCTGACCCTGGTCCTGGTCCTGGTCCTGGTCCTGGTCCTGGTCCTGGTCCTGGTCCTGGTCCTGACCCTGACCCTGGTCCTGACCCTGGTCCTTGTCCTGGGGTCCTGGTCCTGACCCTGGTCCTGACCCTGGTCCTGGTCCTGGTCCTGGTCCTGACCCTGTTCCTGGTCCTGGTCCTGGTCCTGACCCTGGTTCTGGTCCTGGTCCTGACCCTGGTCCAGGTCCTGGTCCTGACCCTGGTCCTAGTCCTGACCCTGGTCCTGGTCCTGACCCTGGTCCTGGTCCTGGTCCTGGTCCTGGTCCTGACCCTGACCCTGGTCCTGACCCTGGTCCTGGTCCTGGTCCTGGTCCTGACCCTGACCCTGGTCCTGACCCTGGTCCTCGTCCTGGTCCTGACCCTGACCCTGGTCCAGGTCCTGGTCCTGGTCCTGGTCCTGACCCTGACCCTGGTCCTGACCCTGGTCCTCGTCCTGGTCCTGACCCTGACCCTGGTCCAGGTCCTGGTCCTGACCCTGGTCCTAGTCCTGACCCTGACCCTGGTCCTGGTCCTGGTCCTGACCCTGGTCCTAGTCCTGACCCTGGTCCTGGTCCTGGTCCTGACCCTGGTCCTGGTCCTGACCCTGACCCTGACCCTGGTCCTGGTCCTGGTCCTGACCCTGACCCTGGTCCAGGTCCTGGTCCTGACCCTGACCCTGGTCCTGACCCTGACCCTGGTCCTGGTCCTGGTCCTGACCCTGACCCTGGTCCAGGTCCTGGTCCTGACCCTGACCCTGGTCCTGACCCTGGTCCTCGTCCTGGTCCTGACCCTGACCCTGGTCCAGGTCCTGGTCCTGGTCCTGGTCCTGACCCTGACCCTGGTCCTGACCCTGGTCCTCGTCCTGGTCCTGACCCTGACCCTGGTCCAGGTCCTGGTCCTGACCCTGGTCCTAGTCCTGACCCTGACCCTGGTCCTGGTCCTGGTCCTGACCCTGGTCCTGGTCCTGACCCTGGTCCTGGTCCTGGTCCTGGTCCTAGTCCTGGTCCTGGTCCTGGTCCTGGTCCTGGTCCTGACCCTGGTCCTGGTCCTGACCCTGGTCCAGGTCCTGGTCCTGACCCTGGTCCTAGTCCTGACCCTGACCCTGGTCCTGACCCTGGTCCTGACCCTGGTCCTGGTCCTGGTCCTGGTCCTGGTCCTGGTCCTTGTCCTGGTCCTGGTCCTGGTCCTGACCCTGACCCTGGTCCTGACCCTGGTCCTGGTCCTGGTCCTGGTCCTGACCCTGACCCTGACCCTGGTCCTGGTCCTGGTCCTGGTCATGGTCCTGGTCCTGACCCTGGTCCTGGTCCTGACCCTGGTCCTGGTCCTGACCCTGGTCCTGGTCCTGACCCTGGTCCTGACCCTGGTCCAGGTCCTGGTCCTGACCCTGGTCCTTGTCCTGGTCCTGGTCCTGGTCCTGGTCCTGACCCTGGTCCTGGTCGTGGTCCTGACCCTGGTCCTGACCCTGGTCCTGACCCTGACCCTGGTCCTGACCCTGGTCCTGGTCCTGGTCCTGGTCCTGACCCTGGTCCTGGTCCTGGTCCTGGTCCTGGTCCTGGTCCTGGTCCTGACCCTGACCCTGGTCCTGACCCTGGTCCTGGTCCTGACCCTAGTCCTGACCCTGGTCCTGACCCTGGTCCTGGTCCTGACCCTGGTCCTGACCCTGGTCCTGGTCCTGGTCCTAGTCCTGACCCTGGTCCTGACCCTGGTCCTGGTCATGGTCCTGGTCCTGACCCTGGTCCTGGTCCTGACCCTGGTCCTGGTCCTGACCCTGGTCCTGGTCCTGACCCTGGTCCTGACCCTGGTCCAGGTCCTGGTCCTGACCCTGGTCCTTGTCCTGGTCCTGGTCCTTGTCCTGGTCCTGGTCCTGGTCCTGGTCCTGACCCTGATCCTGACCCTGGTCCTGGTCCTGGTCCTGGTCCTGACCCTGGTCCTGGTCCTGGTCCTGGTCCTGGTCCTGACCCTGGTCCTGGTCCTGGTCCTGGTCCTGACCCTGGTCCTGGTCCTGGTCCTGGTCCTGGTCCTGGTCCTGGTCCTGGTCCTAGTCCTGGTCCTGACCCTGGTCCTGGTCCTGGTCCTGACCCTGGTCCTGGTCCTGGTCCTAGTCCTGGTCCTAGTCCTAGTCCTGACCCTGGTCCTGACCCTGGTCCTGACCCTGGTCCTGACCCTGGTCCTGGTCCTGACCCTGGTCCTAGTCCTGACCCTGGTCCTGGTCCAGGTCCTGGTCCTGGTCCTGGTCCTGACCCTGGTCCTGGTCCTGACCCTGACCCTGTTCCTGGTCCTAATCCTGGTCCTGACCCTGTTCCTGGTCCTGGTCCTGGTCCTGACCCTGGTCCTGACCCTGGTCCTGACCCTGTTCCTGGTCCTGGTCCTGGTCCTGACCCTGGTCCTGGTCCAGGTCCTGGTCCTGACCCTGGTCCTGACCCTGGTCCTGGTCCTGATCCTGGTCCTTGTCCTGACCCTGGTCCTGGTCCTGACCCTGGTCCTGGTCCTGGTTCTGACCCTGGTCCTGACCCTGGTCCTGGTCCTGGTCCTGACCCTGGTCCTGGTCCTGGTCCTTGTCCTGACCCTGGTCCTGACCCTGGTCCTGGTCCTGGTCCTGGTCCTGGTCCTGGTCCTGGTCCTGGTCCTGGTCCTGACCCTGACCCTGGTCCTGACCCTGGTCCTTGTCCTGGGGTCCTGGTCCTGACCCTGGTCCTGACCCTGGTCCTGGTCCTGGTCCTGGTCCTGACCCTGTTCCTGGTCCTGGTCCTGGTCCTGACCCTGGTTCTGGTCCTGGTCCTGACCCTGGTCCTGGTCCTGACCCTGGTCCTGACCCTGACCCTGTTCCTGGTCCAAGTCCTGGTCCTGACCCTGGTCCTGACCCTGGTCCTGGTCCTGGTCCTGACCCTGACCCTGTTCCTGGTCCAGGTCCTGGTCCTGACCCTGGTCCTAGTCCTGACCCTGGTCCTGACCCTGGTCCTGGTCCTGACCCTGGTCCTGGTCCTTGTCCTGACCCTGGTCCTGACCCTGGTCCTGGTCCTGGTCCTGGTCCTGGTCCTGGTCCTGGTCCTGACCCTGACCCTGGTCCTGACCCTGGTCCTGACCCTGGTCCTGGTCCTGGTCCTGACCCTGACCCTGTTCCTGGTCCAGGTCCTGGTCCTGACCCTGGTCCTAGTCCTGACCCTGGTCCTGACCCTGGTCCTGGTCCTGACCCTGGTCCTG
Source organism: Eucyclogobius newberryi (assembly GCF_026437365.1). NCBI lineage: Eukaryota > Metazoa > Chordata > Actinopteri > Gobiiformes > Gobiidae > Eucyclogobius > Eucyclogobius newberryi. The sequence continues at coordinate 298,415 of NW_027316534.1, forward strand.
GTCCTTGTCCTGACCCTGGTCCTGACCCTGGTTCTGGTCCTGGTCCTGACCCTGGTCCTGGTCCTGACCCTGGTCCTGACCCTGACCCTGTTCCTGGTCCAAGTCCTGGTCCTGACCCTGGTCCTGACCCTGGTCCTGACCCTGGTCCTGGTCCTGGTCCTGACCCTGACCCTGTTCCTGGTCCAGGTCCTGGTCCTGACCCTGGTCCTAGTCCTGACCCTGGTCCTGACCCTGGTCCTGGTCCTGACCCTGGTCCTGGTCCTGACCCAGGTCCTGGTCCTGGTCCTGGTCCTGGTCCTGGTCCTGGTCCTGGACCTGACCCTGGTCCTGACCCTGGTCCTGACCCTGGTCCTGGTCCTGGTCCTGACCCTGGTCCTAGTCCTGACCCTGGTCCTGGTCCTGACCCTGGTCCTGACCCTGGTCCTGGTCCTGACCCTGGTCCTAGTCCTGACCCTGGTCCTGACCCTGGTCCTGGTCCTGACCCTGGTCCTGGTCCTGACCTTGGTCCTGGTCCTGGTCCTGGTCCTGACCCTGACCCTGGTCCAGGTCCTGGGCCTGACCCTGGTCCTGACCCTGGTCCTGGTCCTGGTCCTGGTCCTGACCCTGGTCCAGGTCCTGGTCCTGACCCTGGTCCTAGTCCTGACCCTGACCCTGGTCCTGGTCCTGACCCTGGTCCTGGTCCTGGTCCTGGTCCTAGTCCTGGTCCTGGTCCTGGTCCTGGTCCTGACCCTGGTCCTAGTCCTGGTCCTGGTCCTGGTCCTGACCCTGGTCCTGGTCCTGGTCCTGGTCCTGGTCCTGGTCCTGGTCCTGGTCCTGACCCTGACCCTGGTCCTGACCCTGGTCCTGGTCCTGACCCTGGTCCTGACCCTGGTCCTGGTCCTGGTCCTAGTCCTGACCCTGGTCCTGACCCTGGTCCTGGTCCTGACCCTGGTCCTGACCCTGGTCCTGGTCCTGGTCCTGACCCTGGTCCTTGTCCTGGTCCTGGTCCTGGTCCTGGTCCTGACCCTGGTCCTGGTCGTGGTCCTGACCCTGGTCCTGACCCTGGTCCTGACCCTGACCCTGGTCCTGGTCCTGGTCCTGGTCCTGACCCTGGTCCTGGTCCTGACCCTGGCCCTGGTCCTGACCCTGGTCCTGGTCCTGGTCCTGGTCCTGACCCTGACCCTGGTCCTAGTCCTGACCCTGACCCTGGTCCTGGTCCTGGTCCTGACCCTGGTCCTAGTCCTGACCCTGGTCCTGGTCCTGGTCCTGGTCCTGACCCTGACCCTGGTCCTGGACCTGACCCTGGTCCTGGACCTGACCCTGGTCCTGACCCTGGTCCTGACCCTGGTCCTGGTCCTGGTCCTGGTCCTGACCCTGGTCCTAGTCCTGACCCTGGTCCTGGTCCTGACCCTGACCCTGACCCTGGTCCTGGTCCTGGTCCTGACCCTGACCCTGGTCCAGGTCCTGGTCCTGACCCTGACCCTGGTCCTGGTCCTGGTCCTGACCCTGACCCTGGTCCTGACCCTGACCCTGGTCCTGGTCCTGGTCCTGGTCATGGTCCTGGTCCTGACCCTGGTCCTGGTCCTGACCCTGGTCCTGGTCCTGAC
>NW_027316534.1:302500-332500 GCF_026437365.1 Eucyclogobius newberryi
GTCCTGGTCCTGACCCTGACCCTGGTCCTGACCCTGGTCCTGGTCCTGGTCCTGGTCCTGACCCTGACCCTGGTCCTGACCTTGGTCCTGGTCCTGGTCCTGGTCCTGGTCTTGGTCCTGGTCCAGGTCCTGGTCCTGGTCCTGGTCCTGGTCCTGGTCCTGGTCCTGGTCCTGACCCTGACCCTGACCCTGGTCCTGACCTTGATCCTGGTCCTGTTCCTGGTCCTGGTCCTGGTCCTGATCCTGGTCCTGGTCCTGACCATGTTCCTGGTCCTGGTCCTGACCCTGTTCCTGGTCCTGGTCCTGGTCGTGTCCTGGTCCTGACCCTGGTCCTGGTCCTGGTCCTGGTCCTGGTCCTGGTCCTGGTCCTGGTCCTGGTCCTGGTCCAGGTCCTGGTCCTGACCCTGACCCTGGTCCTGACCCTGGTCCTCGTCCAGGTCCAGGGTCAGGACCAGGACCAGGGTCAGGACCTGGTCCTGATCCTGACCCCGGTCCTGGTCCTGGTCCTGGTCCTGGGGTCCTGGTCCTGACCCTGGTCCTGACCCTGGTCCTGACCCTGGTCCTGGTCCTGGTCCTGACCCTGACCCTGGTCCTGGTCCTGGTCCTGGGGTCCTGGTCCTGACCCTGGTCCTGACCCTGGTCCTGGTCCTGGTCCTGACCCTGGTCCTGGTCCTGGTCCTGACCCTGGTCCTGGTCCAGGTCCTGGTCCTGACCCTGGTCCTAGTGCTGGTCCTGGTCCTGGTCCTGGTCTTGGTCCTGGTCCTGGTCCTGGTCGTGGTCCTGACCCTGGTCCTGACCCTGACCCTGGTCCTGACCCTGGTCCTGGTCCTGGTCCTGGTCCTGACCCTTGTCCTGGTCCTGATCCTGGTCCTGGTCCTGGTCCTGACCCTGGTCCTGACCCTGGTCCTGACCCTGACCCTGGTCCTGGTCCTGGTCCTGGCCCTGGTCCTGGTCCTGACCCTGGTCCTGGTCCTGGTCCTGGTCCTGGTCCTGGTCCTGGTCCTGGTCCTGGTCCTGACCCTGACCCTGGTCCTGACCCTGGTCCTGGTCCTGGTCCTGGTCCTGGTCCTGACCCTGGTCCTCGTCCTGGTCCTGGTCCTGGTCCTGGTCCTAGTCCTGACCCTGGTCCTGACCCTGGTCCTGGTCCTGACCCTGGTCCTGACCCTGGTCCTGGTCCTGGTCCTGGTCATGGTCCTGGTCCAGGTCCTGGTCCTGACCCTGGTCCTGGTCCTGACCCTGGTCCTGGTCCTGATCCTGGTCCTGACCCTGGTCCTGATCCTGGTCCTGACCCTGGTCCTGGTCCTGGTCCTGGTCCTATTCCTGACCCTGGTCCTGGTCCTGGTCCTGACCCTGACCCTGGTCTTGACCCTGGTCCTGACCCTGTTCCTGGTCCTGACCCTGGTCCTGGTCCTGGTCCTGACCCTGGTCCTGGTCCAGGTCCTGGTCCTGACCCTGGTCCTAGTGCTGGTCCTGGTCCTGGTCTTGGTCCTGGTCCTGGTCCTGGTCCTGGTCCTGACCCTGGTCCTGACCCTGGTCCTGACCCTGACCCTGGTCCTGACCCTGGTCCTGGTCCTGGTCCTGGTCCTGACCCTGGTCCTGGTCCTGATCCTGGTCCTGGTCCTGGTCCTGACCCTGGTCCTGACCCTGGTCCTGACCCTGACCCTGGTCCTGACCCTGGTCCTGGTCCTGGTCCTGGTCCTGACCCTGACCCTGGTCCTGACCCTGGTCCTGGTCCTGGTCCTGGTCCTGGTCTTGGTCCTGGTCCAGGTCCTGGTCCTGACGCTGGTCCTGGTCCTGGTCCTGACCCTGGTCCAGGTCCTGGTCCTGACCCTGGTCCTGACCCTGGTCCTGGTCCTTGTCCTGGTCCTGGTCCTGGTCCTGGTCCTGGTCCTGGTCCTGGTCCTGGTCCTGACCCTGACCCTGGTCCTGACCTTGATCCTGGTCCTGTTCCTGGTCCTGGTCCTGGTCCTGGTCCTGACCCTGGTCCTGGTCCTGGTCCTGGTCCTGGTCCTGGTCCAGGTCCTGGTCCTGACCCTGACCCTGGTCCTGACCCTGGTCCTCGTCCAGGTCCAGGGTCAGGACCAGGACCAGGACCAGGGTCAGGACCTGGTCCTGATCCTGACCCCGGTCCTGGTCCTGGTCCTGGTCCTGGGGTCCTGGTCCTGACCCTGGTCCTGACCCTGGTCCTGACCCTGGTCCTGGTCCTGGTCCTGACCCTGGTCCTGGTCCTGGTCCTGACCCTGGTCCTGGTCCAGGTCCTGGTCCTGACCCTGGTCCTAGTGCTGGTCCTGGTCCTGGTCCTGGTCTTGGTCCTGGTCCTGGTCCTGGTCGTGGTCCTGACCCTGGTCCTGACCCTGACCCTGGTCCTGACCCTGGTCCTGGTCCTGGTCCTGGTCCTGGTCCTGACCCTGGTCCTGGTCCTGATCCTGGTCCTGGTCCTGGTCCTGACCCTGGTCCTGACCCTGGTCCTGACCCTGACCCTGGTCCTGACCCTGGTCCTGGTCCTGGTCCTGGTCCTGACCCTGACCCTGGTCCTGACCCTGGTCCTGGTCCTGGTCCTGACCCTGACCCTGGTCCTGACCCTGGTCCTGGTCCTGGTCCTGGTCCAGGTCCTGGTCCTGACCCTGGTCCTGGTCCTGATCCTGGTCCTGGTCCTGGTCCTGACCCTGGTCCTGACCCTGGTCCTGACCCTGACCCTGGTCCTGACCCTGGTCCTGGTCCTGGTCCTGACCCTGACCCTGGTCCTGACCCTGGTCCTGGTCCTGGTCCTGGTCCTGACCCTGACCCTGGTCCTGACCCTGGTCCAGGTCATGGGTCCTGACCCTGACCCTGGTCCTGACCCTGGTCCTCGTCCAGGTCCAGGGTCAGGACCAGGACCAGGGTCAGGACCTGGTCCTGATCCTGACCCCGGTCCTGGTCCTGGTCCTGGTCCTGGGGTCCTGGTCCTGACCCTGGTCCTGACCCTGGTCCTGACCCTGGTCCTGGTCCTGACCCTGGTCCTGACCCTGGTCCTGACCCTGGTCCTGGTCCTGGTCCTGGTCCTGACCCTGACCCTGGTCCTGACCCTGGTCCTGACCCTGATCCTGTTCCTGTTCCTGGTCCTGGTCCTGGTCGTGTCCTGGTCCTGACCCTGTTCCTGGTCCTGGTCCTGGTCCTGGTCCTGGTCCTGGTCCTGGTCCAGGTCCTGGTCCTGACCCTGGTCCTGACCCTGGTCCTGGTCCTGGTCCTGACCCTGACCCTGGTCCTGACCCTGGTCCTGGTTCTGGGGTCCTGGTCCTGACCCTGGTCCTGACCCTGGTCCTGGTCCTGGTCCTGACCCTGGTCCTAGTCCTGACCCTGGTCCTGGTCCTGGTCCTGGTCCTGGTCCTGGTCCTGACCCTGGTCCTAGTCCTGACCCTGGTCCTGGTCCTGGGGTCCTGGTCCTGACCTTGGTCCTGGTCCTGGTCCTGGTCCTGACCCTGGTCCTGGTCCAGGTCCTGGTCCTGGTCCTGGTCCTGGTCCTGACCCTGGTCCTGGTCCTGATCCTGACCCTGGTCCTGACCCTGGTCCTGACCCTGGTCCTGGTCCTGACCCTGGTCCTAGTCCTGACCCTGGTCCTGGTCCTGGTCCTGGTCCTGGTCCTGGTCCTGACCCTGGTCCTGGTCCTGGTCCTGACCCTGACCCTGGTCCTGGTGCTGGTGCTGGTCCTGGTCCTGGTCCTGACCCTGGTCCTGGTCCTGATCCTGACCCTGGTCCTGACCCTGGTCCTGGTCCTGACCCTGGTCCTGGTCCTGGTCCTGGTCCTGGTCCTGGTCCTGACCCTGGTCCTGACCCTGGTCCTGGTCCTGGTCCTGACCCTGACCCTGGTCCAGGTCCTGGTCCTGACCCTGGTCCTGGTCCTGGTCCCGGGTCCTGACCCTGACCCTGGTCCTGGTCCTGGTCCAGGTCCTGGTCCTGACCCTGATCCTTGTCCTGGTCCTGGTCCTGGTCCTGGTCCTGGTCCTGGTCCTGGTCCTGACCCTGGTCCTGACCCTGGTCCTGGTCCTGACCCTGGTCCTGGTCCTGGTCCTGGTCCTGACCCTGGTCCTAGTCCTGACCCTGGTCCTGGTCCTGATCCTGACCCTGGTCCTGACCCTGGTCCTGGTCCTGGTCCTGGGGTCCTGGTCCTGACCCTGGTCCTGGGGTTCTGGTCCTGGTCCCGGGTCCTGGTCCAGGTCCTGGTCCTGGTCCTGGTCCTGACCCTGGTCCTGACCCTGGTCCTGGTCCTGATCCTGACCCTGTTCCTGGTCCTGGTCCTGACCCTGTTCCTGGTCCTGGTCCTAGTCCTGACCCTGGTCCTGGTCCTGGTCCTGGTCCTGATCCTGACCCTGTTCCTGGTCCTGGTCCTGACCCTGTTCCTGGTCCTGACCCTGGTCCTGACCCTGGTCCTGGTCCTGGTCCTGACCCCGGTCCTGGTCCAGGTCCTGACCCTGGTCCTAGTCCTGACCCTGGTCCTGGTCCTGATCCTGACCCTGGTCCTAACCCTGGTCCTGGTCCTGCTCCTGGTCCTGACCCTGGTCCTGACCCTGGTCCTGGTCCTGCTCCTGGTCCTGGGGTCCTGGTCCTGGTCCTGGTCCTGGTCCTGGTCCTGGTCCTGGTCCTGGTCCAGGTCCTGGTCCTGGTCCTGGTCCTGGTCCTGGTCCTGGTCCTGACCCTGACCCTGGTCCTGGTCCTGGTCCTGGTCCTGACCCTGGTCCTGGTCCTGGTCCTGGTCCTGACCCTGACCCTGGTCCAGGTCCTGGTCCTGACCCTGGTCCTGGTCCTGGTCCTGGTCCTGGTCCTGACCCTGGTCCTGGTCCTGGTCCTGATCCTGACCCTGACCCTGTTCCTGGTCCTGGTCCTGACCCTGTTCCTGGTCCTGGTCCTGGTCCTGACCCTGACCCTGGTCCAGGTCCTGGTCCTGACCCTGGTCCTGGTCCTGGTCCTGGTCCTGGTCCTGGTCCTGGTCCTGACCCTGGTCCTGGTCCTGATCCTGACCCTGTTCCTGGTCCTGGTCCTGACCCTGGTCCTGGTCCTGGTCCTGGTCCTGGTCCTGGTCCAGGTCCTGGTCCTGGTCCTGGTCCTGGTCCTGGTCCTGGTCCTGGTCCTGACCCTGGTCCTGGTCCTGGTCCTGATCCTGACCCTGTTCCTGGTCCTGGTCCTGACCCTGTTCCTGGTCCTGGTCCTGGTCCTGACCCTGACCCTGGTCCAGGTCCTGGTCCTGACCCTGGTCCTGACCCTGGTCCTGGTCCTGGTCCTGACCCTGACCCTGGTCCAGGTCCAGGTCCTGGTCCTGACCCTGGTCCTGACCCTGGTCCTGGTCCTGGTCCTGGTCCTGGTCCTGACCCTGGTCCTGACCCTGGTCCTGGTCCTGGTCCTGATCCTGACCCTGTTCCTGGTCCTGGTCCTGACCCTGGTCCTGACCCTGGTCCTGACCCTGGTCCTGGTCCTGGTCCCGGGTCCTGACCCTGACCCTGGTCCTGGTCCTGGTCCTGACCCTGACCCTGGTCCTGACCCTGGTCCTGGTCCTGACCCTGATCCTTGTCCTGGTCCTGGTCCTGGTCCTGGTCCTGGTCCTGGTCCTGACCCTGGTCCTGACCCTGGTCCTGGTCCTGACCCTGGTCCTGGTCCTGGTCCTGACCCTGGTCCTGGTCCTGGTCCTGGTCCTGACCCTGGTCCTAGTCCTGACCCTGGTCCTGGTCCTGATCCTGACCCTGGTCCTGACCCTGGTCCTGGTCCTGGGGTCCTGGTCCTGACCCTGGTCCTGGGGTCCTGGTCCTGACCCTGGTCCTGACCCTGGTCCTGGTCCTGGTCCTGGTCCCGGGTCCTGGTCCAGGTCCTGGTCCTGGTCCTGGTCCTGGTCCTGACCCTGGTCCTGACCCTGGTCCTGGTCCTGGTCCTGATCCTGACCCTGTTCCTGGTCCTGGTCCTAGTCCTGACCCTGGTCCTGACCCTGATCCTTGTCCTGGTCCTGGTCCTGGTCCTGACCCTGGTCCTGGTCCTGGTCCTGGTCCTGACCCTGTTCCTGGTCCTGGTCCTAGTCCTGACCCTGGTCCTGACCCTGATCCTTGTCCTGGTCCTGACCCTGGTCCTGACCCTGGTCCTGGTCCTGGTCCTGGTCCTGACCCTGGTCCTGACCCTGTTCCTGGTCCTGGTCCTGACCCTGTTCCTGGTCCTGGTCCTGGTCCTGACCCTGACCCTGGTCCAGGTCCTGGTCCTGACCCTGGTCCTGACCCTGGTCCTGACCCTGGTCCTGGTCCTGGTCCTGACCCTGACCCTGGTCCAGGTCCTGGTCCTGACCCTGGTCCTGACCCTGGTCCTGGTCCTGACCCTGTTCCTGGTCCTGGTCCTGACCCTGGTCCTGACCCTGGTCCTGACCCTGGTCCTGGTCCTGGTCCCGGGTCCTGACCCTGACTCTGGTCCTGGTCCTGGTCCTGACCCTGACCCTGGTCCTGACCCTGGTCCTGGTCCTGATCCTTGTCCTGGTCCTGGTCCTGGTCCTGGTCCTGGTCCTGGTCCTGGTCCTGGTCCTGACCCTGGTCCTGGTCCTGGTCCTGACCCTGGTCCTGGTCCTGGTCCTGGTCCTGGTCCTGACCCTGGTCCTGGGGTCCTGGTCCTGACCCTGGTCCTGACCCTGGTCCTGGTCCTGGTCCTGGTCCTGGTCCTGACCCTGGTCCTGACCCTGACCCTGGTCCAGGTCCTGGTCCTGACCCTGGTCCTGACCCTGGTCCTGGTCCTGGTCCTGACCCCGGTCCTGGTCCAGGTCCTGACCCTGGTCCTAGTCCTGACCCTGGTCCTGGTCCTGATCCTGGTCCTGACCCTGGTCCTGGTCCTGCTCCTGGTCCTGGGGTCCTGGTCCTGACCCTGGTCCTGACCCTGGTCCTGGTCCTGACCCTGATCCTTGTCCTGGTCCTGGTCCTGGTCCTGGTCCTGGTCCTGGTCCTGACCCTGGTCCTGACCCTGGTCCTGGTCCTGACCCTGGTCCTGGTCCTGGTCCTGGTCCTGACCCTGGTCCTAGTCCTGACCCTGGTCCTGGTCCTGATCCTGACCCTGGTCCTGACCCTGGTCCTGGTCCTGGGGTCCTGGTCCTGACCCTGGTCCTGGTCCTGGTCCTGGTCCCGGGTCCTGGTCCAGGTCCTGGTCCTGACCCTGGTCCTGACCCTGGTCCTGGTCCTGGTCCTGGTCCTGACCCTGGTCCTGGTCCTGGTCCTGGTCCTGGTCCTGACCCTGTTCCTGGTCCTGGTCCTAGTCCTGACCCTGGTCCTGACCCTGATCCTTGTCCTGGTCCTGACCCTGGTCCTGACCCTGGTCCTGGTCCTGGTCCTGGTCCTGACCCTGGTCCTGACCCTGGTCCTGGTCCTGGTCCTGACCCTGTTCCTGGTCCTGGTCCTGGTCCTGACCCTGACCCTGGTCCAGGTCCTGGTCCTGACCCTGGTCCTGACCCTGGTCCTGACCCTGGTCCTGGTCCTGGTCCTGACCCTGACCCTGGTCCAGGTCCTGGTCCTGACCCTGGTCCTGACCCTGGTCCTGGTCCTGGTCCTGGTCCTGACCCTGGTCCTGACCCTGGTCCTGGTCCTGGTCCTGACCCTGACCCTGGTCCTGACCCTGGTCCTGGTCCTGATCCTTGTCCTGGTCCTGGTCCTGGTCCTGGTCCTGGTCCTGGTCCTGACCCTGGTCCTGACCCTGGTCCTGGTCCTGACCCTGGTCCTGGTCCTGGTCCTGACCCTGGTCCTGGTCCTGGTCCTGGTCCTGACCCTGGTCCTAGTCCTGACCCTGGTCCTGGTCCTGATCCTGACCCTGGTCCTGACCCTGGTCCTGGTCCTGGGGTCCTGGTCCTGACCCTGGTCCTGACCCTGGTCCTGGTCCTGGTCCTGGTCCCGGGTCCTGGTCCAGGTCCTGGTCCTGGTCCTGGTCCTGGTCCTGGTCCTGACCCTGGTCCTGGTCCTGGTCCTGATCCTGACCCTGTTCCTGGTCCTGGTCCTAGTCCTGACCCTGGTCCTGACCCTGATCCTTGTCCTGGTCCTGGTCCTGGTCCTGACCCTGGTCCTGGTCCTGGTCCTGGTCCTGACCCTGATCCTTGTCCTGGTCCTGGTCCTGGTCCTGGTCCTGGTCCTGACCCTGGTCCTGACCCTGGTCCTGACCCTGGTCCTGACCCTGGTCCAGGTCCTGGTCCTGACCCTGGTCCTGACCCTGGTCCAGGTCCTGACCCTGGTCCTAGTCCTGACCCTGGTCCTGGTCCTGATCCTGACCCTGGTCCTGACCCTGGTCCTGGTCCTGCTCCTGGTCCTGGGGTCCTGGTCCTGACCCTGGTCCTGACCCTGGTCCTGGTCCTGGTCCCGGGTCCTGACCCTGACCCTGGTCCTGGTCCTGGTCCTGACCCTGGTCCTGACCCTGGTCCTGGTCCTGGTCCTGACCCTGGTCCAGGTCCTGGTCCTGACCCTGGTCCTGACCCTGGTCCTGACCCTGGTCCTGGTCCTGACCCCGGTCCTGGTCCAGGTCCTGGTCCTGGTCCTGGTCCTGACCCTGACCCTGGTCCTGACCCTGGTCCTGGTCCTGACCCTGGTCCTGGTCCTGACCCTGGTCCTGGTCCTGACCCTGGTCCTAGTCCTGACCCTGGTCCTGGTCCTGGTCCTGGTCCTGGTCCTGGTCCTGACCCTGGTCCTAGTCCTGACCCTGGTCCTGGTCCTGGTCCTGACCCTGGTCCTGGTCCTGGTCCTGACCCTGACCCTGGTCGTGACCCTGATCCTTGTCCTGGTCCTGGTCCTGGTCCTGGTCCTGGTCCTGGTCCTGATCCTGACCCTGTTCCTGGTCCTGGTCCTGGTCCTGACCCCGGTCCTGGTCCAGGTCCTGGTCCTGGTCCTGGTCCTGGTCCTGGTCCTGACCCTGACCCAGGTCCTGGTCCTGACCCTGACCCTGGTCCTGGTCCTGGTCCTGGTCCTGGTCCTGACCCTGGTCCTGGTCCTGACCCTCGTCCTGGTCCTGGTCCTGGTCCTGATCCTGACCCTGGTCCTGACCCTGGTCCTGGTCCTGACCCTGGTCCTGGTCCTGGTCCTGGTCCTGATCCTGATCCTGATCCTGACCCTGTTCCTGGTCCTGACCCTGGTCCTGGTCCTGACCCTGGTCCTGGTCCTGGTCCTGGTCCTGGTCCTGATCCTGATCCTGATCCTGTTCCTGGTCCTGACCCTGGTCCTAGTCCTGACCCTGGTCCTGGTCCTGGTCCTGACCCTGGTCCTGGTCCTGGTCCTGGTCCTGATCCTGATCCTGACCCTGGTCCTGACCCTGGTCCTGGTCCTGATCCTGACCCTGGTCCTGGTCCTGGTCCTGACCCTGGTCCTGGTCCAGGTCCTGGTCCTGGTCCTGATCCTGACCCTGGTCCTGGTCCTGGTCCTGACCCTGATCCTTGTCCTGGTCCTGGTCCTGACCCTGATCCTTGTCCTGGTCCTGGTCCTGGTCCTGGTCCTGGTCCTGGTCCTGACCCTGGTCCTGACCCTGACCCTGGTCCTGGTCCTGGTCCTGGTCCTGGTCCTGGTCCTGGTCCTGGTCCAGGTCCTGGTCCTGGTCCTGGTCCTGGTCCTGGTCCTGGTCCTGGTCCTGACCCTGACCCTGGTCCTGGTCCTGACCCTGGTCCTGGTCCTGGTCCTGGTCCTGACCCTGGTCCTGACCCTGGTCCTGGTCCTGGTCCAGGTCCTGGTCCTGGTCCTGGTCCTGGTCCTGGTCCTGGTCCTGGTCCTGACCCTGACCCTGGTCCTGGTCCTGACCCTGGTCCTGGTCCTGGTCCTGGTCCTGACCCTGGTCCTGACCCTGGTCCTGACCCTGGTCCTGGTCCTGGTCCTGGTCCTGGTCCTGGTCCTGGTCCTGGTCCTGACCCTGACCCTGGTCCAGGTCCTGGTCCTGACCCTGGTCCTGACCCTGGTCCTGGTCCTGGTCCTGGTCCTGGTCCTGACCCTGGTCCTGACCCTGGTCCTGGTCCTGATCCTGACCCTGTTCCTGGTCCTGGTCCTGACCCTGGTCCTGACCCTGGTCCTGACCCTGGTCCTGGTCCTGGTCCCGGGTCCTGACCCTGACCCTGGTCCTGGTCCTGGTCCTGACCCTGGTCCTGGTCCTGACCCTGATCCTTGTCCTGGTCCTGGTCCTGGTCCTGGTCCTGGTCCTGGTCCTGGTCCTGACCCTGGTCCTGACCCTGGTCCTGGTCCTGACCCTGGTCCTGGTCCTGGTCCTGGTCCTGACCCTGGTCCTAGTCCTGACCCTGACCCTGGTCCTGACCCTGGTCCTGGTCCTGGGGTCCTGGTCCTGACCCTGGTCCTGGTCCTGGTCCTGGTCCTGGTCCTGACCCTGGTCCTGGTCCTGGTCCTGGTCCCGGGTCCTGGTCCAGGTCCTGGTCCTGGTCCTGGTCCTGGTCCTGACCCTGGTCCTGACCCTGGTCCTGGTCCTGGTCCTGATCCTGACCCTGTTCCTGGTCCTGGTCCTAGTCCTGACCCTGGTCCTGACCCTGATCCTTGTCCTGGTCCTGGTCCTGGTCCTGACCCTGGTCCTGGTCCTGGTCCTGGTCCTGGTCCTGACCCTGTTCCTGGTCCTGGTCCTAGTCCTGACCCTGGTCCTGACCCTGATCCTTGTCCTGGTCCTGACCCTGGTCCTGACCCTGGTCCTGGTCCTGGTCCTGGTCCTGACCCTGGTCCTGGTCCTGGTCCTGACCCTGGTCCTGACCCTGGTCCTGGTCCTGGTCCTGACCCTGACCCTGGTCCAGGTCCTGGTCCTGACCCTGGTCCTGACCCTGGTCCTGGTCCTGGTCCTGGTCCTGACCCTGGTCCTGACCCTGGTCCTGACCCTGGTCCTGGTCCTGGTCCTGATCCTGACCCTGTTCCTGGTCCTGGTCCTGACCCTGGTCCTGACCCTGGTCCTGACCCTGGTCCTGGTCCTGGTCCCGGGTCCTGACCCTGACCCTGGTCCTGGTCCTGGTCCTGACCCTGACCCTGGTCCTGGTCCTGGTCCTGGTCCTGGTCCTGGTCCTGACCCTGGTCCTGACCCTGGTCCTGGTCCTGACCCTGGTCCTGGTCCTGGTCCTGGTCCTGACCCTGGTCCTAGTCCTGACCCTGGTCCTGGTCCTGGGGTCCTGGTCCTGACCCTGGTCCTGGGGTCCTGGTCCTGACCCTGGTCCTGGTCCTGGTCCTGGTCCTGGTCCTGGTCCCGGGTCCTGGTCCAGGTCCTGGTCCTGGTCCTGGTCCTGATCATGACCCTGTTCCTGGTCCTGGTCCTAGTCCTGACCCTGGTCCTGACCCTGATCCTTGTCCTGGTCCTGGTCCTGGTCCTGACCCTGGTCCTGGTCCTGGTCCTGGTCCTGACCCTGTTCCTGGTCCTGGTCCTGGTCCTGACCCTGGTCCTGACCCTGACCCTGGTCCAGGTCCTGGTCCTGACCCTGGTCCTGACCCTGGTCCTGGTCCTGGTCCTGACCCCGGTCCTGGTCCTGGTCCTGACCCTGGTCCTGACCCTGGTCCTGGTCCTGGTCCTGACCCCGGTCCTGGTCCAGGTCCTGACCCTGGTCCTAGTCCTGACCCTGGTCCTGGTCCTGATCCTGACCCTGGTCCTGACCCTGGTCCTGGTCCTGCTCCTGGTCCTGGTCCCGGGTCCTGACCCTGACCCTGGTCCTGGTCCTGACCCTGACCCTGGTCCTGGTCCTGACCCTGGTCCTGACCCTGGTCCTGACCCTGACCCTGACCCTGGTCCTGGTCCTGGTCCTGACCCTGACCCTGGTCCTGACCCTGACCCTGATCCTTGTCCTTGTCCTGGTCCTGGTCCTGGTCCTGACCCTGGTCCAGGTCCTGGTCCTGACCCTGGTCCTGACCCTGGTCCTGACCCTGGTCCTGGTCCAGGTCCTGGTCCTGGTCCTGGTCCTGACCCTGACCCTGGTCCTGACCCTGGTCCTGGTCCTGACCCTGGTCCTGGTCCTGACCCTGGTCCTGGTCCTGACCCTGGTCCTAGTCCTGACCCTGGTCCTGGTCCTGGTCCTGGTCCTGGTCCTGGTCCTGGTCCTGACCCTGGTCCTAGTCCTGACCCTGGTCCTGGTCCTGGTCCTGGTCCTGGTCCTGACCCTGGTCCTAGTCCTGACCCTGGTCCTGGTCCTGGTCCTGACCCTGGTCCTGGTCCTGGGGTCCTGGTCCTGACCCTGGTCCTGGTCCTGGTCCTGACCCTGACCCTGGTCGTGACCCTGGTCCTGGTCCTGATCCTGACCCTGGTCCTGACCCTGATCCTTGTCCTGGTCCTGGTCCTGGTCCTGGTCCTGGTCCTGGTCCTGGTCCTGGTCCTGGTCCTGGTCCTGACCCTGACCCTGGTCCAGGTCCTGGTCCTGACCCTGGTCCTGACCCTGGTCCTGGTCCTGGTCCTGGTCCTGGTCCTGACCCTGGTCCTGACCCTGGTCCTGGTCCTGATCCTGACCCTGTTCCTGGTCCTGGTCCTGACCCTGGTCCTGACCCTGGTCCTGACCCTGGTCCTGGTCCTGGTCCCGGGTCCTGACCCTGACCCTGGTCCTGGTCCTGGTCCTGACCCTGGTCCTGGTCCTGACCCTGATCCTTGTCCTGGTCCTGGTCCTGGTCCTGGTCCTGGTCCTGGTCCTGGTCCTGGTCCTGGTCCTGGTCCTGACCCTGGTCCTGGTCCTGGTCCTGGTCCCGGGTCCTGGTCCAGGTCCTGGTCCTGGTCCTGGTCCTGGTCCTGACCCTGGTCCTGACCCTGGTCCTGGTCCTGGTCCTGATCCTGACCCTGTTCCTGGTCCTGGTCCTAGTCCTGACCCTGGTCCTGACCCTGATCCTTGTCCTGGTCCTGGTCCTGGTCCTGACCCTGGTCCTGGTCCTGGTCCTGGTCCTGGTCCTGACCCTGTTCCTGGTCCTGGTCCTAGTCCTGACCCTGGTCCTGACCCTGATCCTTGTCCTGGTCCTGACCCTGGTCCTGGTCCTGGTCCTGGTCCTGGTCCTGACCCTGGTCCTGGTCCTGGTCCTGACCCTGGTCCTGACCCTGGTCCTGGTCCTGGTCCTGACCCTGACCCTGGTCCAGGTCCTGGTCCTGACCCTGGTCCTGACCCTGGTCCTGGTCCTGGTCCTGGTCCTGACCCTGGTCCTGACCCTGGTCCTGACCCTGGTCCTGGTCCTGGTCCTGATCCTGACCCTGTTCCTGGTCCTGGTCCTGACCCTGGTCCTGACCCTGGTCCTGACCCTGGTCCTGGTCCTGGTCCCGGGTCCTGACCCTGACCCTGGTCCTGGTCCTGGTCCTGACCCTGACCCTGGTCCTGGTCCTGGTCCTGGTCCTGGTCCTGGTCCTGACCCTGGTCCTAGTCCTGACCCTGGTCCTGGTCCTGGGGTCCTGGTCCTGACCCTGGTCCTGGGGTCCTGGTCCTGACCCTGGTCCTGGTCCTGGTCCTGGTCCTGGTCCCGGGTCCTGGTCCAGGTCCTGGTCCTGGTCCTGGTCCTGATCATGACCCTGTTCCTGGTCCTGGTCCTAGTCCTGACCCTGGTCCTGACCCTGATCCTTGTCCTGGTCCTGGTCCTGGTCCTGACCCTGGTCCTGGTCCTGGTCCTGGTCCTGACCCTGTTCCTGGTCCTGGTCCTGGTCCTGACCCTGGTCCTGACCCTGACCCTGGTCCAGGTCCTGGTCCTGACCCTGGTCCTGACCCTGGTCCTGGTCCTGGTCCTGACCCCGGTCCTGGTCCTGGTCCTGACCCTGGTCCTGACCCTGGTCCTGGTCCTGGTCCTGACCCCGGTCCTGGTCCAGGTCCTGACCCTGGTCCTAGTCCTGACCCTGGTCCTGGTCCTGATCCTGACCCTGGTCCTGACCCTGGTCCTGGTCCTGCTCCTGGTCCTGGTCCCGGGTCCTGACCCTGACCCTGGTCCTGGTCCTGACCCTGACCCTGGTCCTGGTCCTGACCCTGGTCCTGACCCTGGTCCTGACCCTGACCCTGACCCTGGTCCTGGTCCTGGTCCTGACCCTGACCCTGGTCCTGACCCTGACCCTGATCCTTGTCCTTGTCCTGGTCCTGGTCCTGGTCCTGACCCTGGTCCAGGTCCTGGTCCTGACCCTGGTCCTGACCCTGGTCCTGACCCTGGTCCTGGTCCAGGTCCTGGTCCTGGTCCTGGTCCTGACCCTGACCCTGGTCCTGACCCTGGTCCTGGTCCTGACCCTGGTCCTGGTCCTGACCCTGGTCCTGGTCCTGACCCTGGTCCTAGTCCTGACCCTGGTCCTGGTCCTGGTCCTGGTCCTGGTCCTGGTCCTGGTCCTGACCCTGGTCCTAGTCCTGACCCTGGTCCTGGTCCTGGTCCTGGTCCTGGTCCTGGTCCTGACCCTGGTCCTAGTCCTGACCCTGGTCCTGGTCCTGGTCCTGACCCTGGTCCTGGTCCTGGGGTCCTGGTCCTGACCCTGGTCCTGGTCCTGGTCCTGACCCTGACCCTGGTCGTGACCCTGGTCCTGGTCCTGATCCTGACCCTGGTCCTGACCCTGATCCTTGTCCTGGTCCTGGTCCTGGTCCTGGTCCTGGTCCTGGTCCTGATCCTGACCCTGTTCCTGGTCCTGGTCCTGGTCCTGGTCCTGACCCCGGTCCTGGTCCAGGTCCTGGTCCTGGTCCTGGTCCTGGTCCTGACCCTGACCCAGGTCCTGGTCCTGACCCTGACCCTGGTCCTGACCCTGGTCCTGGTCCTGGTCCTGGTCCTGACCCTCGTCCTGGTCCTGGTCCTGGTCCTGATCCTGACCCTGGTCCTGGTCCTGACCCTCGTCCTGGTCCTGGTCCTGGTCCTGATCCTGACCCTGGTCCTGACCCTGGTCCTGACCCTGGTCCTGGTCCTGACCCTGGTCCAGGTCCTGGTCCTGACCCTGGTCCTGACCCTGGTCCTGACCCTGGTCCTGACCCTGGTCCTAGTCCTGACCCTGGTCTTGACCCTGGTCCTAGTCCTGACCCTGGTCCTGGTCCTGGTCCTGGTCCTGGTCCTGGTCCTGACCCTGGTCCTAGTCCGGACCCTGGTCCTGGTCCTGGTCCTGACCCTGGTCCTGGTCCTGGGGTCCTGGTCCTGACCCTGGTCCTGGTCCTGGTCCTGACCCTGGTCCTGACCCTGGTCCTGGTCCTGATCCTGACCCTGGTCCTGACCCTGATCCTTGTCCTGGTCCTGGTCCTGGTCCTGGTCCTGGTCCTGGTCCTGGTCCTGGTCCTGATCCTGACCCTGTTCCTGGTCCTGGTCCTGGTCCTGACCCCGGTCCTGGTCCAGGTCCTGGTCCTGGTCCTGGTCCTGACCCTGACCCAGGTCCTGGTCCTGACCCTGACCCTGGTCCTGACCCTGGTCCTGGTCCTGGTCCTGACCCTGGTCCTGGTCCTGACCCTCGTCCTGGTCCTGGTCCTGATCCTGACCCTGGTCCTGACCCTGGTCCTGGTCCTGACCCTGGTCCTGGTCCTGGTCCTGGTCCTGGTCCTGGTCCTGGTCCTGGTCCTGGTCCAGGTCCTGGTCCTGGTCCTGGTCCTGACCCTGGTCCTAGTCCTGACCCTGGTCCTGACCCTGGTCCTAGTCCTGACCCTGGTCCTGGTCCTGGTCCTGACCCTGGTCCTGGTCCTGGTCCTGATCCTGATCCTGACCCTGGTCCTGACCCTGGTCCTGGTCCTGGTCCTGATCCTGACCCTGGTCCTGGTCCTGGTCCTGACCCTGGTCCTGGTCCAGGTCCTGGTCCTGGTCCTGATCCTGACCCTGGTCCTGGTCCTGGTCCTGACCCTGATCCTTGTCCTGGTCCTGGTCCTGGTCCTGGTCCTGGTCCTGACCCTGGTCCTGACCCTGACCCTGGTCCTGGTCCTGGTCCTGGTCCTGGTCCTGATCCTGATCCTGACCCTGTTCCTGGTCCTGGTCCTGGTCCTGACCCTGACCCTGACCCTGACCCTGGTCCAGGTCCTGGTCCTGACCCTGGTCCTGACCCTGGTCCTGACCCTGGTCCTGGTCCTGGTCCTGACCCCGGTCCTGGTCCAGGTCCTGGTCCTGGTCCTGACCCTGGTCCTGGTCCTGACCCTGACCCTGGTCCTGACCCTGACCCTGGTCCTGGTCCTGACCCTGACCCTGGTCCTGACCCTGGTCCTGGACCTGACCCTGGTCCTGGTCCTGGTCCTGATCCTGATCCTGACCCTGTTCCTGGTCCTGACCCTGGTCCTGGTCCTGACCCAGGTCCTGGTCCTGACCCTGGTCCTGGTCCTGACCCTGGTCCTGGTCCAGGTCCTGGTCCTGGTCCTGACCCAGGTCCTGGTCCTGACCCTGGTCCTGGTCCTGACCCTGGTCCTGGTCCTGGTCCAGGTCCTGGTCCTGGTCCTGGTCCTGACCCTGGTCCTAGTCCTGACCCTGGTCCTGACCCTGATCCTTGTCCTGGTCCTGGTCCTGGTCCTGGTCCTGGTCCTGGTCCTGGTCCTGGTCCTGGTCCTGGTCCTGACACTGTTCCTGGTCCTGGTCCTGGTCCTGACCCTGACCCTGGTCCAGGTCCTGGTCCTGACCCTGGTCCTGACCCTGGTCCTGACCCCGGTCCTGGTCCAGGTCCTGGTCCTGGTCCTGGTCCTGGTCCTGGTCCTGACCCTGGTCCTGACCCTGGTCCTGGACCTGACCCTGGTCCTGACCCTGGTCCTGGTCCTGACCCTGACCCTGACCCTGGTCCTGACCCTGGTCCTGGTCCTGGTCCTGGTCCTGACCCTGACCCTGGTCCTGGTCCTGATCCTGATCCTGACCCTGTTCCTGGTCCTGACCCTGGTCCTGGTCCTGGTCCTGACCCTGTTCCTGGTCCTGGTCCAGGTCCTGGTCCTGGTCCTGAACCAGGTCCTGGTCCTGACCCTGGTCCTGGTCCTGACCCTGGTCCTGGTCCTGGTCCTGGTCCAGGTCCTGGTCCTGGTCCTGGTCCTGACCCTGGTCCTGGTCCTGACCCTGGTCCTGGTCCTGGTCCTGACCCTGGTCCTAGTCCTGACCCTGGTCCTGACCCTGATCCTTGTCCTGGTCCTGGTTCTGGTCCTGACCCTGGTCCTGGTCCTGGTCCTGGTCCTGACCCTGACCCTGACCCTGGTCCTGGTCCTGACCCTGACCCTGGTCCTGACCCTGGTCCTGGTCCTGGTCCTGGTCCTGACCCTGGTCCTGGTCCTGGTCCTGGTCCTGGTCCTGACCCTGGTCCTGGTCCTGGTCCAGGTCCTGGTCCTGGTCCTGACCCTGGTCCTAGTCCTGACCCTGGTCCTGACCCTGATCCTTGTCCTGTTCCTGGTCCTGGTCCTGACCCTGGTCCTGACCCTGGTCCTGGTCCTGGTCCTGGTCCTGACCCTGTTCCTGGTCCTGGTCCTGACCCTGGTCCTGACCCTGGTCCTGACCCTGGTCCTGGTCCTGGTCCTGACCCCGGTCCTGGTCCAGGTCCTGACCCTGGTCCTAGTCCTGACCCTGATCCTGACCCTGGTCCTGGTCCTGGTCCTGGTCCTTACCCTGACCCTGGTCCTGGTCCTGGTCCTGGTCCTGGTCCTGACCCTGACCCTGGTCCTGGTCCTGACCCTGACCCTGACCCTGGTCCTGACCCTGGTCCTGGTCCTGGTCCTGGTCCTGACCCTGGTCCTGGTCCAGGTCCTGGTCCTGGTCCTGACCCTGGTCCTAGTCCTGACCCTGGTCCTGACCCTGTTCCTGGTCCTGGTCCTGACCCTGGTCCTGACCCTGGTCCTGGTCCTGGTCCTGACCCTGGTCCTGACCCTGGTCCTGGTCCTGGTCCTGACCCCGGTCCTGGTCCAGGTCCTGACCCTGGTCCTAGTCCTGACCCTGATCCTGACCCTGGTCCTGGTCCTGGTCCTGACCCTGTTCCTGGTCCTGACCCTGGTCCTGACCCTGGTCCTGGACCTGACCCTGACCCTGACCCAGGTCCAGGTCCTGGTCCTGACCCTGGTCCTGACCCTGGTCCTGACCCTGGTCCTGGTCCTGGTCCTGACCCAGGTCCTGGTCCTGACCCTGACCCTGACCCTGACCCAGGTCCTGGTCCTGACCCTGACCCTGGTCCTGACCCTGGTCCTGGTCCTGGTCCTGGTCCTGACCCAGGTCCTGGTCCTGACCCTGACCCTGGTCCAGGTCCTGGTCCTGGTCCTGGTCCTGACCCTGACCCAGGTCCTGGTCCTGACCCTGTTCCTGGTCCTGGTCCTGACCCTGGTCCTGACCCTGGTCCTGGTCCTGGTCCTGGTCCTGACCCTGACCCTGGTCCTGACCCTGGTCCTGGACCTGACCCTGGTCCTGGTCCTGATCCTGATCCTGACCCTGTTCCTGGTCCTGACCCTGGTCCTGGTCCTGACCCTGTTCCTGGTCCTGGTCCAGGTCCTGGTCCTGGTCCTGAACCAGGTCCTGGTCCTGACCCTGGTCCTGGTCCTGACCCTGGTCCTGGTCCTGGTCCTGGTCCAGGTCCTGGTCCTGGTCCTGGTCCTGGTCCTGACCCTGGTCCTGACCCTGGTCCTGGTCCTGGTCCTGGTCCTGACCCTGGTCCTGGTCCTGGTCCTGGTCCTGGTCCTGACCCTGGTCCTGGTCCTGGTCCAGGTCCTGGTCCTGGTCCTGACCCTGGTCCTGGTCCTGGTCCTGGTCCTGACCCTGTTCCTGGTCCTGGTCCTGACCCTGGTCCTGACCCTGGTCCTGGTCCTGGTCCTGACCCTGTTCCTGGTCCTGGTCCTGACCCTGGTCCTGACCCTGGTCCTGGTCCTGGTCCTGGTCCTGACCCTGTTCCTGGTCCTGGTCCTGACCCTGGTCCTGACCCTGGTCCTGACCCTGGTCCTGGTCCTGGTCCTGGTCCTGACCCTGGTCCAGGTCCTGACCCTGGTCCTAGTCCTGACCCTGATCCTGACCCTGGTCCTGGTCCTGGTCCTGGTCCTTACCCTGACCCTGGTCCTGGTCCTGGTCCTGGTCCTGACCCTGACCCTGGTCCTGGTCCTGACCCTGACCCTGACCCTGGTCCTGACCCTGGTCCTGGTCCTGGTCCTGGTCCTGGTCCTGACCCTGGTCCTGGTCCAGGTCCTGGTCCTGGTCCTGACCCTGGTCCTAGTCCTGACCCTGTTCCTGGTCCTGGTCCTGACCCTGGTCCTGACCCTGGTCCTGGTCCTGGTCCTGACCCTGTTCCTGGTCCTGGTCCTGACCCTGGTCCTGACCCTGGTCCTGGTCCTGGTCCTGACCCCGGTCCTGGTCCAGGTCCTGACCCTGGTCCTAGTCCTGACCCTGATCCTGACCCTGGTCCTGGTCCTGGTCCTGGTCCTGGTCCTGACCCTGGTCCTGACCCTGGTCCTGGTCCTGGTCCTGATCCTGATCCTGACCCTGACCCTGTTCCTGGTCCTGGTCCTGGTCCTGACCCTGTTCCTGGTCCTGACCCTGGTCCTGACCCTGGTCCTGGACCTGACCCTGACCCTGACCCAGGTCCAGGTCCTGGTCCTGACCCTGGTCCTGACCCTGGTCCTGACCCTGGTCCTGGTCCTGGTCCTGACCCAGGTCCTGGTCCTGACCCTGACCCTGGTCCTGACCCTGGTCCTGGTCCTGACCCTGACCCTGGTCCTGACCCTGGTCCTGGACCTGACCCTGACCCTGACCCTGGTCCTGACCCTGGTCCTGGTCCTGACCCTGACCCTGGTCCTGACCCTGGTCCTGGACCTGACCCTGGTCCTGGTCCTGACCCTGACCCTGGTCCTGACCCTGGTCCTGGTCCTGGTCCAGGTCCTGGTCCTGGTCCTGACCCAGGTCCTGGTCCTGACCCTGGTCCTGGTCCTGACCCTGGTCCTGGTCCTGGTCCTTGTCCAGGTCCTGGTCCTGGTCCTGGTCCTGACCCTGGTCCTGGTCCTGGTCCTGACCCTGGTCCTGGTCCTGGTCCTGGTCCTGACCCTGGTCCTAGTCCTGACCCTGGTCCTGACCCTGATCCTTGTCCTGGTCCTGGTCCTGGTCCTGGTCCTGACCCTGGTCCTGGTCCTGGTCCTGGTCCTGGTCCTGCCCAACCCTGACCCTGGTCCTGACCCTGACCCTGGTCCTAGTCCTGACCCTGGTCCTTGTCCTGGTCCTGGTCCTGGTCCTGGTCCTGGTCCTGGTCCTGACCCTGTTCCTGGTCCTGGTCCTGGTCCTGACCCTGACCCTGGTCCAGGTCCTGGTCCTGGTCCTGGTCCTGACCCCGGTCCTGGTCCAGGTCCTGGTCCTGGTCCTGGTCCTGGTCCTGACCCTGGTCCTGACCCTGGTCCTGACCCTGGTCCTGGACCTGACCCTGGTCCTGACCCTGGTCCTGGTCCTGGTCCTGACCCTGACCCTGGTCCTGACCCTGGTCCTGGACCTGACCCTGGTCCTGACCCTGGTCCTGGTCCTGACCCTGGTCCTGGTCCTGGTCCTGGTCCTGACCCTGGTCCTGGTCCTGGTCCTGACCCCGGTCCTGGTCCTGGTCCAGGTCCTGGTCCTGGTCCTGGTCCTGGTCCTGACCCTGACCCTGGTCCTGACCCTGGTCCTGGTCCTGACCCTGGTCCTGACCCTGGTCCTGGACCTGACCCTGGTCCTGGTCCTGGTCCTGACCCTGACCCTGGTCCTGACCCTGGTCCTGATCCTGACCCTGGTCCTGACCCTGGTCCAGGTCCTGACCCTGACCCTGGTCCTGGTCCTGACCCTGGTCCTGATCCTGACCCTGGTCCTGACCCTGGTCCTGGTCCTGGTCCTGGTCCTGATCCTGACCCTGTTCCTGGTCCTGGTCCTGACCCTGGTCCTGATCCTGACCCTGGTCCTGACCCTGGTCCAGGTCCTGACCCTGACCCTGGTCCTGGTCCTGACCCTGGTCCTGATCCTGACCCTGGTCCTGACCCTGGTCCTGGTCCTGGTCCTGGTCCTGATCCTGACCCTGTTCCTGGTCCTGGTCCTGACCCTGGTCCTGATCCTGACCCTGGTCCTGACCCTGGTCCTGACCCTGGTCCAGGTCCTGACCCTGACCCTGGTCCTGGTCCTGGTCCTGGTCCTGGTCCTGGTCCTGGTCCTGGTCCTGACCCCGGTCCTGGTCCTGGTCCTGGTCCTGGTCCTGGTCCTGGTCCTGGTCCTTGTCCTGGTCCTGGTCTCGTTTCAGGGTGAGGGTCGGATGATGAAAGACGGGAAGTTGTTTCGTGTGGTTCAGGAAAACTGCTGGAATCCTGCAGCTCGGATCCGAGACATGGACCGACACGGTACTTATACTATTATACTACTACTGTCCTCCTGTCCTCCTGTCCTGCTGTCCTGCTGTCCTCCTGTCCTCCTGTCCTGCTGTCCTGCTGTCCTCCTGTCCTCCTGTCCTGCTGTCCTCCTGTCCTCCTGTCCTCCTGTCCTCTTGTCCTCCTGTGACTGACCCTGTGTTTGATTCAGGAGTGACTCTACAGGCTCTGTCCACCGTTCCAGTCATGTTCAACTACTGGGTAAGAGCACGGGAGGGACATCAGAGGACATCTGAGGCACGGGAGGGACATCAGAGGACATCTGAGGCACGGGGGAGGGACATGTTAGGCACAGGGGGAGGGGCATCTGAGGCACAGGGGGAGGGGCATCTGAGGCACAGGGGGAGGGGCATCTGAGGCACAGGGGGAGGGGCATCTGAGGCACAGGAGGAGGGGCATCTGAGGGTGTCTCTAACTGGCCAGAGCTTTGCTTGTCCCAGGCCAAACCTGCCGACGCCCTGGACCTGTGCCGGCTCCTGAACGACGACCTCGGGGCCCAGGTCCGGTCTGAGCCGCGGCGGTTCGTGGGTCTGGGCTCGGTCCCGCTCCAGGACCCGGGACTCGCTGTGGTCGAGATGAGACGCTGCGTCCAAGACCTGGGATTCCCCGGACTCCAGATCGGGTCTCACATAAACGAGTGGGACCTGAACGCCCCCGAGCTGGACCCCTTCTACGCCGTGAGTCCTGGTCCTGGTCCTGAGCCTGGTCTGGACCTGGTTTAGTTCTTTTTTAGTCCTGGTTTGGACCTGGTTTAGTTTAGCACCAGCAGGAGGTCCATGTCACAGACATGATCCACATGAACATTAAAATCACCTGTAATGACCAAACCATCAAAGTCTGTGCGACTGAAACGTCTCAGTCAAATCATCATTAAACATTGTCAGTGCTGGAGAGGCTCGTGTAAGAGGCTGTTTTAGCTCATTTAAAGGAGACAAACTCACATGATGAAAACACCCAAAAGAACAACCTGCGGGTCATTATTTCATCTCTAAAACTGCACAGACTCCACCCCCTTTTTGGTTTTCTCGTGTTTCAGATTCAAACTTAAAGTGGAAACTACATTTCCTGTGTTTCAGTTAAAAACATAAAATCAAGATTTTAAGAAGTTCCTTTAGTCCTGTTTTAGTGCTTGTTTAGTCCTGGTTTAGACCTGGTTTAGACCTGGTTTAGACCTGGTTTAGTCCTGGTTTAGTCCTTGTCTCTTTCAGGCTGCAGAGGAGCTTGGTTGTTCTCTCTTCGTTCATCCCTGGGACATGAAAACAGACGGACGTATGGACAAGTACTGGCTGCCCTGGTTAGTGGGTAAGAAGTACTAATACTAATACTAAAACTAAAACTAATACTAATACTAATACTAATACTAATACTAAAGCTAAAGCTAATGCTAATGCTAATGCTAATACTAATAGTAATACTAATACTAATGCTAATGCTAATGCTAATGCTAATACAATACTAAAACTAAAACTAAAGCTAATGCTAATACTAATGCTAAAGCTAAAGCTAATGCTAATAGTAATGCTAATGCTAATACAATACTAAAACTAAAACCAATGCTAATGCTAATACTAAAACTAATACTAATACTAATACTAATACAATACTAAAACTAAAGCTAAAGCTAAAGCTAAAGCTAAAGCTAATGCTAATGCTAATGCCAATAATAATGCTAATACTAATACTAATACTAATACTAATACTAAAATTAAAGCTAAAGCTAATGCTAATACTAATACTAATGCTAAAGCTAAAGCTAATGCTAATATTAATGCTAATACCAATACTAATGCTAAAGCTAAAGCTAATGCTAATACTAATACTAATGCTAAAGCTAAAGCTAATGCTAATATTAATGCTAATGCTAATAAGATAAGATAAGATAAGATATTCCTTTATTGTCCCACATGGGGAAATTTCATTGGTGCAACGCAGGTAGATCCAGAGGTAGATACAGAAGAACAGATCACTTATAGGAAGTCTGAAAAACACTTTCAGTAGAAGATCTCCTATAAATAAATAAAAACTCCCATAGACAAATAAATAAATAAATACCATTGCATGTGATCACGACAGTAATTGCACATGAATATGTGTCACGACAGCACATAGATTGCACATGAATTTCACAGCAATTGCACATATGACAGAATTGCACATCAGTATTAGGTTAGGTCAGTATTGCGCCGGGATAACGTGACGATCTCCGGGTAAGACGACTGTTCTCCGCAGTTTCATGAGTTCCTCCTTTGTGGAAACGCGGTACGAGCCGGGGGGCGGGGCCGGAGCCGGGGGGCGGGGCCGGAGCCGGGGGGCGGGGCCGGAGCCGGGGGACTCAGAGCCAAGACACATCGCAACGACACGACGAAAACACTCAATCCAGCCGAATAAAGTCAAAACAAGTTAATTTAAAGCGATTCCAGTGCGTGTCCCGATCGTTGGTGAAGTTCCTCTTTCATATAAACGTGTATATAAACGTGTACCGACGACACGCCGTACTTTAGCGCGGCCGGAGGGCGCGGGGAGGGGGGGCTGGTGGGCTCGCTCGGAGCTAGCTCACGTCACAACAACACGACGAAAAACGCTCAAATCCAGCCGAAAAAAAGTCAAAAACAGTTGAATTAAAAAACTATTCCAGCGCGTGTCCCTATCGTACAGTAAAATAGAAAAAATATACTAACTATATTTACAAAATATAGGAGATAAAGCACAATAAGTGTGAGAAAGAAGAGAGAGCGTTTACATGCTATTACATGCTAGCATTTATTAATGCTAATACTAATACTAATACTAATGCTAAAGCTAAAGCTAAAGCTAAGGCTAATGCTAAAGCTAAAGCTAATGCTAATGCTAATACTAATACTAATACTAATACAATACTAAAGCTAAAGTAGAAAAAGCTTCAGTTGTAGTCATCTGGACTCAGTTTCAAACTGAGTCCAGATGACTACAACTGAAGCTTTTTCTACTATGGAACACGCCTGGACGAATGAGGGATTACACCGACACTAAAGCTAAAGCTAAAGTTAATGCTAATGCTAATGCCAATGATAATGCTAATACTAAAACTAATACTAATACTAATAGTAGAAAAAGCTTCAGTTGTTTCATCTGGACTCAGTTTGAAAAAATAGACGTTTCGACTCTCATCCAAGAGTCATAACAGAATTTAGGTCGAGAACTCCGATATTAATACTGTTCTGTGGTAAGACCCGCCCATTGGGAGGAGCCTTCCTGAAGTAGAAAGAGTTGTTTGTTTCAACAGAAACTCCCCCTTGTATCTACCGAGCCTATTCAGAATCTTAATGGGCTATTAGAATCCTCTTTGTCTTTGTGAGACCCTGGCTCAACCACCCTGAGTACCTGATTAGCATCTAAATGTCCTCTACCTTTCCAGGGGTTCAGTAACCCATTATAAATAACAGGAAGATTAAACCTTAGCCCTCCATTTCTGTTTAAAGAAGGTCTTTCTTTTTTAACAAAAATAGCTTCCTTGACTCCTCTTTCAAACCATCTTTTCTCCTGCTTAAAACCTTCACCTCACCGTCTTCAAACGAGTGATTAGAGGCTTCAAGATGGAGATGCACGGCACTCTGTGGTCCTGAACTAGTATTTCTTCTGTGCTGATAGAGCCTCTTGTGTAGAGGCTGTTTTGTCTCACTATGTAACGTTCTTTACAGCTTTC
Source organism: Eucyclogobius newberryi (assembly GCF_026437365.1). Taxonomy (NCBI): domain Eukaryota; kingdom Metazoa; phylum Chordata; class Actinopteri; order Gobiiformes; family Gobiidae; genus Eucyclogobius; species Eucyclogobius newberryi. The sequence goes on from NW_027316534.1 coordinate 327,370, forward strand.
TTCACTGCATTGGATCGAATAAACTACATTGCTCTGTTTTTGAGTCGGCAACTTGTCCTTAGGGTGAACCAGTTTTTGTCTTAAAGTGTTTCCTGGTTTAAAATAAACAGGGACTTCGTGTTGTCTAAAAATTCTCTGCAGTTTTTCCGACAGGCCAGAGACATAAGGGATAGAAACACCCTTCCTTCTCTGTTCAGTTTCCCTTTTGTCCTGCTTCTTGGTTCTCTTCACTCTGTTGAGAGCCCAAGCGGGGTAACCACAGGCTGAGAGGGCATTTCGGACATGTTTTTCCTCTTTCTTCTTGCCCTCTGAGCTGGTGGGCACACCTTGAGCTCTGTGTTGTAAGGTTCTGATCACACCCAGCTTGTGCTGTAGTGGGTGGTTGGAACCAGAGAGCAGATACTGGTCCGTGTGTGTAGGTTTCCTATATAATATACTAATACTAATACTAAAACTAAAACTAATACTAATGCTAAAGCTAATGCTAATGCTAATGCTAATGCTAATGCTAATGCTAATGCTAATGCTAATACTAATACTAAAACTAAAACTAATACTAATACTAAAACTAAAACTAATACTAATACTAATACTAATGCTAAAGCTAAAGCTAATGCTAATGCTAATGCTAATGCTAATGCTAATGCTAATGCTAATGCTAATACTAAAACTAATACTAATACTAATACTAATACTAATACTAAAACTCTTTGGTTCAGTCCTTAAGTCTCTGGTCCTGAGAGGGGGAGGAGCCTCCACAGCGCAGCCAGATGATTGGACGAGAGAGAACGCAGACCAAAGCAGAAACACTAAAGAATCATTTGTCTCAAACTCTGACTTGATCTCGTGCTAAAGCTCCGTGTTTCCACTGATGCTAACGACCATGTGGAGCCTTAGCAACACAGAGCTAGCAAAGCACGTTAGCAACACAAAGCTAGCAAAGCACGTTAGCAACACAGAGCTAGCAAAGCACGTTAGCAACACAAAGCTAGCGTAGCACGTTAGCAACACAAAGCTAGCGTAGCACGTTAGCAACACAAAGCTAGCAAAGCACGTTAGCAACAGCTGTTTCCTGTTTATGGCACTCGCTTTGTCAAGAGCCACAATCTGATATTTCTAAGTCATGATGCGTCTGACATTAGCATTAGCATTAGCATGACATAAAGAGAGGTTCAAACGCCACACCCCTCAAACGCTAGCTTTAGCCACGCCCCTCACACACTAGCTTTAGCCACGCCCCTCACACACTAGCTCTAGCCACACCCCTCACACGCTAGCTTTAGCCACGCCCCTCACATGCAGAGAGGCTGTTTGTTCAGGAATGCCGGCAGAGACCACCACCGCCGTCTGCTCCATGATCTTTGGAGGGGTTTTTGAAAGATTTCCCAGACTCAAAGTGTGCTTCGCTCACGGAGGTAAACCGCACATGCCCGGCTCATTTCTTCACGTGTAAGTTCTAGTGCAGTGTGTGTTCTTCAGGCGGCTCGTTCCCCTTCACCGTGGGCAGGATCGCTCATGGGCACAAGGTCAGGCCGGACCTGTGCGCTCAGGACAACCCTCAGTCTCCTCTCAAATACTGCGGCTCCTTCTACACCGACTCTCTGACCCACGACCCCCGAGCGCTCAGGCTGCTGCTGCAGGTCATCGGAGAGGTACCTTCAGTCCTGGTTTAGACCTGGTTTAGTCCTGGTTTAGAACTGGTTTAGACCTGGTTTAGTCCTGGTTTAGAACTGGTTTAGACCTGGTTTAGTCCTGGTTTAGTCCTGGTTTAGACCTGGTTTAGTCCTGGTTTAGAACTGGTTTAGTCCTAGTTTAGTCCTGGTTTAGACCTGGTTTAGACCTGGTTTAGACCTGGTTTAGTCCTGGTTTAGACCTGGTTTAGTCCTGGTTTAGTCCTGGTTTAGTCCTGGTTTAGTCCTGGTTTAGTCCTGATTTAGACCTGGTTTAGTCCTGGTTTAGACCTGGTTTAGTCCTGGTTTAGACCTGGTTTAGACCTGGTTTAGACCTGGTTTAGTCCTGGTTTAGTCCTGGTTTAGTCCTGATTTAGACCTGGTTTAGTCCTGGTTTAGACCTGGTTTAGTCCTGGTTTAGACCTGGTTTAGACCTGGTTTAGACCTGGTTTGGACCTGGTTTAGTCCTGGTTTAGTCCTGGTTTAGACCTGGTTTAGTCCTGGTTTAGTCCTGGTTTAGTCCTGGTTTAGACCTGGTTTAGTCCTGGTTTAGACCTGGTTTAGACCTGGTTTAGACCTGGTTTAGTCCTGGTTTAGTCCTGGTTTAGTCCTGATTTAGACCTGGTTTAGTCCTGGTTTAGACCTGGTTTAGTCCTGGTTTAGACCTGGTTTAGACCTGGTTTAGTACTGGTTTAGACTTGGTTTAGTCCTGGTTTAGACCTGGTTTAGTCCTGGTTTAGTCCTGGTTTAGTCCTGGTTTAGACCTGGTTTAGACCTGGTTTAGTCCTGGTTTAGTCCTGGTTTAGTCCTGGTTTAGACCTGGTTTAGACCTGGTTTAGACCTGGTTTAGACCTGGTTTAGTCCTGGTTTAGACCTGGTTTAGTCCTGGTTTAGTCCTGGTTTAGACCTGGTTTAGTCCTGGTTTAGTCCTGGTTTAGTCCTGGTTTAGACCTGGTTTAGTCCTGGTTTAGACCTGGTTTAGACCTGGTTTAGACCTGGTTTAGTCCTGGTTTAGACCTGGTTTAGTCCTGGTTTAGTCCTGGTTTAGTCCTGGTTTAGTCCTGGTTTAGACCTGGTTTAGTCCTGGTTTAGACCTGGTTTAGACCTGGTTTAGACCTGGTTTAGTCCTGGTTTAGACCTGGTTTAGACCTGGTTTAATCTCATGTAGATGAATGTGTGATGTTCCAGAATGGCAGCCACTTGTCTGCCACTCTGCCCCAGGACAGCTGTGGCTCTTATTGTCGCTGTTTGTAGGAGCGAGTGATGCTGGGCTCAGATTATCCCTTTCCTCTGGGAGAACTGGAGCCGGGGTCTTTGATCGAGTCCATGGACGAGCTCCGCCCCCAACTCAAGGTAAAGCTTCACTCTGTGACATGTTAAAGCTTCACTCTGTGACATGTTAAAGCTTCACTCTGTGACATGTTAAAGCTTCACTCTGTGACATGTTAAAGCTTCACTCTGTGACATGTTAAAGCTTCACTCTGTGACATGTTAAAGCTTCACTCTGTGACATGTTAAAGCTTCACTCTGTGACATTTCTGTTTCAGGACAAACTTCTTGCAGAAAACGCTCTGGAGTTTTTGGGACTGAAACGAGAAGATTTTGAATAAACGACTCATAATATTTAAACTTCACTTTATGACAAATATTGAAGTTTTTATAGTGAAATGAAATAAAGATTTAAAGTTTGTTGATGTTTTACAAATACTTCAGTCTGAACTTTTACACTTGATTCAAGACAAAACGTTTTACAAAGATTAAAATATTATTATTTAAACTCAAAAATAAAACTAAACACTTTTTATCAACATTTTCTTTTTTCATTCAAACCGGACCCTCTGAGACCCCCTGGGGCCCCGGACCCTCTGAAACCCCCTGGGGCCCCGGACCCTCTGAAACCCCCTGGGGCCCCGGACCCTCTGAGACCCCTGGGACCCCGGACCCTCTGAGACCCCCTGGGACCCCGGACCCTCTGAGACCCCCTGGGACCCCGGACCCTCTGAAACCCCCTGGGATCCCGGACCCTCTGAGACCCCCTGGGGCCCCGGACCCTCTGAGACCCCCTGGGACCCCGGACCCTCTGAGACCCCCTGGGACCCCGGACCCTCTGAGACCCCCTGGGGCCCCGGACCCTCTGAGACCCCCTGGGGCCCCTGTCCCTCTGAGACCCCCTGGGACCCCGGACCCTCTGAGACCCCCTGGGGCCCCGGACCCTCTGAGACCCCCTGGGACCCCGGACCCTCTGAAACCCCCTGGGGCCCCGGACCCTCTGAGACCCCCTGGGGCCCCGGACCCTCTGAGACCCCCTGGGGCCCCGGACCCTCTGAGACCCCCTGGGACCCCGGACCCTCTGAAACCCCCTGGGGCCCCGGACCCTCTGAGACCCCCTGGGGCCCCTGACCGTCTTTTTATTACACCCACTGTCCAAACCGCAGGGGCCTGATTCTGTACTGAAAATGCACAAAGACCTCTCCGTGGTCCTGAAGGTCTCACGTGTCAGAGATCTGAACATTTCACATTGGAATAACATGTTTCTGTCGCTACGGCGACGGCCGTAATAACAAATATGACATGAGTCTCATTGACTCTTTTGATTGAGATGTCAAAATGGAATTTTGTGCCAAATTTCATAAAATATATATATATATATTTTTTTAATGTTTGCTCTCCATATATAAGTCATTTCCCCTGCAGGGGGCGCAATCGCTCCAAAGGAGCGCAAACTGCAGCAAATTTAAATCTTGGAACATTTCAGAAATTCTAGCTTCAGTTTAATGTTGAGCACCGCCTGATCCAATATGGCCGACATTTGGTTGGGCTGTTACGGCAATAATATTTTTTACTTTTCTCGTCACCATCGGCCTCTGTGCCACATTTTCATGATTCTAAAATTAGATTTCTTTTTAGGCCATTTCCTGTCTCTCATTCATTTGTTGTACATTTGGTGTCGCTAACTTTACTTGTACGATCGGGACATGCGCTGGAATCACTTTAATTTAACTTGTTTTTGACTTTGTTTGGCTGGATTATTGAGTGTTTTCGTCGTGTCGTCGCGATGTGCCCCGGCTCCCATGAAGACCGAGATAGACTGTTCGAGATGACTCATAAAAGACGGAAATTTACGGGAGACGAGATGCGATCCATCGCGCTAATAAACAAACACACGTGTGTGTTGTGTCAGTCCGCACGAGGGAGTGCGCATGCGCACTTCCGCCTGTGTTCTCAAATCGCCGAAAAAATCGTCCATTTCGCCTTTAAACTTGAATGAAAAAGTCCCGTTTGTCGACACTTCTGGGCGGAACTGTTGTTTGTGTCCGTGTTTCCGGCCGGTGCTGCGCCTGCGCCGTCCCCACTTCCGCCTCCGGTCCCGCAGCGCTTTAGCCGCAGCTCGCGTTTTGCTCAGAGTTTGACACTCTCTGCAGGATTTGAGGATCGAGAGCACATTTGTGGATGTTCTGGTG
>NW_027316534.1:337500-355000 GCF_026437365.1 Eucyclogobius newberryi
CTCGATGATGACGAACGCTCGATAATGACGAACGCTCGATGATGACGAACGCTCGATGATGACGAACGCTCGATGATGACGAACGCTCGATGATGACGAACGCTCGATGATGACGAACGCTCGATAATAACGAACGCTCGATAATGACGAGAACGCTCGATAATGACGAACGCTCGATGATGACGAACGCTCGATAATGACGAACGCTCGATGATGACGAACGCTCGATAATGACGAGAACGCTCGATGATGACGAACGCTCGATGATGACGAACGCTCGATAATGACGAACGCTCGATAATGACGAACGCTCGATAATGACGAACGCTCGATAATGACGAGAACGCTCGATGATGACGAGAACGCTCGATGATGACGAGAACGCTCGATGATGACGAGAACGCTCGATGATGACGAGAACGCTCGATGATGACGAACGCTCGATAATGACGAGAACGCTCGATGATGACGAACGCTCTATAATGACGAGAACGCTCGATGATGACGAACGCTCGATAATGACGAGAACGCTCGATAATGACGAGAACGCTCGATGATGACGAACGCTCGATAATGACGAACGCTCGATAATGACGAACGCTCGATAATGACGAACGCTCGATAATGACGAACGCTCGATAATGACGAACGCTCGATAATGACGAACGCTCGATAATGACGAGAACGCTCGATGATGACGAACGCTCGATAATGACGAGAACGCTCGATGATGACGAACGCTCGATGATGACGAACGCTCGATGATGACGAACGCTCGATGATGACGAACGCTCGATAATGACGAGAACGCTCGATGATGACGAACGCTCGATAATGACGAACGCTCGATAATGACGAGAACGCTCGATGATGACGAGAACGCTCGATAATGACGAACGCTCGATAATGACGAACGCTCGATAATGACGAACGCTCGATAATGACGAACGCTCGATAATGACGAACGCTCGATAATGACGAGACGCTCGATGATGACGAACGCTCGATAATGACGAGAACGCTCGATAATGACGAACGCTCGATAATGACGAACGCTCGATAATGACGAACGCTCGATAATGACGAGACGCTCGATGATGACGAACGCTCTATAATGACGAGAACGCTCGATGATGACGAACGCTCGATAATGACGAACGCTCGATAATGACGAACGCTCGATGATGACGAACGCTCGATGATGACGAACGCTCGATGATGACGAACGCTCGATAATGACGAGACGCTCGATGATGACGAACGCTCGATAATGACGAGACGCTCGATGATGACGAACGCTCGATGATGACGAACGCTCGATGATGACGAACGCTCGATGATGACGAACGCTCGATGATGACGAACGCTCGATGATGACGAACGCTCGATAATAACGAACGCTCGATAATGACGAGAACGCTCGATAATGACGAGAACGCTCGATAATGACGAACGCTCGATAATGACGAACGCTCGATGATGACGAACGCTCGATGATGACGAACGCTCGATGATGACGAACGCTCGATGATGACGAACGCTCGATAATGACGAACGCTCGATGATGACGAACGCTCGATGATGACGAACGCTCGATGATGACGAACGCTCGATGATGACGAACGCTCGATGATGACGAACGCTCGATGATGACGAACGCTCGATGATGACGAACGCTCGATAATAACGAACGCTCGATAATGACGAGAACGCTCGATAATGACGAGAACGCTCGATAATGACGAGACGTGACAAGACCTCTTTAGGCTGGACACAGTCTAAATGAGTGAATGAGACCTCTTTAGGCTGGACATAGTCTAAATGAGTGAATGAGACCTCTTTAGGTTGGACACAGTCTAATGTGTCCTCTGTGTCCTCAGCCTCCTAAAGTCCGGTGTCTGACCAGAATCTGGCATCCGAACATCACTGAGGGCGGAGACATCTGTCTGAGGTGAACTACACTCTTTCTCACTCTCACTCTCACTCTCGGGTGTAAACGCTGGTGTCTGTGCAGCCTCCTGAGGGAACTCTCCATCGATGGCACGGGATGGGCCCCCACCAGGACACTCAAGGTACTGCAGCACTGAGGGGCCCCAACCCTATTTTAGCAACTTACAACAAACAGTTATTATTTGTGGACTCGTCTGATCTTTAGGTGTTTTATCCCTCCTTTGTCCAGGGCAGGGTCAGAGTCGGGGCAGAGTCGGGTCAGGGTCGGGTCAGGGTCGGGTCAGGGTCAGAGTCGGGGCAGGGTCAGAGTCGGGGCAGGGTCAGAGTCGGGGCAGGGTCAGAGTCAGGGCAGGGTCAGAGTCGGGGCAGAGTCGGGTCAGGGTCGGGTCAGGGTCGGGTCAGGGTCGGGTCAGGGCAGGGTCAGAGTCGGGGCAGGGTCAGAGTCGGGGCAGGGTCAGAGTCGGGGCAGGGTCAGAGTCGGGGCAGGGTCAGAGTCAGGGCAGGGTCAGGGCAGAGTCGGGGCAGGGTCAGGGCAGAGTCAGGTCAGGGCAGGGTCAGACGTTTGAGTAAAGACTGAACAGTTTAAGACTAAACGTCTCTTTGCTCCTGTCAGAATGCTGGAGGCCCCTGAGAGCCTCGAGGAACGGAATCACGATATTTGATTCAAATGTATTTGCAAATGGTTTGAAAAACAGACATTCTTTATGAAAATACTTTTTAAAATTCTAATTCATTAACAAAAGCTTTTATTCAACTGTTTTTTTAAACCCAATTTATTAAACGTGGCGCGGTTTGTCGCCAGAACACTCATCGTGCTGTTTCCACGTTCAGCCACATCTCTGACCTGCTCATAAACGAGGAGAAGGACACAGACTGAAGACTGCAGGGGAAAAAACAAAACCTAACCCAAAAAAACACCCAAAGGGCACAAATCTGAGGCACTAATAGAATAATAAGAAGGTTAAAAGCTCTGAAAAGTCCCTTTAGCATGATATGGCCTTTAAACGGGCTAGCGCTGCTAAACGTGCTAAACATGCTAGCGCTGCTAAAGGCCTGCAGGTGAGCGGTCAGGTTGGGCACAGAAGGTGACTCACATGTGGTCTGTTGCAGGACGTGGTTTGGGGCTTAAACTCTTTGTTTACGGTGAGAATCTTTTTTGGATCAATAAATAAACAAACAAACAAACTTAACTGAACTCCATGTTTTTGTAGGATTTACTGAACTTTGACGACCCTCTGAACATCGACGCTGCAGAACATCACCTGAGAGACAAGGTTTGTACTTTAGGACTCTAATCTGCTTTAGAGCTTTAGAGGGTCAGAGCTTCAGAGGGTCAGAGCTTCAGAGGGTCAGAGCTTTAGAGCTTTAGAGGGTCAGAGCTTCAGAGGGTCAGAGCTTCAGAGGGTCAGAGCTTTAGAGGGTCAGAGCTTTAGAGCTTTAGAGGGTCAGAGCTTTAGAGCTTTAGAGGGTCAGAGCTTCAGAGGGTCAGAGCTTTAGAGGGTCAGAGCTTCAGAGGGTCAGAGCTTTAGAGGGTCAGAGCTTCAGAGGGTCAGAGCTTTAGAGGGTCAGAGCTTTAGAGCTTTAGAGGGTCAGAGCTTCAGAGGGTCAGAGCTTCAGAGGGTCAGAGCTTTAGAGGGTCAGAGCTTTAGAGCTTTAGAGGGTCAGAGCTTTAGAGCTTTAGAGGGTCAGAGCTTCAGAGGGTCAGAGCTTTAGAGGGTCAGAGCTTCAGAGGGTCAGAGCTTTAGAGGGTCAGAGCTTTAGAGGGTCAGAGCTTTAGAGCTTTAGAGGGTCAGAGCTTCAGAGGGTCAGAGCTTTAGAGCTTTAGAGGGTCAGAGCTTTAGAGCTTTAGAGGGTCAGAGCTTTAGAGCTTCAGAGGGTCAGAGCTTTAGAGGGTCAGAGCTTTAGATCAATGTAATCATGATGGAATGATTGACCTCTCCTTGACCTCTCCTTGACCTGTTCCAGGAGGACTTCCGTAACAAAGTCCAGGATTACATCAGGAGCTACGCCAGATGATGTCGGGCGTCGCTGAGCGATGACATCACGTCCCTCAGTGATGACCTGTACGTTCAGCTGCGTCGCACTGAAAGTCACGCCTCACCTTTGATTCCAGCTGCAGCAGGGTTTGTGATGGATCCGTTCTTGAAAGGACTCTGGACTCTTTAGACCGCTCTCTTCACACATATCTGACCTTATCTCCACGTGATCTACACAATGTACTGAACCTGTGAATGTTTCAACTGTAACATTAAAGCCAAAAGTGCAGAAACCTCTCTATTCATGTGATTCTGTAGAGCACAAGGTCACACAAGGTCCCCCCCTGGCGGACGCTCACATGCAGCGCCCCCTGGAGGACGCTCACATGCAGCACAGCGCCCCCTGGAGGACGCTCACATGCAGCACAGCGCCCCCTGGAGGACGCTCACATGCAGCACAGCGCCCCCTGGAGGACGCTCACATGCAGCACAGCGCCCCCTGGAGGACGCTCACATGCAGCGCCCCCTGGAGGACGCTCACATGCAGCGCCCCCTGGAGGACGCTCACATGCAGCACAGCGCCCCCTGGAGGACGCTCACATGCAGCGCCCCCTGGAGGACGCTCACATGCAGCGCCCCCTGGAGGACGCTCACATGCAGCACAGCGCCCCCTGGAGGACGCTCACATGCAGCACAGCGCCCCCTGGAGGACGCTCACATGCAGCGCCCCCTGGAGGACGCTCACATGCAGCACAGCGCCCCCTGGAGGACGCTCACATGCAGCACAGCGCCCCCTGGAGGACGCTCACATGCAGCGCCCCCTGGAGGACGCTCACATGCAGCACAGCGCCCCCTGGAGGACGCTCACATGCAGCACAGCGCCCCCTGGAGGACGCTCACATGCAGCACAGCGCCCCCTGGAGGACGCTCACATGCAGCACAGCGCCCCCTGGAGGACGCTCACATGCAGCACAGCGCCCCCTGGAGGACGCTCACATGCAGCACAGCGCCCCCTGGAGGACGCTCACATGCAGCGCCCCCTGGAGGACGCTCACATGCAGCGCCCCCTGGAGGACGCTCACATGCAGCGCCCCCTGGAGGACGCTCACATGCAGCACAGCGCCCCCTGGAGGACGCTCACATGCAGCACAGCGCCCCCTGGAGGACGCTCACATGCAGCACAGCGCCCCCTGGAGGACGCTCACATGCAGCACAGCGCCCCCTGGAGGACGCTCACATGCAGCACAGCGCCCCCTGGAGGACGCTCACATGCAGCACAGCGCCCCCTGGAGGACGCTCACATGCAGCACAGCGCCCCCTGGAGGACGCTCACATGCAGCGCCCCCTGGAGGACGCTCACATGCAGCGCCCCCTGGAGGACGCTCACATGCAGCACAGCGCCCCCTGGAGGACGCTCACATGCAGCACAGCGCCCCCTGGAGGACGCTCACATGCAGCGCCCCCTGGAGGACGCTCACATGCAGCACAGCGCCCCCTGGAGGACGCTCACATGCAGCACAGCGCCCCCTGGAGGACGCTCACATGCAGCACAGCGCCCCCTGGAGGACGCTCACATGCAGCACAGCGCCCCCTGGAGGACGCTCACATGCAGCGCCCCCTGGAGGACGCTCACATGCAGCACAGCGCCCCCTGGAGGACGCTCACATGCAGCACAGCGCCCCCTGGAGGACGCTCACATGCAGCGCCCCCTGGAGGACGCTCACATGCAGCACAGCGCCCCCTGGAGGACGCTCACATGCAGCGCCCCCTGGAGGACGCTCACATGCAGCGCCCCCTGGAGGACGCTCACATGCAGCACAGCGCCCCCTGGAGGACGCTCACATGCAGCACAGCGCCCCCTGGAGGACGCTCACATGCAGCGCCCCCTGGAGGACGCTCACATGCAGCACAGCGCTCCCTGGAGGACGCTCACATGCAGCGCCCCCTGGAGGACGCTCACATGCAGCACAGCGCCCCCTGGAGGACGCTCACATGCAGCACAGCACCCCCTGGAGGACGCTCACATGCAGCACAGCGCCCCCTGGAGGACGCTCACATGCAGCACAGCGCCCCCTGGAGGACGCTCACATGCAGCGCCCCCTGGAGGACGCTCACATGCAGCGCCCCCTGGAGGACGCTCACATGCAGCACAGCGCCCCCTGGAGGACGCTCACATGCAGCGCCCCCTGGAGGACGCTCACATGCAGCACAGCGCCCCCTGGAGGACGCTCACATGCAGCACAGCGCCCCCTGGAGGACGCTCACATGCAGCACAGCGCCCCCTGGAGGACGCTCACATGCAGCGCCCCCTGGAGGACGCTCACATGCAGCACAGCGCCCCCTGGAGGACGCTCACATGCAGCGCCCCCTGGAGGACGCTCACATGCAGCACAGCTGGGCCGTGTGGATCCACAAGCTCCATTTTATTGGAGTTGGGGCCGAGCCGATGGCATCTATGTCCCATGTGTGACCTATGACCCCATGTGTGAGTGACCTATGACCCCATGTGTGAGTGACCTATGACCCCATGTGTGAGTGACCTATGACCCCATGTGTGACCTATGACCCCATGTGTGGCCTATGACCCCATGTGTGACCTATGACCCCATGTGTGAGTGACCTATGACCCCATGTGTGACCTATGACCCCATGTGTGACCTATGACCCCATGTGTGACCTATGACCCCATGTGTGACTTTCATCCATGTTTAGGGTGAAAAATGCCCGAGTCTGAACATGAAGAACATGAAGAATAAACCAGAGGAAGAACAATAGACTCCAGCGTTCCATGGAATGAACATTCCAGTACTTTTACACACATGGAGTACTTTTACACACATGGAGTACTTTAACACACATGGAGTACTTTTACACACATGGAGTACTTTTACACACATGGAGTACTTTAACACACATGGAGTACTTTTACACACATGGAGTACTTTTACACACATGGAGTACTTTAACACACATGGAGTACTTTAACACACATGGAGTACTTTTACACACATGGAGTACTTTATAACACATGGAGTACTTTAACACACATGGAGTACTTTTACACACATGGAGTACTTTTACACACATGGAGTACTTTTACACACATGGAGTACTTTAACACACATGGAGTACTTTAACACACATGGAGTACTTTTACACACATGGAGTACTTTATAACACATGGAGTACTTTAACACACATGGAGTACTTTTACACACATGGAGTACTTTTACACACATGGAGTACTTTTACACACATGGAGTACTTTAACACACATGGAGTACTTTTACACACATGGAGTACTTTAACACACATGGAGTACTTTAACACACATGGAGTACTTTTACACACATGGAGTACTTTTACACACATGGAGTACTTTTACACACATTGAGTACTTTTACACACATGGAGTACTTTAACACACATGGAGTACTTTAACACACATGGAGTACTTTTACACACATGGAGTACTTTTACACACATTGAGTACTTTAACACACATGGAGTACTTTAACACACATGGAGTACTTTTACACACATGGAGTACTTTTACACACATGGAGTACTTTAACACACATGGAGTACTTTAACACACATGGAGTACTTTTACACACATGGAGTACTTTTACACACATGGAGTACTTTAACACACATGGAGTACTTTAACCCACATGGAGTACTTTTACACACATGGAGTACTTTAACACACATGGAGTACTTTTACACACATGGAGTACTTTAACACACATGGAGTACTTTTACACACATGGAGTACTTTTACACACATGGAGTACTTTAACACACATGGAGTACTTTAACCCACATGGAGTACTTTAACACACATGGAGTACTTTAACACACATGGAGTACTTTAACACACATGGAGTACTTTTACACACATGGAGTACTTTTACACACATGGAGTACTTTAACACACATGGAGTACTTTAACACACATGGAGTACTTTTACACACATGGAGTACTTTTACACACATGGAGTACTTTAACACACATGGAGTACTTTAACCCACATGGAGTACTTTTACACACATGGAGTACTTTAACACACATGGAGTACTTTTACACACATGGAGTACTTTAACACACATGGAGTACTTTTACACACATGGAGTACTTTTACACACATGGAGTACTTTAACACACATGGAGTACTTTAACACACATGGAGTACTTTAACACACATGGAGTACTTTTACACACATGGAGTACTTTTACACACATGGAGTACTTTTACACACATGGAGTACTTTAACACACATGGAGTACTTTTACACACATGGAGTACTTTTACACACATGGAGTACTTTAACACACATGGAGTACTTTAACACACATGGAGTACTTTAACACACATGGAGTACTTTTACACACATGGAGTACTTTAACACACATGGAGTACTTTAACACACATGGAGTACTTTTACACACATGGAGTACTTTTACACACATGGAGTACTTTAACACACATGGAGTACTTTAACACACATGGAGTACTTTAACACACATGGAGTACTTTTACACACATGGAGTACTTTTACACACATGGAGTACTTTAACACACATGGAGTACTTTTACACACATGGAGTACTTTTACACACATGGAGTACTTTAACACACATGGAGTACTTTTACACACATGGAGTACTTTTACACACATGGAGTACTTTAACCCACATGGAGTACTTTAACCCACATGGAGTACTTTTACACACATGGAGTACTTTAACACACATGGAGTACTTTTACACACATGGAGTACTTTTACACACATGGAGTACTTTTACACACATGGAGTACTTTAACACACATGGAGTACTTTTACACACATGGAGTACTTTTACACACATGGAGTACTTTAACACACATGGAGTACTTTAACACACATGGAGTACTTTTACACACATGGAGTACTTTAACACACATGGAGTACTTTAACCCACATGGAGTACTTTTACACACATGGAGTACTTTAACACACATGGAGTACTTTTACACACATGGAGTACTTTAACACACATGGAGTACTTTTACACACATGGAGTACTTTTACACACATGGAGTACTTTAACACACATGGAGTACTTTAACACACATGGAGTACTTTTACACACATGGAGTACTTTAACACACATGGAGTACTTTAACACACATGGAGTACTTTTACACACATGGAGTACTTTAACACACATGGAGTACTTTTACACACATGGAGTACTTTTACACACATGGAGTACTTTAACACACATGGAGTACTTTAACACACATGGAGTACTTTAACACACATGGAGTACTTTTACACACATGGAGTACTTTTACACACATGGAGTACTTTAACACACATGGAGTACTTTAACACACATGGAGTACTTTAACACACATGGAGTACTTTTACACACATGGAGTACTTTAACACACATGGAGTACTTTAACACACATGGAGTACTTTAACACACATGGAGTACTTTTACACACATGGAGTACTTTTACACACATGGAGTACTTTAACACACATGGAGTACTTTAACACACATGGAGTACTTTAACACACATGGAGTACTTTTACACACATGGAGTACTTTAACACACATGGAGTACTTTAACACACATGGAGTACTTTTACACACATGGAGTACTTTAACACACATGGAGTACTTTTACACACATGGAGTACTTTTACACACATGGAGTACTTTAACACACATGGAGTACTTTAACACACATGGAGTACTTTAACACACATGGAGTACTTTTACACACATGGAGTACTTTTACACACATGGAGTACTTTAACACACATGGAGTACTTTAACACACATGGAGTACTTTTACACACATGGAGTACTTTAACACACATGGAGTACTTTAACACACATGGAGTACTTTTACACACATGGAGTACTTTTACACACATGGAGTACTTTTACACACATGGAGTACTTTTACACACATGGAGTACTTTTACACACATGGAGTACTTTAACACACATGGAGTACTTTAACACACATGGAGTACTTTTACACACATGGAGTACTTTTACACACATGGAGTACTTTTACACACATGGAGTACTTTAACACACATGGAGTACTTTTACACACATGGAGTACTTTTACACACATGGAGTACTTTTACACACATGGAGTACTTTTACACACATGGAGTACTTTAACACACATGGAGTACTTTTACACACATGGAGTACTTTTACACACATGGAGTACTTTAACACACATGGAGTACTTTAACACACATGGAGTACTTTTACACACATGGAGTACTTTTACACACATGGAGTACTTTTACACACATGGAGTACTTTTACACACATGGAGTACTTTAACACACATGGAGTACTTTAACACACATGGAGTACTTTAACACACATGGAGTACTTTAACACACATGGAGTACTTTAACACACATGGAGTACTTTTACACACATGGAGTACTTTTACACACATGGAGTACTTTAACACACATGGAGTACTTTAACACACATGGAGTACTTTAACACACATGGAGTACTTTTACACACATGGAGTACTTTTACACACATGGAGTACTTTAACACACATGGAGTACTTTTACACACATGGAGTACTTTTACACACATGGAGTACTTTAACACACATGGAGTACTTTTACACACATGGAGTACTTTTACACACATGGAGTACTTTAACCCACATGGAGTACTTTAACCCACATGGAGTACTTTTACACACATGGAGTACTTTAACACACATGGAGTACTTTTACACACATGGAGTACTTTTACACACATGGAGTACTTTTACACACATGGAGTACTTTAACACACATGGAGTACTTTTACACACATGGAGTACTTTTACACACATGGAGTACTTTAACACACATGGAGTACTTTAACACACATGGAGTACTTTTACACACATGGAGTACTTTAACACACATGGAGTACTTTAACCCACATGGAGTACTTTTACACACATGGAGTACTTTAACACACATGGAGTACTTTTACACACATGGAGTACTTTAACACACATGGAGTACAGTCGCACTGGCTTCAGCCATTGCACATGATCTAGTTGAGTGTTTGATGTCACACATTTATTATTATTATATTTTCCATGATTTTCCACCGATTTCAACATGTTATACCTCATTACGATCACTTTCACAGTATTACGTGTGCTATTACATGACATTTGAACAACTTGTATTTTTTGCAGAATTTTCAAAAGTAGAGAGAGAGAGAGGGAGAGAGGGAGGGGGAGGGGGAGGGGGAGGGAGAGGGAGGGAGGGAGAGGGAGAGAGGGAGGGGGAGGGGGAGGGAGGGAGAGGGAGAGAGGGAGAGGGAGGGAGGGAGAGACGCAGACACTCTAGCAGTGGCTTCAGCCATTGCGAGTGTCTGCGTTCAGCCATTGCACATGATCTAGTTCTAACTGTCCAGAAGTCACAGATTTGACCTTTAGATGATTCAAATGTTACAATAATAATAATCATCATCGGCTCATTTCACTTAGAAAAGACAGATTTTATTGTAATAATAATATAAGTTATTGAGATGAACAAAAACATCCACAAACAGAACTTTACACTAGATTTATCTCCTCGTTTGAGCTCCAGACCAAAAGTTTCACCTGAAAAAAGTCGACTTGAAAATGAAGATTTCTGAAGTTTTTCACGACTGAAGTTTTTATGACACTTTATGACACTTTATGACACTTTATGACACTTCTGTTTGTAATAGTTTTAAATCATGAAGCGAATTGTAAAATAAAAAACACTTAAACCTTCTTCACTTTTAAAAACACTTTTCTGATATTTTGCTAAAACGTGATCACGAAAGAGAAACAGTAGCACCGCGACGACAAACTCCTCCTCGTTTGTGCTCTTACACCTGCACCGGCCAATCAGAGGCTCCGACAGCGCCTCACAGCCAATCAGAGGCTCCGACAGCACGTCACAGCCAATCAGAGCTGTCGATCAATCTTTTTTGTCCAATCTTGAGCTGAAAAATGTCCTGTCCAATCACAGACGAGTATCAAAGAAGAGTAATCCAATTAGAGCGTCCGTCAGAGATGAGGCGCTCCTGCAGTGTGTGCTCGGGTCACGTGGGGCGCTCCTGCAGTGTGTGCTCGGGTCACGTGGGGCGCTCCTGCAGTGTGTGCTCGGGTCATGTGGGGCGCTCCTGCAGTGTGTGCTCGGGTCACGTGGGGCGCTCCTGCAGTGTGTGCTCGGGTCACGTGGGGCGCTCCTGCAGTGTGTGCTCGGGTCACGTGGGGCGCTCCTGCAGTGTGTGCTCGGGTCACGTGGGGCGCTCCTGCAGTGTGTGCTCGGGTCACGTGGGGCGCTCCTGCAGTGTGTGCTCGGGTCACTAGGGGCGCTCCTGCAGTGTGTGCTCGGGTCACGTGGGGCGCTCCTGCAGTGTGTGCTCGGGTCACGTGGGGCGCTCCTGCAGTGTGTGCTCGGGTCTCGTGGGGCGCTCCTGCAGTGTGTGCTCGGGTCTCGTGGGGCGCTCCTGCAGTGTGTGCTCGGGTCACGTGGGGCGCTCCTGCAGTGTGTGCTCGGGTCACGTGGGGCGCTCCTGCAGTGTGTGCTCGGGTCTCGTGGGGCGCTCCTGCAGTGTGTGCTCGGGTCACGTGGGGCGCTCCTGCAGTGTGTGCTCGGGTCACGTGGGGCGCTCCTGCAGTGTGTGCTCGGGTCACGTGGGGCGCTCCTGCAGTGTGTGCTCGGGTCACGTGGGGCGCTCCTGCAGTGTGTGCTCGGGTCACGTGGGGCGCTCCTGCAGTGTGTGCTCGGGTCACGTGGGGCGCTCCTGCAGTGTGTGCTCGGGTCACGTGGGGCGCTCCTGCAGTGTGTGCTCGGGTCACGTGGGGCGCTCCTGCAGTGTGTGCTCGGGTCACGTGGGGCGCTCCTGCAGTGTGTGCTCGGGTCACGTGGGGCGCTCCTGCAGTGTGTGCTCGGGTCACGTGGGGCGCTCCTGCAGTGTGTGCTCGGGTCACGTGGGGCGCTCCTGCAGTGTGTGCTCGGGTCACGTGGGGCGCTCCTGCAGTGTGTGCTCGGGTCACGTGGGGCGCTCCTGCAGTGTGTGCTCGGGTCTCGTGGGGCGCTCCTGCAGTGTGTGCTCGGGTCACGTGGGGCGCTCCTGCAGTGTGTGCTCGGGTCTCGTGGGGCGCTCCTGCAGTGTGTGCTCGGGTCACGTGGGGCGCTCCTGCAGTGTGTGCTCGGGTCACGTGGGGCGCTCCTGCAGTGTGTGCTCGGGTCACGTGGGGCGCTCCTGCAGTGTGTGCTCGGGTCACGTGGGGCGCTCCTGCAGTGTGTGCTCGGGTCACGTGGGGCGCTCCTGCAGTGTGTGCTCGGGTCACGTGGGGCGCTCCTGCAGTGTGTGCTCGGGTCACGTGGGGCGCTCCTGCAGTGTGTGCTCGGGTCACGTGGGGCGCTCCTGCAGTGTGTGCTCGGGTCTCGTGGGGCGCTCCTGCAGTGTGTGCTCGGGTCACGTGGGGCGCTCCTGCAGTGTGTGCTCGGGTCACGTGGGGCGCTCCTGCAGTGTGTGCTCGGGTCACGTGGGGCGCTCCTGCAGTGTGTGCTCGGGTCACGTGGGGCGCTCCTGCAGTGTGTGCTCGGGTCACGTGGGGCGCTCCTGCAGTGTGTGCTCGGGTCACGTGGGGCGCTCCTGCAGTGTGTGCTCGGGTCACGTGGGGCGCTCCTGCAGTGTGTGCTCGGGTCTCGTGGGGCGCTCCTGCAGTGTGTGCTCGGGTCTCGTGGGGCGCTCCTGCAGTGTGTGCTCGGGTCACGTGGGGCGCTCCTGCAGTGTGTGCTCGGGTCTCGTGGGGCGCTCCTGCAGTGTGTGCTCGGGTCACGTGGGGCGCTCCTGCAGTGTGTGCTCGGGTCACGTGGGGCGCTCCTGCAGTGTGTGCTCGGGTCACGTGGGGCGCTCCTGCAGTGTGTGCTCGGGTCACGTGGGGCGCTCCTGCAGTGTGTGCTCGGGTCACGTGGGGCGCTCCTGCAGTGTGTGCTCGGGTCACGTGGGGCGCTCCTGCAGTGTGTGCTCGGGTCTCGTGGGGCGCTCCTGCAGTGTGTGCTCGGGTCACGTGGGGCGCTCCTGCAGTGTGTGCTCGGGTCACGTGGGGCGCTCCTGCAGTGTGTGCTCGGGTCTCGTGGGGCGCTCCTGCAGTGTGTGCTCGGGTCACGTGGGGCGCTCCTGCAGTGTGTGCTCGGGTCACGTGGGGCGCTCCTGCAGTGTGTGCTCGGGTCACGTGGGGCGCTCCTGCAGTGTGTGCTCGGGTCACGTGGGGCGCTCCTGCAGTGTGTGCTCGGGTCACGTGGGGCGCTCCTGCAGTGTGTGCTCGGGTCACGTGGGGCGCTCCTGCAGTGTGTGCTCGGGTCACGTGGGGCGCTCCTGCAGTGTGTGCTCGGGTCTCGTGGGGCGCTCCTGCAGTGTGTGCTCGGGTCACGTGGGGCGCTCCTGCAGTGTGTGCTCGGGTCTCGTGGGGCGCTCCTGCAGTGTGTGCTCGGGTCACGTGGGGCGCTCCTGCAGTGTGTGCTCGGGTCACGTGGGGCGCTCCTGCAGTGTGTGCTCGGGTCACGTGGGGCGCTCCTGCAGTGTGTGCTCGGGTCACGTGGGGCGCTCCTGCAGTGTGTGCTCGGGTCACGTGGGGCGCTCCTGCAGTGTGTGCTCGGGTCTCGTGGGGCGCTCCTGCAGTGTGTGCTCGGGTCACGTGGGGCGCTCCTGCAGTGTGTGCTCGGGTCACGTGGGGCGCTCCTGCAGTGTGTGCTCGGGTCTCGTGGGGCGCTCCTGCAGTGTGTGCTCGGGTCACGTGGGGCGCTCCTGCAGTGTGTGCTCGGGTCACGTGGGGCGCTCCTGCAGTGTGTGCTCGGGTCACGTGGGGCGCTCCTGCAGTGTGTGCTCGGGTCACGTGGGGCGCTCCTGCAGTGTGTGCTCGGGTCACGTGGGGCGCTCCTGCAGTGTGTGCTCGGGTCACGTGGGGCGCTCCTGCAGTGTGTGCTCGGGTCACGTGGGGCGCTCCTGCAGTGTGTGCTCGGGTCACGTGGGGCGCTCCTGCAGTGTGTGCTCGGGTCACGTGGGGCGCTCCTGCAGTGTGTGCTCGGGTCACGTGGGGCGCTCCTGCAGTGTGTGCTCGGGTCACGTGGGGCGCTCCTGCAGTGTGTGCTCGGGTCACGTGGGGCGCTCCTGCAGTGTGTGCTCGGGTCACGTGGGGCGCTCCTGCAGTGTGTGCTCGGGTCACAAGAGGGCGCAGCTGAGTCTGTGTCGATGCGGAGCGCTTCTTTCCGCTCGCCACTTCATCTTCTTCTTCTTCTTCAGGTGTCGCTCTGGAACTTGCTGCCTGCAGAACACGAAGAGGAGGTTTAAAGCTTCACTCTGGACTTTATCTTCATGAGGAGCGAGACAGACGTTTGGGTTGGGCCTGGTTTAGTCCTGGTTTAGACCTGGTTTAGTCCTGGTTTAGACCTGGTTTAGACCTGGTTTAGACCTGGTTTAGACCTGGTTTTAGACCTGGTTTAGACCTGGTTTAGACCTGGTTTAGACCTGGTTTAGTCCTGGTTTAGACCTGGTTTAGGCCTGGTTTAGACCTGGTTTAGACCTGGTTTAGACCTGGTTTAGACCTGGTTTAGACCTGGTTTAGTCCTGGTTTAGACCTGGTTTAGACCTGGTTTAGACCTGGTTTAGACCTGGTTTAGTCCTGGTTTAGACCTGGTTTAGGCCTGGTTTAGACCTGGTTTAGACCTGGTTTAGACCTGGTTTAGACCTGGTTTAGTCCTGGTTTAGACCTGGTTTAGACCTGGTTTAGACCTGGTTTAGTCCTGGTTTAAACCTGGTTTAGTCCTGGTTTAGACCTGGTTTAGACCTGGTTTAGACCTGGTTTAGACCTGGTTTAGACCTGGTTTAGACCTGGTTTAGACCTGGTTTAGACCTGGTTTAGACCTGGTTTAGACCTGGTTTAGTCCTGGTTTAGTCCTGGTTTAGTCCTGGTTTAGACCTGGTTTAGACCTGGTTTAGACCTGGTTTAGACCTGGTTTAGTCCTGGTTTAGACCTGGTTTAGACCTGGTTTAGACCTGGTTTAGTCCTGGTTTAGACCTGGTTTAGACCTGGTTTAGTCCTGGTTTAGACCTGGTTTAGACCTGGTTTAGTCCTGGTTTAGACCTGGTTTAGACCTGGTTTAGAACTGGTTTAGACCTGGTTTAGACCTGGTTTAGACCTGGTTTAGTCCTGGTTTAGTCCTGGTTTAGACCTGGTTTAGACCTGGTTTAGACCTGGTTTAGACCTGGTTTAGACCTGGTTTAGTCCTGGTTTAGACCTGGTTTAGTCCTGGTTTAGACCTGGTTTAGACCTGGTTTAGACCTGGTTTAGTCCTGGTTTAGTCCTGGTTTAGACCTGGTTTAGACCTGGTTTAGACCTGGTTTAGACCTGGTTTAGACCTGGTTTAGTCCTGGTTTAGACCTGGTTTAGACCTGGTTTAGTCCTGGTTTAGACCTGGTTTAGACCTGGTTTAGTCCTGGTTTAGACCTGGTTTAGACCTGGTTTAGACCTGGTTTAGACCTGGTTTAGACCTGGTTTAGACCTGGTTTAGTCCTGGTTTAGACCTGGTTTAGACCTGGTTTAGACCTGGTTTAGTCCTGGTTTAGGCCTGGTTTAGGCCTGGTTTAGACCTGGTTTAGACCTGGTTTAGACCTGGTTTAGACCTGGTTTAGTCCTGGTTTAGACCTGGTTTAGACCTGGTTTAGACCTGGTTTAGACCTGGTTTAGTCCTGGTTTAGACCTGGTTTAGACCTGGTTTAGACCTGGTTTAGTCCTGGTTTAGTCCTGGTTTAGACCTGGTTTAGACCTGGTTTAGACCTGGTTTAGTCCTGGTTTAGACCTGGTTTAGACCTGGTTTAGACCTGGTTTAGTCCTGGTTTAGACCTGGTTTAGACCTGGTTTAGTCCTGGTTTAGACCTGGTTTAGACCTGGTTTAGTCCTGGTTTAGACCTGGTTTAGACCTGGTTTAGACCTGGTTTAGACCTGGTTTGGTTTAGACCTGGTTTAGTCCTGGTTTAGACCTGGTTTAGACCTGGTTTAGACCTGGTTTAGTCCTGGTTTAGACCTGGTTTAGACCTGGTTTAGACCTGGTTTAGTCCTGGTTTAGACCTGGTTTAGACCTGGTTTAGTCCTGGTTTAGACCTGGTTTAGACCTGGTTTAGACCTGGTTTAGACCTGGTTTAGTCCTGGTTTAGACCTGGTTTAGACCTGGTTTAGACCTGGTTTAGACCTGGTTTAGTCCTGGTTTAGACCTGGTTTAGACCTGGTTTAGACCTGGTTTAGACCTGGTTTAGTCCTGGTTTAGACCTGGTTTAGACCTGGTTTAGTCCTGGTTTAGACCTGGTTTAGACCTGGTTTAGTCCTGGTTTAGACCTGGTTTAGACCTGGTTTAGACCTGGTTTAGTCCTGGTTTAGACCTGGTTTAGACCTGGTTTAGACCTGGTTTAGAACTGGTTTAGACCTGGTTTAGACCTGGTTTAGTCCTGGTTTAGTCCTGGTTTAGACCTGGTTTAGACC
>NW_027316535.1:0-47500 GCF_026437365.1 Eucyclogobius newberryi
CTCTCCTCTCTCCTCTCCTCTCTCTCCTCTCCTCCCTCTTCACCTCTCTCCTCTCCTCTCTCCTCCTCTCCTCTCTCCCTCTCCCCTCTCTCCCTCTCTCTCCCCTCTCTCCCTCTCCTCTCTCTCCCTCTCCCTCTCTCTCCCTCCTCCTCCTCCTCTCTCCTCCCTCTCCTCCCCTCTCTTCTCCCTCTCACCCTCTCTCCTCCTCTCTCCTCCTCTCTCCTCCTCTCCTCCTCCTCTCTCCTCCCCTCTCCTCTCTCTCCTCTCTCTCTTCCCTCTCACCCTCTCTCCACCTCTCTCCTTCTCTCTCCTCCCCTCTCCTCCCTCTCTCTCTCTCATCTCCCTCTCACCCTCTCTCACCCTCTCTCCTCCTCTCCTCTCTCTCTCCCCTCTCCTCCTCTCCTCCTCTCTCCTCTCTCTCTCCCTCTCACCCTCTCTCCTCTCTCTCTCCTCTCTCTCCTCCCCTCTCCTCTCTCTCTCCTTCTCCTCCTCTCTCCCTCTCCTCCTCTCTCTTCCTCTCTCTCCTCCCTCTCCTCCTCTCTCTCCCTCTCCTCCTCTCTCCTCCTCTCCTCCTCTCTCTCCTCCTCTCTCCTCTCTCTCCTCCCCTCTCCTCCTCTCTCTCCCCTCTCACCCTCTCTCACTCTCTCTCTGCAGCAGTGGTCGGTTTGGGGCCTGTTTTCTTCCGTCTCTCTGTAACAAAGTGATCTTCAGATCTTTGCTGCTCGTCTGGGCTCAGACTCTGGAGGTCAAATGTGGAAGGAGAAGTTCAGGAGACACGTCTGCTCAGGACGCTCTTCAGCGAAAAGGTGAACCCTACCTCCCAAACCTGTGTCCTTGCTCCTGTGTTCTACCTCCCAAACCTGTGTCCTTGCTCCTGTGTCCTAGCTCCTAAACCTGTTTCCTAGCTCCTAAACCTGCGTCCGACCTCCTAAACATGCGTCCTAGCTCCTGAACCTGTGTCCAACTTCCTAAACTTGAGTCCTAGCTCCTAAACCTGCGTCCTACCTCATAAGCCTGCGTCCTAGCTCACAAACATGCGTCCTAGCTCCTAAACCTGCGTCCTACCTCATAAGCCTGCGTCCTAGCTCCTAAGCCTGCGTCCTAGCTCCTAAACCTGCGTCCTACCTCATAAGCCTGCGTCCTACCTCATAAGCCTGCGTCCTAGCTCCTAAGCCTGCGTCCTAGCTCCTAAACCTGCGTCCTAACTCATAAGCCTACGTCCTAGCTCCTAAGCCTGCGTCCTAGCTCCTAAACCTGCGTCCTACCTCATAAGCCTGCGTCCTACCTCATAAGCCTGCGTCCTAGCTCCTAAGCCTGCGTCCTAGCTCCTAAACCTGCGTCCTAACTCATAAGCCTACGTCCTAGCTCCTAAATCTGCGTCCTACCTCATAAGCCTGCGTCCTACCTCATAAGCCTGCGTCCTAGCTCCTAAGCCTGCGTCCTAGCTCATAAGCCTGCGTCCTAGCTCCTAAACCTGCTTCCTAGCTCCTAAACCTACGTTCTAGCTCCTAAACCTGCGTCCTACCTCATAAGCCTGCGTCCTAGCTCCTAAGCCTGCGTCCTAGCTCCTAAACCTGCGTCCTACCTCATAAGCCTGCGTCCTAGCTCCTAAGCCTGCGTCCTAGCTCCTAAACCTGCGTCCTACCTCCATAAGCCTGCATCCTAGCTCCTAAACCTGCGTCCTAGCTCCTAAACCTGCGTCCAACCTCATAAACCTGCGTCCTAACTCCTAAACCTGCGTCCTAGCTCATAAGCCTGCGTCCTAGCTCCTAAGCCTGCGTCCTAGCTCCTAAACCTGCGTCCTAACTCATAAGCCTACGTCCTAGCTTCTAAGCCTGCGTCCTAGCTCCTAAACCTGCGTCCTACCTCATAAGCCTGCGTCCTACCTCATAAGCCTGCGTCCTAGCTCCTAAGCCTGCGTCCTAGCTCCTAAACCTGCGTCCTACCTCATAAGCCTGCGTCCTACCTCATAAGCCTGCGTCCTAGCTCCTAAGCCTGCGTCCTAGCTCATAAGCCTGCGTTCTAGCTCCTAAACCTGCTTCCTAGCTCCTAAACCTACGTTCTAGCTCCTAAACCTGCGTCCTACCTCATAAGCCTGCGTCCTAGCTCCTAAGCCTGCGTCCTAGCTCCTAAACCTGCGTCCTACCCCCATAAGCCTGCATCCTAGCTCCTAAACCTGCGTCCTAGCTCCTAAACCTGCGTCCAACCTCATAAACCTGCGTCCTAACTCCTAAACCTGCGTCCTAGCTCCTAAACCTGCGTCCTAGCTCCTAAACCTACGTTCTAGCTCCTAAACCTGCGTCCTACCTCATAAGCCTGCGTCCTAGCTCCTAAGCCTGCGTCCTAGCTCCTAAACCTGCGTCCAACCTCATAAACCTGCGTCCTAACTCCTAAACCTGCGTCCTAGCTCCTAAACCTACGTTCTAGCCTGTGTCCCATGTGTGTCATGTCCCTCAGGTCCTCCAGGTGGCCCTGTTTCCTCGCTCATCGGCCTCAGGTGGCTGCAGTCCCTCAGAGCGTCAGCTGGGGGCGCTCTCCTGCTTCCATTACAACTGGCTCCTGAGCTGGAACGAATACAGCCTCATCGTCCTGGACTACAGCACTCAGGTAACAACAGGCCTGAACCTGCACGCTCAGCACAGACCGAGTGTGTGTGGGGGGCCGTGTGTGGGGGGCCGAGTGTGTGGGGGGCCGAGTGTGGGGGGCCGAGTGTGTGGGGGGCCGTGTGTGAGGGGGGCCGTGTGTGAGGGGCCGTGTGTGGGGGCCGAGTGTGTGGGGGGCCGAGTGTGGGGGGCCGCGAGTGTGTGGGGGGGGCGAGTGTGGGGGACCGAGTGTGGGGGGCCGAGTGTGTGAGGGGGGGCGAGTGTGTGGGGGTCCGAGTGTGTGCGGGTCCGAGTGTGTGTGGGGGGGCGAGTGTGTGTGGGGGAGCGAGTGTGTGGGGGGGCGAGTGTGTGGGGGGCCGCGAGTGTGTGGGGGGGCGAGTGTGTCGGGGGCCGCGAGTGTGTGGGGGGCCGAGTGTGTGGGGGGGCGAGTGTGTCGGGGGCCGAGTGTGTGTGGGGGGGCGAGTGTACGGGGGGCCGCGAGTGTGCGGGGGGCCGCGGTGGATGTAGCCGACTACACGCTGTTAGCATCTGTAGCTAGGTGGATGTAGCCGACTACACGCTGTTAGCATCTGCAGCTAGGTGGATGTAGCCGACCACACGCTGTTAGCATCTGCAGCTAGGTGGATGTAGCCGACTACACGCTGTTAGCATCTGCAGCTAGGTGGATGTAGCCGACCACACGCTGTTAGCATCTGCAGCTAGGTTCTGCAGCTACGTGGATGTAGCCGACTACACGCTGTTAGCATCTGCAGCTACGTGGATGTAGCCGACTACACGCTGTTAGCATCCGCAGCTAGGTGGATGTAGCCGACTACACGCTGTTAGCATCTGCAGCTAGGTGGATGTAGCCGACTACACGCTGTTAGCATCCGTAGCTAGGTGGATGTAGCCGACCACACGCCGTTAGCATCTGCAGCTAGGTGGATGTAGCCGACCACACGCTGTTAGCATCTGCAGCTAGGTGGATGTAGCCGACCACACGCTGTTAGCATCTGCAGCTAGGTGGATGTAGCCGACCACACGCTGTTAGCATCTGCAGCTAGGTGGATGTAGCCGACCACACGCTGTTAGCATCTGCAGCTAGGTGGATGTAGCCGACCACACGCTGTTAGCATCTGCAGCTAGGTGGATGTAGCCGACCACACGCTGTTAGCATCTGCAGCTAGGTGGATGTAGCCGACCACACGCTGTTAGCATCTGCAGCTAGGTGGATGTAGCCGACCACACGCTGTTAGCATCTGCAGCTAGGTGGATGTAGCCGACCACACTGCCGGGTAAGTACAGCTGATTGTTTCAGAGCTACGTTATTTGTCTTTTGACTTGTTTTGTCGTTTTTGAGCAGCCGGTTTTGTTCCTGCTCCGTTTATTTTGTGCTACTGCCGTATTTGGCTCGAGCGGCCGCTTTCATCCAGCTTCTGTAGAACTGTTTGACAGCTAATAGTTTTGGGTTGGTTTATCCGCACTGTCCTGAGCAGTGGCGTTAGCGCTGCTTCAGCGGGTTTTGTTGATAGTCTGTAGCGTCCTCTGCCCCAACGACTCGTGTTTTAGTAGAACTAACACACAGTTTAGAACCACCACCTGGTTCGGCTTAGCCTCCATTGACCCTGTTCATTTGTGTAGCCAATAAATCTAATATTCTATACATATACATACATACATGTATATATATATATCAATAATTAGATACATTATTTAAATCAATAATTCAAAAATAATAATAAATATAGCCGCAAGCGGCAATGATCGGCTCTCGCCACGCCGCCGCCACGCCGCCGCCACACCGCAAGAGGAGGGGGCGCTAACGCGCCCCAATTGTCCTTTTATTACGCCTACTGCTGAATCTGTGACGCTGTCACATCTTCTCCCCTTTGTTTTACATCAAAAAGCTATTTTATTTTGAATTCTTGGCAAAATGTGCGGATAACTTTTGATGGTCCTGAAGATGAGTCTCACCAAATTTCAGGTTAATAGGGCTGACGCCCTGAGGGGGAGGAGTTTGTGAAAGTCTAAAGTGTAAACATGTTCTTGTGATTTCCCCATTGGAATAACATGAAAGGTTTCGGTCATCGTTACGGCAACGCCATAACAATTATGACATGGGTCTCATTGACTTTTTTGATGGGGATGCTAAAATTGAGTTGTGTGTCAAATTTCATATAATTTCGCAAAACTAAACATTTAACCTCCATATAAAATCTGTAGGGGGCGCTGTGGCGCCAAATGAATTTATTTCACTTCAAGTAGGTTTAGGGCAAAGAGTTTAACAACTGATTCTAATTTGACGCAATTCGGACTTTATCTGCGCAAACGGCAGAAATTTAAATATGGGAGATTTCTGAAATTCTAGCTACAGTTTGCGGCTTCGCCGCACAGAGACCCTGAGAGGTATCAATGTAATTTGGATAACTTTTGATGTCCCACTCCTCAGTAGCATTTTCACCAAATTTCAGCTTTTTAGGGCCAACGCCCTGGGAGGAGTTCGTAAAAGTACGACGTTTGGAAAAACTCCGAAGTCATGTTTAGCCATTTTTGAAGCAATATGGCCGACATTTGGTTGGGCGGACGGCGTTGCCGTAATAATATTTTTTACTTCTCTTGTCACCATCTACCTCTGCGCCAAATTTCATGATTCTACGATCAGATTTTTTTTGGGTCATTTCCCATCTCTCAATGCATTTGTGGTACATTTGGGGGCGCTGACGCGCCAATTTTTTTTATTTTAGAAAAGGGAAATAGCCAGAATGTAGAGAGGCACGATTTTTAGAGGCGTGCAAATTTTTGTGACTTTTCGTCAATGTTCACTGGGTGAAAAATAGGGGGGTTGGTCCCGAGAAGAAGAAGAAGAATATTCCGATGCGAAAACAATGTTTCCCATTTTTCAAATATCATAAACTATACATTTTCGGAAAGCGCTCGCGCTTTCCTACCTCATGGTGTGGGTCCCTGGTCACTGACGGGTACTTTCGTTAATTTTGAGTGGGCTCCGCCCACTTTGTGTTTTTGGCCCTCTATACAGTAATAATGTTCAATTTTTGCATTACATGCTTATATGCACGGAACATGCAAGAGATGGGGAACGTATTCGTGAGCTACTTAGGGCAAATGAGTGCTTTATATGGGGATGACGACCGCTTCGCGGTCGTCATCCCAATGTAAAGTGCTCGTTTAGTGCGCACTTTTGCACGGGCTTCGCCCGTTTACAACGGTAATGTTCCATTTTCCTACTACTAATTAGTATGCACGGGGCGTGCGTGAGTGAAGGAGTGCGTTAGTGAGTGTTCGGAAGTGGGCGAGCGCTTCGCGCTCGATTTCGTGCGCACTACGTGCGCACTTTCGCAGCCGTGCTTTGCACGGCCTTACGAGATTAATAGGCCTCTCGCCAGCTTGTGGCGCTCGGGCCTAATAATTCAAAAAAATTAAAAAAGAAAAAAATGTAAAAAAAGAAAAAAACTAAACAAAAAAGGGCGGCGTTCACAGCCTGACCTGATTTTGTAACGGGCACACACCTGGTTGGCAGCGCCCGGTGCTAGAGTGGGCGTTGGTATTGGAGATGCTGGAGACACTGGCCTGCAGGGCCTGTGTGGCGCCGATGCAACAGGACGATGGGCACAACTTGTGTCCCTCATGCTTGGGCATGGAGCATTTGAGGCCTCACTACAGATGCTTGCCCCAATTGTATCATTATTCCTCATTGGGCCCGGAGAGCCCGTCTGGAGGCGTTTGAGCCCGTCTGGAGGCCTTTGAGCCCGTCTGGAGGCCTTTGAGCCCGGTGACTGGGATACTGAGTCGAGGTCAGAGCGGTTACCCACCGCTCAAACCTCAGGCTTCAAGCGCCCTGTCTCCTCGGCTCCGCCCTCCCCAGAGCAGAAGAAGTGGAACAACAGGAAGCTGTCGGCCCGGATGGACCACCTCACGGCTGAGTTGGCCCAGATGAAGGCGCTCCTGCAACAGGCTCGCCCGTCTCTGGCCGAGCGTTGCGGTGATCTGGGTTTTCCTGCACGGGATGTGGGGCCATGCATAAGATAAGATAAGATATTCCTTTATTGTCCCACATGGGGAAATTTTATTGGTGCAACGCAGGTAGATACAGAAGAAAAGAACAGATCATTTATAGGAAGTGTGAAAAACACTTTCAGTAGAAGATCTCCAATAAACAAAAACTCCCATAGACAAATAAATACATAAATACCATTGCATGTGATCCCGACAGTAATTGCACATGAATATGTGTCACGACGGCACATGGATTGCACATGAATTTCACAGTAATTGCACATATGACGGAATTGCACATCAGTATTAGGTTAGGTCAGTATTGTGAGTGTTCAGGACTAACAGTGTTTGTTATAAAGTCTGACAGCAGCAGAAGGAAAGACTGTGAAACCTCATGGTCCAGCATAGATGTGAATCTAGCCAAGACCCTCCTGTCCCCCACCTCCTGCACCGAGTCCAGAGCACAGCCCAGGACGGAGCTGGACTTCTTGATGACTTTGTCCAGCTTCTTCCTCTCCCTCTCTGTGATGCTGCTGCTCCAGCAGGCCACACCTACAGGAGCTGATGCACCACAGAGTCAGAGAAGGTCTTCAGGAGTGGCCCTGTCAGGAATGGCCCTGTCAGGAGCGGCCCTGTCACTCCAAAAGACCTGAGTCTCCTCAGGAGGTAGAACCGACTCTGGCTCTTCCTGTTCAGTGCGTCTGTGTTATGAGTCCAGTCCAGTTTGTGGTTCAGATGAACACCAGGTACTTGTATGAGTCACTCTCTCAATGTCCCGTCCCTGGATGTTCACTGGTGAGGGGGGCGTGGCCTCTGTGGAAGTCCACCACCATCTCCTTGGTCTTCCCCGCGTTGATGAGGAGGTGGTTCCACAAAGTCCTGCTCCAGTCCCCTTTACTCCGCATCATCGTCGTCCATGATGAGTCCGATGATGGCAGAGTCATCAAAGAACTTCTGCAGGACACAACTGTCCGTGTCGTGTCTGAAGTCTGCAGTGTAGAGGGTGAAGAGAAAGGGCGCGAGGACAGTGCCCTGGGGCGCCCCCACACTGCAGGTCCGAGTGTCAGACACACATTTCCGGGCTCTCACCAACTGGGGTCGGTCAGAACAGGATCCTCACAGAGCTGCCAGGCTCTTCCAGGTGAGAGAGAGAGCGGTGCAGCAGGAGCTGACGGCGTCCTCCACTCCGATGTCAGGCCGGTATGCAAACTGCAGCGGGTCCATGGCTGAACTCACGGTGGAGCGGAGGTGGTCCAGGACCAGCTGCTCCAGTGTCTTCATCAGGTGGGACGTGAGGGCCACCGGCCTGAAGCTGTTGAGGTCTTTGGCGCGCGGTGTCTTGGGCACAGGTACCAGACAGGAGGTCTTCAGACCTGTGGTACCAGACAGGAGGTCTTCAGACCTGTGGTACCAGACAGGAGGTCTTCCAGACCTGTGGTACCACCCTCAGCTTCAGGCTCATGTTGAAGACATGCTCCATAAGTCCACACAGTTCATCTGCAGGACTTAAGGAGCCTGGAGCTGATGCCGTCAGGTCCTGCTCCTTCCTCACTTTAATCCTCTTCAGCTCTCTCCTCACCTGTGCTGCTGTGACAGTCAGTGGTTGGCAGGGGGACTGTGTGCTGGGGGGACGGGTGAGTCCAGGCGAAGTGGGGAGCTGATGGTCCGGGGCAGAGAAGTGAAGAGGAACAGATGCAGGGCATTGTCCAGCTGTGGAAGAGGGAGCATGCAGCTGTGCAGGGGGAGGGGCGGGTGACCGATCAAATCTCAAGAAGTGAGCATTTAAATCATTCACCCACTGTAGATCCCCCTCTGTCTGGGCAGGGGGGATTTTGAAGCCCGAGATGGTTTTCAGGCTCCTCCACACTCCCTGAATGTTCTTTTGCTGCAGCTGCTCCTCCATCCTCCTCTTGTAGCCGGCCTCAGCCTGCCTGATCTTCCTCCTCAGCTCCTTCTGCACAGTCCTCAGCTCCTCCTTGTTCCCTGACCTGAAGGCTCTCTTCTTCTCCTTCAGCAGAGCCTTCAGTTCACGGTTAATCCATGGCTTGTTGTTTGGAAAACACCGCACCGTCCGGGAGGGAACAATGTTCTCAAAACAGAAGTTGATGTAGTCCGTGATGCACTCTGTGATGGTATTGATGTCCTCCCCATGTGGGTCATAAAGCTCAGTCCAGACAGTGGTGCTGAAGCAGTCCCTCAGAGCCTCCTCACTCTCAGCAGACCACATCCTCACCTCACGGGACACCACAGGCTGCCTGCGCACGATGGGTTCATACACAGGCCTCAGATGTACAAGGTTGTGGTCCGAGCTGCCCAGGGGAGGGAGGGGGGAAGAGGAATAAGCCTCCTTGGTTTTGGCAAAAAACAAGTCCAATGACAGGAGGAGGATGTCATATCGGGGGCTGCATCCGATACGCATTTCCAGTATGACTCCCTCGATTTGGAGACCCGGGCCTCAGACACAGATTCCCATGCATCCACGGGCTGTCTGGACAGGGATGACCACGTGTCCCTCTCGGTTGTTCGTTCTGCACTTAGCCACTTGCGGTTGGACGTACCGCAGGAGACGGAGGCTACTACTAGTGCCTTTTTCACACGAGACTGGGCTCTCGTGTCACGTTACTATATAGCCTCACGTGGGTCACTGCAGGCGCGAAATAGATGGGAGCCCGTAGTCCCTCAAATCTTCGGCGGGACCGGGGGTGAGACAGACAGTATATGGAGTGGTGGGACAGACAGTATATGGAGTGGTGAGACAGACAGTATATGGAGTGGTGAGACAGACAGTATATGGAGTGGTGAGACAGACAGTATATGGAGTGGTGGGACAGACATTATATGGAGCGGTGAGACAGACAGTATATGGAGCGGTGAGACAGACAGTATATGGAGTGGTGAGACAGACAGTATATGGAGCGGTGAGACAGACAGTATATGGAGCGGTGAGACAGACAGTATATGGAGCGGTGAGACAGACAGTATATGGAGTGGTGAGACAGACAGTATATGGAGTGGTGGGACAGACAGTATATGGAGTGGTGGGACAGACAGTATATGGAGCGGTGAGACAGACAGTATATGGAGTGGTGAGACAGACAGTATATGGAGCGGTGAGACAGACAGTATATGGAGTGGTGAGACAGACAGTATATGGAGTGGTGAGACAGACAGTATATGGAGTGGTGGGACAGACAGTATATGGAGTGGTGAGACAGACATTATATGGAGTGGTGAGACAGACAGTATATGGAGTGGTGAGACACAGACAGTATATGGAGTGGTGAGACAGACAGTATATGGAGTGGTGGGACAGACAGTATATGGAGCGGTGAGACAGACAGTATATGGAGTGGTGAGACAGACAGTATATGGAGTGGGACAGACAGTATATGGAGTGGTGAGACAGACAGTATATGGAGCGGTGGGACAGACCGTATATGGAGCGGTGAGACAGACAGTATATGGAGCGGTGAGACAGACAGTATATGGAGCGGTGAGACAGACAGTATATGGAGTGGTGGGACAGACAGTATATGGAGTGGTGGGACAGACAGTATATGGAGCGGTGAGACAGACAGTATATGGAGCGGTGAGACAGACAGTATATGGAGCGGTGAGACAGACAGTATATGGAGCGGTGAGACAGACAGTATATGGAGTGGTGAGACAGACAGTATATGGAGTGGTGAGACAGACAGTATATGGAGTGGTGGGACAGACAGTATATGGAGTGGTGAGACAGACATTATATGGAGTGGTGAGACAGACAGTATATGGAGTGGTGAGACACAGACAGTATATGGAGTGGTGAGACAGACAGTATATGGAGCGGTGGGACAGACCGTATATGGAGCGGTGAGACAGACAGTATATGGAGCGGTGAGACAGACCGTATATGGAGCGGTGAGACAGACAGTATATGGAGTGGTGAGACAGACAGTATATGGAGCGGTGAGACAGACAGTATATGGAGTGGTGAGACAGACAGTATATGGAGTGGTGAGACAGACAGTATATGGAGCGGTGAGACAGACAGTATATGGAGCGGTGAGACAGACAGTATATGGAGCGGTGAGACACAGACAGTATATGGAGTGGTGAGACAGACAGTATATGGAGTGGTGAGACAGACAGTATATTGAGTGGTGAGACAGACAGTATATGGAGTGGTGGGACAGACAGTATATGGAGCGGTGAGACAGACAGTATATGGAGTGGGACAGACAGTATATGGAGTGGTGAGACAGACAGTATATGGAGTGGTGAGACACAGACAGTATATGGAGTGGTGAGACAGACAGTATATGGAGCGGTGAGACAGACAGTATATGGAGTGGGACAGACAGTATATGGAGTGGTGGGACAGACAGTATATGGAGCGGTGAGACAGACAGTATATGGAGTGGTGAGACACAGACAGTATATGGAGTGATGAGACAGACAGTATATGGAGTGGTGAGACAGACAGTATATGGAGCGGTGAGACAGACAGTATATGGAGCGGTGAGACAGACAGTATATGGAGCGGTGAGACAGACAGTATATGGAGTGGTGAGACACAGACAGTATATGGAGTGGTGAGACACAGACAGTATATGGAGTGATGAGACAGACAGTATATGGAGTGGTGAGACAGACAGTATATGGAGCGGTGAGACAGACAGTATATGGAGTGGTGAGACAGACAGTATATGGAGCGGTGAGACAGACAGTATATGGAGCGGTGAGACAGACAGTATATGGAGCGGTGAGACAGACAGTATATGGAGTGGGACAGACAGTATATGGAGTGGTGAGACAGACAGTATATGGAGCGGTGAGACACAGACAGTATATGGAGCGGTGAGACAGACAGTATATGGAGCGGTGAGACACAGACAGTATATGGAGTGGTGAGACAGACAGTATATGGAGTGGTGAGACAGACAGTATATGGAGTGGTGAGACAGACAGTATATGGAGTGGTGGGACAGACAGTATATGGAGTGGTGAGACAGACAGTATATGGAGTGGTGAGACAGACAGTATATGGAGTGGTGAGACAGACAGTATATGGAGTGGGACAGACAGTATATGGAGTGGTGGGACAGACAGTATATGGAGCGGTGAGACACAGACAGTATATGGAGTGGTGAGACAGACAGTATATGGAGTGGTGAGACAGACAGTATATGGAGCAGTGAGACAGGCAGTATATGGAGCGGTGAGACAGACAGTATATGGAGCGGTGAGACACAGTATATGGAGCGGTGAGACAGACAGTTTATGGAGCTGTGAGACAGACAGTTTATGGAGTGATGAGACAGACAGTATATGGAGTGGTGAGAAAGACAGTATATGGAGTGGTGAGACAGACAGTATATGGAGTGGTGAGACAGACAGTATATGGAGTGATGAGACAGACAGTATATGGAGTGGTGAGACAGACAGTATATGGAGTGGGACAGACAGTATATGGAGCCGTGAGACAGACAGTATATGGAATTGTGAGACTGAGACAGACAGTATATGGATTGGTGAGACAGACAGTATATGGAGTGGTGAGACAGACAGTATATGGAGCGGTGAGACAGACAGTATATGGAGCGGTGAGACTGAGACAGACAGTATATGGAGTGGTGAGACAGACAGTATATGGAGTGGTGAGACAGACAGTATATGGAGTGGTGAGACAGACAGTATATGGAGTGGTGGGACAGACAGTATATGGAGTGGTGAGACAGACATTATATGGAGTGGTGAGACAGACAGTATATGGAGTGGTGAGACACAGACAGTATATGGAGTGGTGAGACAGACAGTATATGGAGTGGTGGGACAGACAGTATATGGAGCGGTGAGACAGACAGTATATGGAGTGGTGAGACAGACAGTATATGGAGCGGTGGGACAGACAGTATATGGAGTGGTGAGACAGACAGTATATGGAGCGGTGAGACAGACAGTATATGGAGTGGTGAGACAGACAGTATATGGAGTGGTGAGACAGACAGTATATGGAGCGGTGAGACAGACAGTATATGGAGCGGTGAGACTGAGACAGACAGTATATGGAGTGGTGAGACAGACAGTATATGGAGTGGTGAGACAGACAGTATATGGAGTGGTGAGACAGACAGTATATGGAGTGGTGGGACAGACAGTATATGGAGTGGTGAGACAGACATTATATGGAGTGGTGAGACAGACAGTATATGGAGTGGTGAGACACAGACAGTATATGGAGTGGTGAGACAGACAGTATATGGAGTGGTGGGACAGACAGTATATGGAGCGGTGAGACAGACAGTATATGGAGTGGTGAGACAGACAGTATATGGAGCGGTGGGACAGACAGTATATGGAGTGGTGAGACAGACAGTATATGGAGCGGTGAGACAGACAGTATATGGAGTGGTGAGACAGACAGTATATGGAGCTGTGAGACAGACAGTATATGGAGTGGTGAGACAGACAGTATATGGAGTGGTGAGACAGACAGTATATGGAGTGGTGAGACAGACAGTATATGGAGTGGTGAGACAGACAGTATATGGAGTGGTGAGACAGACAGTATATGGAGTGGTGAGACACAGACAGTATATGGAGTGGTGAGACAGACAGTATATGGAGTGGTGGGACAGACAGTATATGGAGCGGTGAGACAGACAGTATATGGAGTGGTGAGACAGACAGTATATGGAGCGGTGGGACAGACAGTATATGGAGTGGTGAGACAGACAGTATATGGAGCGGTGAGACAGACAGTATATGGAGTGGTGAGACAGACAGTATATGGAGCTGTGAGACAGACAGTATATGGAGTGGTGAGACAGACAGTATATGGAGTGGTGAGACAGACAGTATATGGAGTGGTGAGACAGACAGTATATGGAGTGGTGAGACAGACAGTATATGGAGTGGTGAGACAGGTGGTGGTATTGAACATCACTGACACTTGATTTGTTCCTGAAGAAGATGATGATTGAGAATATGATGTAATATATATATATTTATGATCAAACATAAAATCTCCTGGTGTCAACAGTATTTCTTCTGTGACAAACATGATGATATTAAATGAAACACTTTTAAAGATCATGATCTCTGGTTCATATCAAATAAAAGATAAAAGTACTTTAAATACTTTTACATGCTAATAACCAGGTTTAAAACACATTCAACTTGTTCTTATGACGCCGCGCGCTTGTGGGCCCCTTGATATTGCTGGGGGGCCCCTTGATATTGCTGGGGGGCCCCTAACTTTGTAAATCTATTTCTCAGCCTGTCACAAAGAGGTCACAGAGAGGTCACAGGGAGGTCACAGAGAGGTTACAGAGATGTCATAGGGAGGTCACAGGGAGGTCACAGAGAGGTCACAGAGAGGTCACAGGGAGGTCACAGAGATGTCATAGGGAGGTCACAGGAAGGTCACAGAGATGTCACAGGGAGGTCACAGAGAGGTCACAGGGAGGTCACAGAGATGTCACAGGGCGGTCACAGAGAGGTCACAGGGAGGTCACAGAGAGGTCACAGAGATGTCACAGGGAGGTCACAGGGAGGTCACAGAGAGGTCACAGAGATGTCATAGGGAGGTCACAGAGGTCACAGAGATGTCATAGGGAGGTCACAGAGAGGTCACAGGAAGGTCACAGAGATGTCACAGGGAGGTCACAGGGAGGTCACAGGGAGGTCACAGAGAGGTCACAGAGATGTCACAGGGAGGTCACAGGGAGGTCACAGGGAGGTCACAGAGAGGTCACAGAGATGTCACAGGGAGGTCACAGAGATGTCATAGGGAGGTCACAGAGAGGTCACAGGGAGGTCACAGAGATGTCACAGGGGACTTTGTTGTCATTAGTTTCTGATTCTGCGAATGCTCAAAAGATGATTATTCAGTGCTCTAGGCTCCGCCTCTGGCGGTCAGAAGGGATTCATAGAACTGTAGTTACATGCGTAACTTTCATGTCCCTCCTGGACCTGGTCTGTCCTCAGGAGCTGGTTGGAGTCCTGGAGTCCAGTGGAGATCTGGTCTCTGTCTCATGTTCTGAAAATGAAATTTTTCTCCTGAAAGGAGATCGTGACATCATCCGCCTGTCCACCACGCCCGAGGGAGTACCTCACAGTGAGTACCTGAACCAGGTCTGAACCAGGTCTGGACCAGGTCTGAGGGGGGGGGCTGAGGGGGGGCTGGAGGGCTATGATTTTCCTGAATCCCTCAATCATCTCCACTGTCTTCTGGGCGTTGAACTCCAGGTTGTTAGTCCTGGTTTAGTCCTGGTTTAGTCCTAGTTTAGACCCGGGTTAGACCCGGGTTAGACCTGGTTTAGTCCTGGTTTAGTCCTGGTTTAGACCCGGGTTAGACCTGGTTTAGTCCTGGTTTAGACCCGGGTTAGACCTGTTTTAGTCTTGGTTTAGTCCTGGTTTAGTCCTGGTTTAGACCCGGGTTAGACCCGGGTTAGACCTGGTTTAGTCCTGGTTTAGTCCTGGTTTAGACCCGGGTTAGACCTGGTTTAGTCCTGGTTTAGACCCGGGTTAGACCTGTTTTAGTCTTGGTTTAGTCCTGGTTTAGTCCTGGTTTAGACCCGGGTTAGACCCGGGTTAGACCTGGTTTAGTCCTGGTTTAGTCCTGGTTTAGACCCGGGTTAGACCTGGTTTAGTCCTGGTTTAGACCCAGGTTAGACCTGTTTTAGTCTTGGTTTAGTCCTGGTTTAGTCCTGGTTTAGTCCTGGTTTAGACCCGGGTTAGACCTGGTTTAGTCCTGGTTTAGACCCGGGTTAGACCTGGTTTAGTCCTGGTTTAGTCCTGGTTTAGACCCGGGTTTGACCTGGTTTAGTCCTGGTTTAGACCCGGGTTAGACCTGGTTTAGTCCTGGTTTAGACCCGGGTTAGACCTGGTTTAGTCCTGGTTTAGACCCGGGTTAGACCTGGTTTAGTCCTGGTTTAGTCCTGGTTTAGACCCGGGTTTGACCTGGTTTAGTCCTGGTTTAGACCCGGGTTAGACCTGGTTTAGTCCTGGTTTAGACCCGGGTTAGACCTGGTTTAGTCCTGGTTTAGTCCTGGTTTAGACCCGGGTTTGACCTGGTTTAGTCCTGGTTTAGACCCGGGTTAGACCTGGTTTAGTCCTGGTTTAGACCCGGGTTAGACCTGGTTTAGTCCTGGTTTAGACCCGGGTTAGACCTGGTTTAGTCCTGGTTTAGTCCTGGTTTAGTCCTGGTTTAGTCCTGGTTTAGTCCTGGTTTAGACCTGGTTTAGTCCTGGTTTAGTCCTGGTTTAGTCCTGGTTTAGTCCTGGTTTAGTCCTGGTTTAGTCCTGGTTTAGACCTGGTTTAGTCCTGGTTTAGTCCTGGTTTAGACCTGGTTTAGTCCTGGTTTAGACCTGGTTTAGTCCTGGTTTAGTCCTGGTTTAGACCTGGTTTAGTCCTGGTTTAGTCCTGGTTTAGACCTGGTTTAGTCCTGGTTTAGTCCTGGTTTCAGCCCTGTTTTTCTGCTTCTCGAGGTTCGGACCTGTCGGGGCGGATGACATCACCTCTGACCACGCCCCTGACCCCCACCTTTCTGCCCCCCACTGGAGCTGTGGAGACCGCTCAGCCAATCAGAACGCTGCCCATCATCACAGAGGGAGGGGTCGAGGACAGAGGAGATGCAGAGACAGGAGAGGAGGCGAGAGAGGAGGTAGGAAACATACAAGGAGGATGTATACTGCCACCTGCTGGTACAAACCAGAATGCAGGGGTTTATCATTTAATCAATTAATTTATTTTTAATCATTTAATCAATCTACTTTTCTTCTTTTTCAAAATTGTGCCTGGGGACAAACAGAACTTTATATATTTTAACTGAAATATTTATTATTATCACAAAAATAATACTTTCCATAAACTTGTGACCTTCAGGGGGCGGAGCTTGTCTCTCGGAGCCGCAGCAGCTCATTGGCATCATCAGTGACATCGCACGACAGCCCCAGATACTCCGCTCCCATTGGTCAGGAGCAACATTCAGCCCCGCCTACTGATTCCAGATACTGCGCTCCCATTGGTCAGGAGCAGCCAGAGCTCATTGTAACGGCGATGCGACTGAAGAGAAGACGCAGACGCCGCAGAGGTTAGTCCTGCTTTAGACCTGCTTTAGTCCTGCTTTAGACCTGCTTTAGACCTGCTTTAGTCCTGCTTTAGACCTGCTTTAGACATGCTTTAGTCCTGCTTTAGACCTGCTTTAGACATGCTTTAGTCCTGCTTTAGACCTGCTTTAGACATGCTTTAGAGCTGCTTTAGTCCTGCTTTAGACCTGCTTTAGACCTGCTTTAGAGCTGCTTTAGACATGCTTTAGACCTGCTTTAGTCCTGCTTTAGACCTGCTTTAGACATGCTTTAGACATGCTTTAGTCCTGCTTTAGTCCTGCTTTAGAGCTGCTTTAGTCCTGCTTTAGAGCTGCTTTAGTCCTGCTTTAGACCTGCTTTAGTCCTGCTTTAGTCCTGCTTTAGTCCTGCTTTAGACATGCTTTAGAGCTGCTTTAGTCCTGCTTTAGACCTGCTTTAGTCCTGCTTTAGACCTGCTTTAGACCTGCTTTAGACATGCTTTAGTCCTGCTTTAGTCCTGCTTTAGAGCTGCTTTAGTCCTGCTTTAGACCTGCTTTAGTCCTGCTTTAGTCCTGCTTTAGACCTGCTTTAGTCCTGCTTTAGTCCTGCTTTAGACCTGCTTTAGACATGCTTTAGTCCTGCTTTAGAGCTGCTTTAGTCCTGCTTTAGTCCTGCTTTAGGGCTGCTTTAGACCTGCTTTAGTCCTGCTTTAGACCTGCTTTAGACATGCTTTAGTCCTGCTTTAGACCTGCTTTAGACCTGCTTTAGTCCTGCTTTAGACCTGCTTTAGTCCTGCTTTAGAGCTGCTTTAGTCCTGCTTTAGTCCTGCTTTAGACCTGCTTTAGACATGCTTTAGTCCTGCTTTAGTCCTGCTTTAGACCTGCTTTAGTCCTGCTTTAGTCCTGCTTTAGACCTGCTTTAGTCCTGCTTTAGACCTGCTTTAGACATGCTTTAGTCCTGCTTTAGTCCTGCTTTAGGGCTGCTTTAGTCCTGCTTTAGACCTGCTTTAGACATGCTTTAGTCCTGCTTTAGTCCTGCTTTAGACCTGCTTTAGTCCTGCTTTAGACCTGCTTTAGACATGCTTTAGTCCTGCTTTAGTCCTGCTTTAGAGCTGCTTTAGTCCTGCTTTAGACCTGCTTTAGACCTGCTTTAGTCCTGCTTTAGTCCTGCTTTAGACCTGCTTTAGTCCTGCTTTAGACCTGCTTTAGACATGCTTTAGTCCTGCTTTAGTCCTGCTTTAGTCCTGCTTTAGTCCTGCTTTAGTCCTGCTTTAGGGCTGCTTTAGACATGCTTTAGTCCTGCTTTAGTCCTGCTTTAGAGCTGCTTTAGTCCTGCTTTAGACCTGCTTTAGAGCTGCTTTAGTCCTGCTTTAGACCTGCTTTAGTCCTGCTTTAGACCTGCTTTAGTCCTGCTTTAGACCTGCTTTAGACATGCTTTAGTCCTGCTTTAGACATGCTTGAGTCCTGCTTTAGACCTGCTTTAGTCCTGCTTTAGACCTGCTTTAGACCTGCTTTAGTCCTGCTTTAGACCTGCTTTAGGGCTGCTTTAGTCCTGCTTTAGACCTGCTTTAGACCTGCTTTAGACCTGCTTTAGTCCTGCTTTAGACCTGCTTTAGTCCTGCTTTAGACCTGCTTTAGACATGCTTTAGTCCTGCTTTAGTCCTGCTTTAGGGCTGCTTTAGTCCTGCTTTAGACCTGCTTTAGACCTGCTTTAGACATGCTTGAGTCCTGCTTTAGACCTGCTTTAGTCCTGCTTTAGACCTGCTTTAGACATGCTTTAGTCCTGCTTTAGTCCTGCTTTAGGGCTGCTTTAGTCCTGCTTTAGACCTGCTTTAGTCCTGCTTTAGACCTGCTTTAGAGCTGCTTTAGTTCTGCTTTAGTCCTGCTTTAGACCTGCTTTAGACCTGCTTTAGTCCTGCTTTAGTCCTGCTTTAGACATGCTTTAGTCCTGCTTTAGACCTGCTTTAGACCTGCTTTAGTCCTGCTTTAGTCCTGCTTTAGACCTGCTTTAGAGCTGCTTTAGTCCCGCTTTAGTCCTGCTTTAGTCCTGCTTTAGACCTGCTTTAGTCCTGCTTTAGAGCTTCTTTAGTCCTGCTTTAGAGCTTCTTTAGAGCTGCTTTAGAGCTGCTTTAGTCCTGCTTTAGAGCTGCTTTAGAGCTGCTTTAGTCCTGCTTTAGAGCTGCTTTAGTCCTGCTTTAGAGCTGCTTTAGTCCTGCTTTAGAGCTGCTTTAGTCCTGCTTTAGAGCTGCTTTAGTCCTGCTTTAGAGCTGCTTTAGTCCTGCTTTAGAGCTGCTTTAGTCCTGCTTTAGAGCTGCTTTAGTCCTGCTTTAGAGCTGCAGGTTAATAACGTCATAACAAACTATAATGTCTTACGTTCATAACTTAATAATGGCCAATAAAATTCTATACTTTTGCAGACAGTGGAACTGGCCAATCAGAGGACAGCTGCTCAGACTCTCTCTTCCCATTGGACGATTGCGGCAGTGAAACAGGAAGTGACAGGACCTCGCTTTGTGGGCAGGACCAGGACCAGAGCGAGTCCAGGTCAGGATTTAGATATGTAGAGTTTAATTATGTAGGTCACTTAACCTGTTCCCACCCACCTGTGGCCGGCGAGCATTTTCTATATCTCAAATATTCTCTTACATCATCACTTTTATTTCCGTGGTCAATACCAGCAAGTTATACATCATTTTAAAGCTTATTTTCTCAACAAAACAAATATGTCATTGATTTACATTGAATAATTTGCCCCAAGAAGCAATTGACAATAGTTTGTGAGAAAGTCTCAACTTTTACAAACGCATGTCCTGTTTGTGTTTATGACGGACGAAACGGCTTTTTTTTTTTTCTTCGTTTCTCGCCGGACGAGAATGCGCTTGTCCGGCGCATTTCTCCGTCCATAACAAATGACCTGTTTGACCTATAAGATAATGTTGGATATCCTTCTTTTCTTCAGACTGTTTCCTACAGAATGAGACCATCCACCATTTTTTCTGTCCACGGGTTTGTTTGCTACAGCCTCCGCAAAAAACGACGCACATGGATTAGTCTGTTTACATCTAAATAGCGTCGCATGTGAGTGACGTAGAAGTATTTGATTGACATATTATTCTAGCCAATAAGAATAGCTTTAGAAAGAGGGGCGGGACAAAGGCCTTATTGACACAGAATCTTCTGTATTCTCGTGCATATCCCTGGGAAGGCTGTAAAGAGACAGAGCTCGTGCACAGCGCTTACATTCACACTTCTTTATGTCAGTAACAACTCGTACATAAGGCATCATGACTTTCTTTCGGTGAGAAACTTAACTCATGGTGAGCAATTTAACTCCTTTATGTGAGAAACTTATCTACACAAAGTCAACCAATATTTTTCAGAAATATTAAACTAATTGCTTAACGCCAACCAATATTTTTCAGAAATATTAAAAACTAATGCTCGAAAACTAACCAATATTTTTCAGAAAT
This sequence comes from Eucyclogobius newberryi, assembly GCF_026437365.1. Taxonomy (NCBI): domain Eukaryota; kingdom Metazoa; phylum Chordata; class Actinopteri; order Gobiiformes; family Gobiidae; genus Eucyclogobius; species Eucyclogobius newberryi. The sequence continues at coordinate 20,121 of NW_027316535.1, forward strand.
ATTAAACTAATGCATAAAACGTTTTATGGCTCACTCTTTTTCACACACAAAGTTTTGTCTGACCTTCTTTGTCGCCTGTGTTCGCCTGCTGCTTCGAAACGACGCGCTCTCCTCACGGAGAATGAGGTGCGATGGGCGGCCACGGGGAAAAGTGGACTTCCTTTAGCTGTGCACAGACTTCACTGATTCACCCGTCAATCTCCGCGAAGGGGCTGCTGGTCATCCGGCTCGATAGGACCAGAAAATGTCCTTGGGAGGAGACATGCACCGATGCTATTCCGTAACACATCGAGAACACAATTCAACTTAGAATATGAAACGACACAGAAATATCAGACATTTGTGTCAGACATTTGTGTGGCAAGCTTGGGAGAAAACGCGGGGACTGATCACGCAGGCTGTTGTAAGCAGCCTGCGTGATCCTCCTGCGTCTCGCCCCGTTTTTTCTCATGCTGGTTGGTTTTATTAGATATTCTGGAATAGGCGGGTCACATTTCTCATTGGTCAGCTTCACATCAAGGCACTTGGTATTTTTCCGTAGAGATCAAGCCTTGGGTAAACATTACCCAAACTCCTCTGGGCTGTCACACCCCCTCGGGTAAACATCATTTGGCCCATCTTTACGACCCCGTCACAAATGCAGTTTGTCACACACCCGTTCTTCTCTTATACTAATGATGCAGATAAAATATCACTATTATGCAGATAAAATACATCACAGAAATATAATCATATATTCACATTTTATCACATAATCAGCTGTACTTACCCGGCGGTGTGGTCGGCTACATCCACCTAGCTGCAGATGCTAACAGCGTGTGGTCGGCTACATCCACCTAGCTGCAGATGCTAACAGCGTGTGGTCGGCTACATCCACCTAGCTGCAGATGCTAACAGCGTGTGGTCGGCTACATCCACCTAGCTGCAGAACTCCGGTGCTATCACAGCCTCTGAGGCGAGAGCACTCGCTGCCTCGACATAAGTCGCGGGGCTGAGCAAACCGGCAGGTATCAAACAATTCAATGTTTTCCGCTTACAACTCGACAAACCTGCGCAAGAAGAAAGGGGCGGGGCTCTCGGTGTCACGTGACTATATAGGTTCACGTGGGTCACAGAGAGGTCACGATCTGCGAATGCTCAAAAGATGATCATTCAGTGCTTAAGGCTCCGCCTCTGGCGGTCAGAAGGGATGAAATAGAACTTTTGTACCAAACAGTAAATAAAAATCCTAACTTTTATCGAAAAGTCAAAAAAAGAAAAGGGAGTAAAGCTGGACAGGCTGAGCAGTTGCATAAATCTGCTTTAAACATAATCCACATAATCCCAGAAAAGACGACCAAGAGATAAAAAGAACAGAGATAATACAAGAGAAGGAGGTTTTGTTTTGACTGACGAAGAATGGGAACAACTGGAGGGATAAACCCTGTCAAAGTGTCCCGGGACTGTCCTGCATCACGTGTCCTGCATCACGTGTCCCGGGACTGTCCTGCATCACGTGTCCTGCATCACGTGTCCCGGGACTGTCCTGCATCACGTGTCCTGCATCACGTGTCCCGGGACTGTCCTGCATCACGTGTCCTGCATCACGTGTCCCGGGACTGTCCTGCATCACGTGTCCTGCATCACGTGTCCCGGGACTGTCCTGCATCACGTGTCCTGCATCACGTGTCCCGGGACTGTCCTGCATCACGTGTCCTGCATCACGTGTCCCGGGACTGTCCTGCATCACGTGTCCTGCATCACGTGTCCCGGGACTGTCCTGCATCACGTGTCCTGCATCACGTGTCCCGGGACTGTCCTGCATCACGTGTCCTGCATCACGTGTCCCGGGACTGTCCTCGCCTACAATACTATGTATGTGGGCTCAGGACCCCTGACATGGACCCCTGACATGGAACCCTGACATGGACCCCTGACATGGACCCCTGACATGGAACCCTGACATGGAACCCTGACATGGAACCCTGACATGGAACCCTGACATGGACCCCTGACATGGACCCCTGACATGGACCCCTGACATGGAACCCTGACATGGACCCCTGACATGGACCCCTGACATGGACCCCTGACATGGAACCCTGACATGGACCCCTGACATGGACCCCTGACATGGAACCCTGACATGGACCCCTGACATGGACCCCTGACATGGACCCCTGACATGGAACCCTGACATGGACCCCTGACATGGACCCCTGACATGGACCCCTGACATGGACCCCTGACATGGACACTTCTGGAACATCCTTCTGACCGCAGCAAAAAAATCCATCATTAAAAAGACCTAATAATGGTCTCTGTCCCCAGCTCCCTGCAGCCTCCGGACTCTCTGCTCCTGACCCACACGGACCCTCGGCTCCTGACCCACACGGACCCTCGGCTCCTGACCCACACGGACCCTCGGCTCCTGACCCACACGGACCCTCGGCTCCTGACCCACACGGACCCTCGGCTCCTGACCCACACGGACCCTCGGCTCCTGACCCACACGGACCCTCGGCTCCTGACCCACACGGACCCAGGACTTGGACCGGACCTGGACCCGGCTCGGGCCTCAGGACCAGCTCTAGACCCGATGCCTCAGACTCCAGATGTGGACCTTCTGTTGGAGTGCACTTTCTCCTATCAGCACACAGAACGGGAGCCTTCAAACCAGATGCCCTCCCAGCTCTGCTCAGAAGACCCGTTCATGAGCCTCGAGTCCGGCCCAAACCAGGATCTCGACCAGAACATGAAGGTTGGTCTGATGAAAGGTCAAGAGATCTGCCTCAGTTTCATGCTCTTTACCTTTTTGTGTTGAACCTGTCTGTGTGTGTCTCTGTGTCTCCGTGTCTCTGTGTCTCCGTGTCTCTGTGTCTCCGTGTCTCTGTGTCTCTGTGTCTCTGTGTCTGTGTGTCTGTGTGTCTGTGTGTCTGTGTCTCTGTGTGTCTGTGTCTCTGTGTGTCTGTGTCTCTGTGTGTCTGTGTGTCTGTGTGTCTGTCTTTGTCTGTGTGTCTCTGTGTCTGTGTGTCTCTGTGTCTGTGTGTCTGTCTTTGTCTGTGTGTCTGTCTCTGTCTGTGTGTCTGTGTCTCTGTGTCTCTGTGTCTCTGTGTCTGTGTGTCTCTGTGTCTGTGTGTCTGTCTTTGTCTGTGTGTCTGTCTCTGTCTGTGTCTCTGTGTCTCTGTGTCTGTGTGTCTCTGTGTCTCTGTGTCTGTGTGTCTCTGTGTCTGTGTGTCTCTGTGTCTCTGTGTCTGTGTGTCTCTGTGTCTGTGTGTCTCTGTGTCTCTGTGTCTGTGTGTCTCTGTGTCTGTGTCTCTGTGTCTGTGCGTCTGTCTCTCTGTGTCTCTGTGTCTGTGTGTCTCTGTGTCTGTGTGTCTCTGTGTCTGTGTGTCTCTGTGTCTGTGCGTCTGTCTCTCTGTGTCTCTGTGTCTGTGTGTCTCTGTCTCTGTGTCTGTGTCTCTGTGTCTCTGTGTCTGTGTGTCTCTGTCTCTGTGTCTCTGTGTCTGTGTCTCTGTGTCTGTGCGTCTGTCTCTCTGTGTCTCTGTGTCTGTGTGTCTCTGTCTCTGTGTCTCTGTGTCTCTGTGTCTGTGTGTCTCTGTCTCTGTGTCTCTGTGTCTGTGCGTCTGTCTCTCTGTGTCTCTGTGTCTGTGTGTCTATGTCTCTGTGTCTCTCAGGAGCCGTGTGCAGAGGAGCAGAAGTTTTACTCTTCGATCTCTGTTTTGGACAAAAAGCCGAGCGTCTCCAGTGACGAGGACGACATCTACACCACAGCGCCCTCTGCCTGTCAGGATGACAACACGAGTCAACTGACCAATCAGGAACCAGAGCCTTGTGGCCAATCAGAGGCGAGCGAGCAGCAGAAGGAGCCGCTGTGTGAAAGCTGGATGTGTTTCAGTGGCCCCGGCTCCGGCATCGTGAGACTGTGTGCCACTGACAGGTCTGTGTGCCCTCTGTGTAACCACTGTCTGACCTCTGTCTGACCTCTGTTTAACCTCTGTGTAACCTCTATGTGCCCTCTGTGTAACCACTGTCTGACCACTGTCTGACCTCTGTTTAACCTCTGTCTGACCACTGTCTGACCTCTGTGTAACCTCTGTCTTACCTCTATGTGACCTCTGTGTGACCTCTGTCTGACCTCTGTCTAACCTCTTTGTGACCTCTGTCTAACCTCTGTGTAACCACTGTCTGACCTCTGTGTAACCACTGTCTGACCTCTGTGTAACCTCTGTCTGACCTCTGTGTAACCTCTGTCTGACCTCTGTCTTACCTCTGTGTGACCTTTGTCTGACCTCTGTCCAACCTCTGTGTGACCTCTGTGTAACCACTGTCTGATCTCTGTCTGACCTCTGTGTGACATCTGTCTAATCTCTGTGTGACCACTGTCTGACCTCTGTCTTACCTCTGTATGACCTCTGTATGACCTCTGCGTGACCTCTGTATGACCTCTATCTGACCTCACATGACCTCTTTATGTCCTCTGTATGACCTCTGTCTGACCTTTGCAGGTTTCTCTGGTGTCTGGACTTAAAAGGAGGACTCTTCTTCTCTCCTCTTTCTGAGCCAGGAGTGAAGTGGCAGCGCTTTGAGGATAATGTCCACCAGGTGGCGCTGTCACCCTCAGGTGAGTCAAAGGCAGGGCATCAGGGTTAACCCTGAGTCATGTGACCTGCTCCTGAAGGATCCTGATCATGATCAGGTTCTCTCTCTCAGGCGGCCTGCTGTGGAAGATAGAACAGCGCTCCCTGGTGGCCATGGCGTGCTCTAAAGCCTCGGCCAGTGGGCGGAGACATTGGTACAAAGCTCTGGAGCAGGCGGTTTACGTGGACCTGAGCGAGGACTCTGCTTGGATCCTCAGGACAAACGGAGACTTGTACCTGCAGACGGGTCTGAGTCCAGAGCGGCCGTGCTCGCGCTCGCTCCAGGTGGACACGCCCGGTGTGTTTGTGCAGGTGTGTGTGGGAGGGGGCGTGGTCTGGGCCCTCACCGACCACAAGGCCGTGTTCTACAGAGAAGGAGTGAGCAGTCTGTGCAGCGAAGGAGAGCGCTGGGTCCAAGACACTGTGAGGTACACACACTGACACACACTGACACTGACACTCACTGACACACACTGACACACACTGACGTCCTGGTCCTGGTCCTGGTCCTGGTCCTGGTCCTGGTCCTGGTCCTGGTCCTGGTCCTGGTCCTGGTCCTGGTCCTGGTCCTGGTCCTGGTCCTGGTCCTGGTCCTGGTCCTGGTCCTAGTCCTGGTTCTGGTCTCTGTCTACAGTGAGGCTCAGGGGGTGGAGCCGGTCTGTCTCTCTCTTGGTCCTGGTCTGGTCTGGGCTCTGGACTCTGAGGGACGTCTGTGGTTCAGGACTGGGATCAGTCCGAGCCGACCTCAGGGCACCGATGACCACTGGTGGGAGGTCAGTGCTAACCCCAGCCCCTGACCCCAGCCCCTGACCCCAGCCCCTGACCCCAGCCCCTGACCCCAACCCCTAACCCCTGACCCCAGCTCCTAACCCCAGCCCCTAACCCCTAACCCCAGCCCCTAACCCCAGCCCCTAACCCCAGCCCCTAACCCCTGATCCCAGCCCGTAACCCCAACCCCTAACCCCAGCTCCTAACCCCAGCCCCTGACCCCAGCCCCTAACCCCTGACCCCAACCCCTAACCCCAGCCCCTAACCCCAGCCCCTAACCCCAGCCCCTAAACCCCAGCCCCTAACCCCTGACCCCAGCCCCTAACCCCAACCCCTGACCCCAGCCCCTAACCCCAGCCCCAACCCCTGACCCCAGCCCCTAACCCCAGCCCCTAACCCCTGACCCCAGCCCCTAACCCCAGCCCCAACCCCTGACCCCAGCCCCTAACCCCAGCCCCTAACCCCTGACCCCAGCCCCTGACCCCAGCCCCTAACCCCAGCCCCTAACCCCTGACCCCAGCCCCTAACCCCAACCCCTGACCCCAGCCCCTAACCCCAGCCCCAACCCCTGACCCCAGCCCCTAACCCCAGCCCCTAACCCCTGACCCCAGCCCCTGACCCCAGCCCCTAACCCCAGCCCCTAACCCCTGACCCCAGCCCCTAACCCCTGACCCCAGCCTCTCTTTTGATCACAGTCTATGTGGCCCCGTCTGCCAATGCTGAATATGCTTGTGAAGCACTGCTCTCCTGCAGACACAGCACCCACAGGTCACAGCACCCACAGGTCGCAGACACAGCACCCACAGGTCACAGACACAGCACCCACAGGTCACAGACACAGCACCCACAGGTCACAGCACCCACAGGTCGCAGACACAGCACCCACAGGTCACAGACACAGCACCCACAGGTCACAGACACAGCACCCACAGGTCACAGCACCCACAGGTCACAGACACAGCACCCACAGGTCACAGCACCCACAGGTCACAGACACAGCACCCACAGGTCACAGCACCCACAGGTCACAGACACAGCACCCACAGGTCACAGACACAGCACCCACAGGTCACAGCACCCACAGGTCGCAGACACAGCACCCACAGGTCACAGACACAGCACCCATAGGTCACAGACACGGCACCCACAGGTCACAGACACAGCACCCACAGGTCGCAGACACAGCACCCACAGGTCACAGACACAGCACCCATAGGTCACAGACACGGCACCCACAGGTCACAGACACAGCACCCACAGGTCACAGACACAGCACCCACAGGTCACAGCACCCACAGGTCACAGACACAGCACCCACAGGTCACAGACACGGCACCCACAGGTCGCAGACACAGCACCCACAGGTCACAGCACCCACAGGTCGCAGACACAGCACCCACAGGTCACAGACACAGCACCCACAGGTCACAGACACAGCACCCACAGGTCACAGCACCCACAGGTCACAGACACAGCACCCACAGGTCACAGACACGGCACCCACAGGTCGCAGACACAGCACCCACAGGTCACAGCACCCACATGTCACAGACACAGCACCCAGAGGTCGCAGACACAGCACCCAGAGGTCGCAGACACAGCACCCAGAGGTCGCAGACACAGCACCCAGAGGTCACAGACACAGCACCCACAGGTCACAGCACCCACAGGTCACAGACACAGCACCCACAGGTCACAGACACAGCACCCACAGGTCACAGACACAGCACCCAGAGGTCGCAGACACAGCACCCAGAGGTCGCAGACACAGCACCCAGAGGTCACAGACACAGCACCCACAGGTCACAGCACCCACAGGTCACAGACACAGCACCCACAGGTCACAGCACCCACAGGTCGCAGACACAGCACCCACAGGTCACAGACACAGCACCCAGAGGTCACAGCACCCACAGGTCGCAGACACAGCACCCACAGATCACAGACACGGCACCCATAGGTCACAGACACGGCACCCACAGGTCACAGCACCCACAGGTCACAGACACAGCACCCACAGGTCACAGACACAGCACCCACAGGTCACAGCACCCACAGGTCACAGACACGGCACCCACAGGTCGCAGACACAGCACCCACAGGTCACAGCACCCACATGTCACAGACACAGCACCCAGAGGTCGCAGACACAGCACCCAGAGGTCGCAGACACAGCACCCAGAGGTCACAGACACAGCACCCACAGGTCACAGCACCCACAGGTCACAGACACAGCACCCACAGGTCACAGACACAGCACCCACAGGTCACAGACACAGCACCCAGAGGTCGCAGACACAGCACCCAGAGGTCGCAGACACAGCACCCAGAGGTCACAGACACAGCACCCACAGGTCACAGCACCCACAGGTCACAGACACAGCACCCACAGGTCACAGCACCCACAGGTCGCAGTCACAGCACCCACAGGTCACAGACACAGCACCCAGAGGTCACAGCACCCACAGGTCGCAGACACAGCACCCACAGATCACAGACACGGCACCCACAGGTCACAGCACCCACAGGTCACAGACACAGCACCCACAGGTCACAGCACCCACAGGTCACAGGTCACAGCACCCACAGGTCACAGGTCACAGCACCCACAGGTCACAGCACCCACAGGTCACAGTCACAGCACCCACAGGTGCTCTTCCTCGTCTCTGGTGACTTTAACCACACTTCTCCCTCTTCTGTCCTGACACACCAGTATGTCTCCTGTCCCACCAGAGACAATACAACACTGGACTTCTTCTTTGCCAACACCAGGAGGCTCCTCCCCCTCCCTCCCCTGGGACCACACCCTTGTACACCTGAGGCCTGTGGTGCCCCGTGTGTTGAGGAGGTGCTCTGCTGAGAGCGAGGAGGCTCTGAGGGACTGTTTCAGCACCATCACCAAGCATCAGGACATCAGCACCATCACAGAGCATCAGGACATCAGCACCATCACAGAGCATCAGGACATCAGCACCATCGCAGAGCATCAGGACATCAGCACCATCGCAGAGCATCAGGACATCAGCACCATCACAGAGCATCAGGACATCAACACCATCACAGAGCATCAGGACATCAGCACCATCACAGAGCATCAGGACATCAGCACCATCACAGAGCATCAGGACATCAGCACCATCACAGAGCATCAGGACATCAACACCATCACAGAGCATCAGGACATCAGCACCATCGCAGAGCATCAGGACATCAGCACCATCACAGAGCATCAGGACATCAACACCATCACAGAGCATCAGGACATCAGCACCATCACAGAGCATCAGGACATCAGCACCATCGCAGAGCATCAGGACATCAGCACCATCGCAGAGCATCAGGACATCAGCACCATCACAGAGCATCAGGACATCAACACCATCACAGAGCATCAGGACATCAGCACCATCACAGAGCATCAGGACATCAGCACCATCACAGAGCATCAGGACATCAGCACCATCACAGAGCATCAGGACATCAACACCATCACAGAGCATCAGGACATCAGCACCATCGCAGAGCATCAGGACATCAGCACCATCGCAGAGCATCAGGACATCAGCACCATCACAGAGCATCAGGACATCAACACCATCGCAGAGCATCAGGACATCAGCACCATCGCAGAGCATCAGGACATGAGCACCATCACAGAGCATCAGGACATCAGCACCATCACAGAGCATCAGGACATCAACACCATCGCAGAGCATCAGGACATCAGCACCATCACAGAGCATCAGGACATCAACACCATCACAGAGCATCAGGACATCAGCACCATCACAGAGCATCAGGACATCAGCACCATCACAGAGCATCAGGACATCAACACCATCGCAGAGCATCAGGACATCAGCACCATCACAGAGCATCAGGACATCAGCACCATCACAGAGCATCAGGACATCAGCACCATCACAGAGCATCAGGACATCAGCACCATCACAGAGCATCAGGACATCAGCACCATCGCAGAGCATCAGGACATCAGCACCATCACAGAGCATCAGGACATCAACACCATCACAGAGCATCAGGACATCAGCACCATCACAGAGCATCAGGACATCAGCACCATCACAGAGCATCAGGACATCAGCACCATCACAGAGCATCAGGACATCAACACCATCACAGAGCATCAGGACATCAGCACCATCGCAGAGCATCAGGACATCAGCACCATCACAGAGCATCAGGACATCAACACCATCACAGAGCATCAGGACATCAGCACCATCACAGAGCATCAGGACATCAGCACCATCACAGAGCATCAGGACATCAGCACCATCACAGAGCATCAGGACATCAACACCATCACAGAGCATCAGGACATCAGCACCATCGCAGAGCATCAGGACATCAGCACCATCGCAGAGCATCAGGACATCAGCACCATCACAGAGCATCAGGACATCAACACCATCGCAGAGCATCAGGACATCAGCACCATCGCAGAGCATCAGGACATGAGCACCATCACAGAGCATCAGGACATCAGCACCATCACAGAGCATCAGGACATCAACACCATCGCAGAGCATCAGGACATCAGCACCATCACAGAGCATCAGGACATCAACACCATCACAGAGCATCAGGACATCAGCACCATCACAGAGCATCAGGACATCAGCACCATCACAGAGCATCAGGACATCAACACCATCGCAGAGCATCAGGACATCAGCACCATCGCAGAGCATCAGGACATCAGCACCATCACAGAGCATCAGTACATCAGCACCATCGCAGAGCATCAGGACATCAACACCATCGCAGAGCATCAGGACATCAGCACCATCACAGAGCATCAGGACATCAGCACCATCACAGAGCATCAGGACATCAGCACCATCGCAGAGCATCAGGACATCAACACCATCGCAGAGCATCAGGACATCAGCACCATCACAGAGCATCAGGACATCAACACCATCACAGAGCATCAGGACATCAGCACCATCACAGAGCATCAGGACATCAGCACCATCACAGAGCATCAGGACATCAGCACCATCACAGAGCATCAGGACATCAGCCCCATCACAGAGCATCAGGACATCAGCACCATCACAGAGGATCAGGACATAAGCACCATCACAGAGCATCAGGACATCAGCACCATCACAGAGCATCAGGACATCAGCACCATCACAGAGCATCAGGACATCACAGAGCATCAGGACATCAGCACCATCACAGAGCATCAGGACATCAACACCATCACAGAGCATCAGGACATCAGCACCATCACAGAGCATCAGGACATCAACACCATTACAGAGCATCAGGACATCAGCACCATCACAGAGCATCAGGACATCAACACCATCACAGAGCATCAGGACATCAGCACCTTCACAGAGCATCAGGACATCAACACCATTACAGAGCTTCAGGACATCAGCACCATTACAGAGCATCAGGACATCAGCACCATGACAGAGCATCAGGACATCAGCACCATGACAGAGCATCAGGACATCAGCACCATCACAGAGCATCAGGACATCAGCACCATCACAGAGCATCAGGACATCAACACCATCACAGAGCATCAGGACATCAGCACCTTCACAGAGCATCAGGACATCAACACCATTACAGAGCTTCAGGACATCAGCACCATCACAGAGCATCAGGACATCAGCACCATCACAGAGCATCAGGACATCAGCACCATCACAGAGCATCAGGACATCAGCACCATCTGTTGTGAAAACACTGTTTCCTCCGGACGGTGTTTTCCAAACAACAAGCCCTGGATGAACCGTGACCTGAAGGTTCTGCTGAAGGAGAAGAAGAGCCTTCAGGTCAGAACAAGGAGGAGCTGAGGACTGTGAGGAGGAGCTGAGGAGGAAGATCAGGAGGAGGAGGAGGCTACAAGAGGAGGATGGAGGAGCAGCTGCAGCAGGAGAACATTCAGGGAGTGTGGAGGAGCCTGAAAACTATCTCGGGCTTCAAAATCCCCCCTGCCCAGACAGAAGGGGATCTACAGTGGGTGAATGATTTAAATGCTCACTTCTTTAGGTTTGATCGGTCACCCACCCCTCCCCCTGCACAGTCCCCTCCCCCTGCACAGACCCCTCCCCCTGCACAGCTGCATGCTCCCTCTTCCACAGCAGTACAATGCCCTGCATCTGTTCCTCTTCACTTCTCTGTCCCGGACCATCAGCTCCCCACTTCACCTGGACTCACCCGTCCCCCCAGCACACAGTCCCCCTGGACTCACCCGTCCCCCCAGCACACAGTCCCCCTGGACTCACCCGTCCCCCCAGCACACAGTCCCCCTGGACTCACCCGTCCCCCCAGCACACAGTCCCCCTGGACTCACCCGTCCCCCCAGCACACAGTCCCCCTGGACTCACCCGTCCCCCCAGCACACAGTCCCCCTGGACTCACCCGTCCCCCCAGCACACAGTCCCCCTGGACTCACCCGTCCCCCCAGCACACAGTCCCCCTGGACTCACCCGTCCCCCCAGCACACAGTCCCCCTGCCAACCACTGACTGTCACAGCAGCTCAGGTGAGGAGAGAGCTGAAGAGGATTAAAGTGAGGAAGGAGCAGGACCTGAGGCATCAGCCCCAGGCTCCTTAAGTCCTGCAGATGAACTGTGTGGAGTTATGGAGCATGTCTTCAACATGAGCCTGAAGCTGAGGGTGGTACCACAGGTCTGAAGACCTCCTGTCTGGTACCATAGGTCTGAAGACCTCCTGTCTGGTACCACAGGTCTGAAGACCTCCTGTCTGGTACCACAGGTCTGAAGACCTCCTGTCTGGTACCATAGGTCTGAAGACCTCCTGTCTGGTACCACAGGTCTGAAGACCTCCTGTCTGGTACCAGAGGTCTGAAGACCTCCTGTCTGGTACCACAGGTCTGAAGACCTCCTGTCTGGTACCTGTGCCCAAGACACCGCGCCCCAAAGACTTCAACAGCGTCAGGCCAGTGTCTCTCACGTCCTGATGAAGACACTGGAGCTGGTCCTGGACCACCTCCGCTCCACCGTGAGCTCAGCCATGGACCCGCTGCAGTTTGTATATGTCCTGGCATCGGAGTGGAGGACGCCGTCAGCTCCTGAGGGACAAGCTGGAGACGGCTGGTGTGGAGTATGACCTGCAGAGTGGATCCTGGACTACCTCACAGACCGACCCCAGTTTGTGAGAGCACGGGACTGTGTGTCTGACACTTGTACCTGCAGTGTGAGGGACCTGCAGTGTGAGGGACCTGCAGTGTGGGGGACCTGCAGTGTGGGGGACCTGCAGTGTGAGGGACCTGCAGTGTGAGGGACCTGCAGTGTGGGGGACCTGCAGTGTGAGGGACCTGCAGTGTGAGGGACCTGCAGTGTGGGGGACCTGCAGTGTGGGGGGCCTGCAGTGTGGGGGACCTGCAGTGTGGGGGACCTGCAGTGTGGGGGACCTGCAGTGTGAGGGACCTGCAGTGTGAGGGACCTGCAGTGTGAGGGACCTGCAGTGTGGGGGACCTGCAGTGTGGGGGACCTGCAGTGTGAGGGACCTGCAGTGTGAGGGACCTGCAGTGTGGGGGACCTGCAGTGTGAGGGACCTGCAGTGTGACGGACCTGCAGTGTGGGGGACCTGCAGTGTGGGGGGCCTGCAGTGTGGGGGACCTGCAGTGTGAGGGACCTGCAGTGTGAGGGACCTGCAGTGTGAGGGACCTGCAGTGTGGGGGACCTGCAGTGTGGGGGACCTGCAGCGTGAGGGACCTGCAGCGTGAGGGACCTGCAGTGTGGGGGACCTGCAGTGTGGGGGGCCTGCAGTGTGGGGGACCTGCAGTGTGAGGGACCTGCAGTGTGGGCGACCTGCAGTGTGAGGGACCTGCAGTGTGAGGGACCTGCAGTGTGGGGGACCTGCAGTGTGGGGCCCCCAAGGCACTGTCCTCGCGCCCTCTACACTGCAGACCTCAGACATGGACAGCTGTGTCCTGCAGAAGTTCTCTGACCACTCTGCCATCATGGGACTCATCACAGACGATGATGTGGAGGACAGAGGACAGAGGACTGGAGCACCACGCCCCCCTCACCAGTGAACATCCAGGGACGGGACAGGCCACGCCCCCTCACCAGTGAACATCCAGGGACGGGACAGGCCACACCCCCTCACCAGAGAACATCCAGGGACGGGACAGGCCACGCCCCCCTCACCAGTGAACATCCAGGGACGGGACAGGCCACGCCCCCCTCACCAGTGAACATCCAGGGACGGGACAGGCCACGCCCCCCTCACCAGAGAACATCCAGGGACGGGACAGGCCACGCCCCCCTCACCAGTGAACATCCAGGGACGGGACAGGCCACGCCCCCCTCACCAGTGAACATCCAGGGACGGGACAGGCCACGCCCCCCTCACCAGAGAACATCCAGGGACGGGACAGGCCACGCCCCCCTCACCAGAGAACATCCAGGGACGGGACAGGCCACGCCCCCCTCACCAGTGAACATCCAGGGACGGGACAGGCCACGCCCCCCTCACCAGTGAACATCCAGGGACGGGACAGGCCACGCCCCCCTCACCAGTGAACATCCAGGGACGGGACAGGCCACGCCCCCCTCACCAGGGACGGGACATTGAGACAGTGACTCATACAAGGACCTGGTGTTTCATCTGAACCACAAACTGGACTCATAACACAGACTGAACAGGAAGAGCCAGAGTCGGCTCCACCTCCTGAGGAGACTCAGGTCTTTTGGAGTGACAGGGCCACTCCTGACAGGGCCGCTCCCGACAGGGCCACTCCTGACAGGGCCGCTCCCGACAGGGCCACTCCTGACAGGGCCGCTCCTGAAGACCTTCTCCTCCTCTGTGGTGCATCAGCTCCTGGAGGTGTGGTCATCACAGAGGGAGAGGAAGAAGCTCTGGACTCGGTGCAGGAGGAGGGGGACAGAAGGGTCCTGGCTAAACTCACATCTATGCTGGACCATGAGTGTCGCCCCCTGCAGGACACTCTGTCCCCTGCAGGACACCCTGTCCCCTGCAGGACACTCTGTCCCCTGAAGGACACTCTGTCCCCTGAAGGACACTCTGTCCCCTGCAGGACACTGTCCTTCTGCTGCTGTCAGACTTTAGAACAAACACTGTTCGTCCTGAACATGTGCAATGGTTTTTATTTATTTATGTAATTATTTATTTGTATCTTTATTATTTTCGCTTGTTGTGAAATGGGAGTTTTTGTTTATAGAAGATCTTCTACTGAAAGTGTTTTTCAAACTTCCTGTTAAAAAGGCCCTATTGAAAGAGACTGTCATGCTGGCCCTTTAAGGGGCGGAGCCTAGACCATCGAAACCGAAAGGAGCTGCGTGAGGAGAGAGAGAGAGAGAGAGAGAGAGAGGAGAGAGAGAGAGAGAGAGAGAGAGAGAGAGAGAGGAGAGAGAGAGAGAGAGAGAGAGAGAGAGAGAGAGAGAGAGGGAGAGAGAGAGAGAGAGAGAGAGAGAGAGAGAGAGAGAGAGAGAGTTTGGAGACGGAGTTTGCCATCGCGGTTTATCAGAGTTTATAGTTGAATGTAGTAGTTTGTTTGCATCCCAAGTTCAGTATTGTGTGCGTGACAGAAGTAAGTAAAGTTGGTAATGCATGTGTGTATTAAGTTTAGTGTTTTAGAGTTGTTTGCTGCTTAATTGATGCATGCCTCCATCACGTGTACATCTTAAAGTGACGCTAATGTTGGTGCACTGTTTACATGTGTAAATGTGCTACTGTTACAGCATAATCCTTTTATAGTAGTAATAGCAGTGTTTGTGGATTTATATATTATATATATTAATATTTCATTGGTCTGTTTGTTTAGGACCACACACATACCACCTGTGCAATCAAACTGTAAAGAATAATTGAAGATATCAATAAACCACCCTCAAGTAAAGAGCGACTCTTCATTTGAGCTCTAACCGGGCTCACCACAGTCATTCGTCAGCCCACACCAGCACAATCATTTAAAACCCATCTTTTACTTCCTATAAGTGATCTGTCCTTTTCCTCTGAATCTACCTGCGTTGCAACAATGAAATTTCCCCATGTGGGACAATAAAGGAATATCTTATTTTAAACTCTAATCCAGTTGATGCTGAGGCTCTTCTCTGTTTCAGGTCCGGATCTGGGACTATGCGGCGCTGGACCAGGGCAGTTTGTTCCACTCGCTCTGGTCCGGGTCAGTTCTGGGTTCTGGACTCGGCTCAGGTCTGGGCTCAGGTCTGGGGATCCGGGGAGGCCCTGTTGACCGTGTGGTGTCCTTCCTGTCCCAGTCCACTCAGGTCCAGCCTGCGCTCGTCTGCACTGGACCTTCTGGAGTCTGGGTCGGATCTGCCAGGAACCGAGTCCATCACCACCACAGCGGCCGCCTCACAGGTCCGAGCTTTAGTCCTGCTTTAGTCCTGCTTTAGTCCTGCTTTAGTCCTGCTTTAGTCCTGCTTTAGTCCTGCTTTAGTCCTGCTTTAGTCCTGCTTTAGACCTGCTTTAGACCTGCTTTAGTCCTGCTTTAGTCCTGCTTTAGTCCTGCTTTAGTCTTACTTTAGTCCTGCTTTAGACCTGCTTTAGACCTGCTTTAGTCCTACTTTAGTCCTGCTTTAGTCCTGCTTTAGTCTTACTTTAGTCCTGCTTTAGTCCTGCTTTAGTCCTGCTTTAGTCCTGCTTTAGACCTGCTTTAGTCCTGCTTTAGTCCTGCTTTAGACCTGCTTTAGACCTGCTTTAGTCCTGCTTTAGACCTACTTTAGACCTACTTTAGTCCTGCTTTAGACCTACTTTAGTCTTACTTTAGTCCTGCTTTAGTCCTGCTTTAGTCCTACTTTAGTCCTGCTTTAGTCCTGCTTTAGTCTTACTTTAGTCCTGCTTTAGTCCTGCTTTAGTCCTGCTTTAGACCTGCTTTAGTCTTACTTTAGTCCTGCTTTAGTCCTACTTTAGTCTTACTTTAGTCTTACTTTAGTCTTACTTTAGTCCTGCTTTAGTCCTGCTTTAGTCCTGCTTTAGTCCTGCTTTAGTCCTGCTTTAGTCCTACTTTAGTCCTGCTTTAGTCCTGCTTTAGTCCTGCTTTAGTCCTACTTTAGTCCTGCTTTAGTCCTACTTTAGTCCTGCTTTAGTCCTGCTTTAGTCCTGCTTTAGACCTGCTTTAGTCCTACTTTAGAGCTGCTTTAGTCCTGCTTTAGTCCTGCTTTAGTCCTACTTTAGTCCTGCTTTAGTCCTACTTTAGTCCCGGTTTAGTCCTGCTTTAGTCCTGCTTTAGACCTGCTTTAGTCCTACTTTAGACCTGCTTTAGACCTGCTTTAGTCCTACTTTAGACCTGCTTTAGACCTACTTTAGTCCTGCTTTAGTCCTGCTTTAGTCCTACTTTAGTCCTACTTTAGTCCTACTTTAGTCCTGCTTTAGTCCTACTTTAGTCCTGCTTTAGTCCTGCTTTAGTCCTGCTTTAGTCCTACTTTAGTCCTGCTTTAGACCTGCTTTAGTCTTACTTTAGTCCTGCTTTAGTCCTGCTTTAGTCCTGCTTTAGTCCTGCTTTAGTCCTGCTTTAGTCCTGCTTTAGTCCTACTTTAGTCCTGCTTTAGACCTGCTTTAGTCTTACTTTAGTCCTGCTTTAGTCCTGCTTTAGTCCTGCTTTAGTCCTACTTTAGTCCTGCTTTAGACCTGCTTTAGTCTTACTTTAGTCCTGCTTTAGTCCTGCTTTAGTCCTGCTTTAGTCCTGCTTTAGACCTGCTTTAGTCTTACTTTAGTCCTGCTTTAGTCCTGCTTTAGTCCTGCTTTAGTCCTGCTTTAGTCCTGCTTTAGTCCTGCTTTAGTCCTGCTTTAGACCTGCTTTAGTCCTGCTTTAGTCCTGCTTTAGTCCTGCTTTAGTCCTACTTTAGTCCTGCTTTAGACCTGCTTTAGTCTTACTTTAGTCCTGCTTTAGACCTGCTTTAGTCCTGCTTTAGTCCTACTTTAGACCTGCTTTAGACCTGCTTTAGTCCTACTTTAGACCTGCTTTAGACCTACTTTAGTCCTACTTTAGTCCTGCTTTAGTCCTGCTTTAGTCCTACTTTAGTCCTGCTTTAGTCCTGCTTTAGTCCTGCTTTAGTCCTGCTTTAGTCCTACTTTAGTCCTACTTTAGTCCTGCTTTAGACCTGCTTTAGACCTGCTTTAGTCCTACTTTAGAGCTGCTTTAGTCCTGCTTTAGTCCTGCTTTAGTCCTACTTTAGTCCTGCTTTAGTCCTGCTTTAGTCCTACTTTAGTCCTGCTTTAGTCCTGCTTTAGTCCTACTTTACAGCTGCTTTAGACCTGCTTTAGTCCCGGTTTAGTCCTACTTTAGACCTGCTTTAGTCCTGCTTTAGTCCTGCTTTAGAGCTGCTTTAGACCTGCTTTAGTCCCGGTTTAGTCCTACTTTAGACCTGCTTTAGTCCTGCTTTAGTCCTACTTTAGTCCTGCTTTAGTCCTGCTTTAGTCCTACTTTAGTCCTGCTTTAGTCCTGCTTTAGAGCTGCTTTAGACCTGCTTTAGTCTTACTTTAGTCCTGCTTTAGTCCTGCTTTAGTCCTACTTTAGTCCTGCTTTAGACCTGCTTTAGACCTGCTTTAGTCCTACTTTAGACCTGCTTTAGACCTACTTTAGTCCTGCTTTAGTCCTGCTTTAGTCCTACTTTAGTCCTACTTTAGTCCTACTTTAGTCCTGCTTTAGTCCTACTTTAGTCCTGCTTTAGTCCTGCTTTAGTCCTGCTTTAGTCCTACTTTAGTCCTGCTTTAGACCTGCTTTAGTCTTACTTTAGTCCTGCTTTAGTCCTGCTTTAGTCCTGCTTTAGTCCTGCTTTAGTCCTGCTTTAGTCCTGCTTTAGTCCTACTTTAGTCCTGCTTTAGACCTGCTTTAGTCTTACTTTAGTCCTGCTTTAGTCCTGCTTTAGTCCTGCTTTAGTCCTACTTTAGTCCTGCTTTAGACCTGCTTTAGTCTTACTTTAGTCCTGCTTTAGTCCTGCTTTAGTCCTGCTTTAGTCCTGCTTTAGTCCTGCTTTAGACCTGCTTTAGTCTTACTTTAGTCCTGCTTTAGTCCTGCTTTAGTCCTGCTTTAGTCCTGCTTTAGTCCTGCTTTAGTCCTGCTTTAGACCTGCTTTAGTCCTGCTTTAGTCCTGCTTTAGTCCTGCTTTAGTCCTACTTTAGTCCTGCTTTAGACCTGCTTTAGTCTTACTTTAGTCCTGCTTTAGACCTGCTTTAGTCCTGCTTTAGTCCTACTTTAGACCTGCTTTAGACCTGCTTTAGTCCTACTTTAGACCTGCTTTAGACCTACTTTAGTCCTGCTTTAGTCCTGCTTTAGTCCTACTTTAGTCCTGCTTTAGTCCTGCTTTAGTCCTGCTTTAGTCCTGCTTTAGTCCTACTTTAGTCCTACTTTAGTCCTGCTTTAGACCTGCTTTAGACCTGCTTTAGTCCTACTTTAGAGCTGCTTTAGTCCTGCTTTAGTCCTGCTTTAGTCCTACTTTAGTCCTGCTTTAGTCCTGCTTTAGTCCTACTTTAGTCCTGCTTTAGTCCTGCTTTAGTCCTACTTTACAGCTGCTTTAGACCTGCTTTAGTCCCGGTTTAGTCCTACTTTAGACCTGCTTTAGTCCTGCTTTAGTCCTGCTTTAGTCCTGCTTTAGTCCTACTTTAGTCCTGCTTTAGTCCTGCTTTAGTCCTACTTTACAGCTGCTTTAGACCTGCTTTAGTCCCGGTTTAGTCCTACTTTAGACCTGCTTTAGTCCTGCTTTAGTCCTGCTTTAGAGCTGCTTTAGACCTGCTTTAGTCCCGGTTTAGTCCTACTTTAGACCTGCTTTAGTCCTGCTTTAGTCCTGCTTTAGTCCTGCTTTAGTCCTGCTTTAGTCCTACTTTAGTCCTGCTTTAGTCCTGCTTTAGTCCTACTTTACAGCTGCTTTAGACCTGCTTTAGTCCCGGTTTAGTCCTACTTTAGAGCTGCTTTAGACCTGCTTTAGTCCCGGTTTAGTCCTACTTTAGACCTGCTTTAGTCCTGCTTTAGTCCTACTTTAGTCCTGCTTTAGTCCTGCTTTAGTCCTACTTTAGTCCTGCTTTAGTCCTGCTTTAGTCCTACTTTAGTCCTGCTTTAGTCCTGCTTTAGTCCTACTTTACAGCTGCTTTAGACCTGCTTTAGTCCCGGTTTAGTCCTACTTTAGACCTGCTTTAGTCCTGCTTTAGTCCTGCTTTAGTCCTGCTTTAGTCCTACTTTAGTCCTGCTTTAGTCCTGCTTTAGTCCTACTTTACAGCTGCTTTAGACCTGCTTTAGTCCCGGTTTAGTCCTACTTTAGACCTGCTTTAGTCCTGCTTTAGTCCTGCTTTAGACCTGCTTTAGTCCTGCTTTAGTCCTGCTTTAGTCCTGCTTTAGTCCTGCTTTAGTCCTGCTTTAGACCTGCTTTAGTCTTACTTTAGTCCTGCTTTAGTCCTGCTTTAGTCCTGCTTTAGTCCTGCTTTAGTCCTGCTTTAGACCTGCTTTAGTCCTGCTTTAGTCCTGCTTTAGTCCTGCTTTAGTCCTACTTTAGTCCTGCTTTAGACCTGCTTTAGTCTTACTTTAGTCCTGCTTTAGACCTGCTTTAGTCCTGCTTTAGTCCTACTTTAGACCTGCTTTAGACCTGCTTTAGTCCTACTTTAGACCTGCTTTAGACCTACTTTAGTCCTACTTTAGTCCTGCTTTAGTCCTGCTTTAGTCCTACTTTAGTCCTGCTTTAGTCCTGCTTTAGTCCTGCTTTAGTCCTGCTTTAGTCCTACTTTAGTCCTACTTTAGTCCTGCTTTAGACCTGCTTTAGACCTGCTTTAGTCCTACTTTAGAGCTGCTTTAGTCCTGCTTTAGTCCTGCTTTAGTCCTACTTTAGTCCTGCTTTAGTCCTGCTTTAGTCCTACTTTAGTCCTGCTTTAGTCCTGCTTTAGTCCTACTTTACAGCTGCTTTAGACCTGCTTTAGTCCCGGTTTAGTCCTACTTTAGACCTGCTTTAGTCCTGCTTTAGTCCTGCTTTAGTCCTGCTTTAGTCCTACTTTAGTCCTGCTTTAGTCCTGCTTTAGTCCTACTTTACAGCTGCTTTAGACCTGCTTTAGTCCCGGTTTAGTCCTACTTTAGACCTGCTTTAGTCCTGCTTTAGTCCTGCTTTAGAGCTGCTTTAGACCTGCTTTAGTCCCGGTTTAGTCCTACTTTAGACCTGCTTTAGTCCTGCTTTAGTCCTGCTTTAGTCCTACTTTAGTCCTGCTTTAGTCCTGCTTTAGTCCTACTTTACAGCTGCTTTAGACCTGCTTTAGTCCCGGTTTAGTCCTACTTTAGACCTGCTTTAGTCCTGCTTTAGTCCTGCTTTAGAGCTGCTTTAGACCTGCTTTAGTCCCGGTTTAGTCCTACTTTAGACCTGCTTTAGTCCTGCTTTAGTCCTGCTTTAGTCCTACTTTAGTCCTGCTTTAGTCCTGCTTTAGTCCTACTTTACAGCTGCTTTAGACCTGCTTTAGTCCCGGTTTAGTCCTACTTTAGAGCTGCTTTAGACCTGCTTTAGTCCCGGTTTAGTCCTACTTTAGTCCTGCTTTAGTCCTGCTTTAGTCCTACTTTACAGCTGCTTTAGACCTGCTTTAGTCCCGGTTTAGTCCTGCTTTAGACCTGCTTTAGTCCTGCTTTAGTCCTGCTTTAGTCCTGCTTTAGTCCTACTTTAGTCCTGCTTTAGTCCTGCTTTAGACCTACTTTAGTCCTACTTTAGTCCTGCTTTAGTCCTGCTTTAGACCT
Source organism: Eucyclogobius newberryi (assembly GCF_026437365.1). Classification (NCBI taxonomy): domain Eukaryota; kingdom Metazoa; phylum Chordata; class Actinopteri; order Gobiiformes; family Gobiidae; genus Eucyclogobius; species Eucyclogobius newberryi. Next base: position 41,213 of record NW_027316535.1, read on the forward strand.
GCTTTAGTCCTGCTTTAGTCCTGCTTTAGTCCTGCTTTAGTCCTGCTTTAGTCCTACTTTAGTCCTGCTTTAGTCCTGCTTTAGACCTACTTTAGTCCTACTTTAGTCCTGCTTTAGTCCTGCTTTAGTCCTGCTTTAGTCCTGCTTTAGTCCTGCTTTTATAAAAACTATGAGTAGAAAGAACACGAGCCACATTTCTCTGTAAATGTTCTTCTGTTTCAGGATCGTTCTGGCAGAACCTGGTTCCTCGAGGGACAGTGTCCTCCACTAAATGGACCTTCATCACCTCGTCCTCCGTCCACCCGCCATCAACTGGTAACTGACCCGGTCCAGACCCGTTCCAGACTGGGTGCAGTTCTGGTCCTGGTCCTGGTCCTGGTCCTGGTCCTGGTCCTGGTCCTGGTCCTGGTCCTGGTTCTGATCCTGGTTCTGATCCTGGTTCTGATCCTGGTCCTGGTTCTGGTCCTGGTCCTGGTCCTGGTTCTGATCCTGGTCCTGGTTCTGGTCCTGGTCCTGGTCCTGGTCCTGGTTCTGGTCCTGGTCCTGGTTCTGATCCTGGTCCTGGTCCTGGTCCTGGTCCTGGTCCTGGTTCTGATCCTGGTCCTGGTCCTGGTCCTGGTCCTGGTCCTGGTTCTGATCCTGGTTCTGATCCTGGTTCTGATCCTGGTCCTGGTTCTGGTCCTGGTCCTGGTTCTGATCCTGGTCCTGGTTCTGGTCCTGGTCCTGGTCCTGGTCCTGGTTCTGGTCCTGGTCCTGGTTCTGGTCCTGGTCCTGGTCCTGGTCCTGGTCCTGGTTCTGGTTCTGGTCCTGGTCCTGGTCCTGGTCCTGGTTCTGATCCTGGTCCTGGTCCTGGTCCTGGTCCTGGTTCTGATCCTGGTCCTGGTCCTGGTCCTGGTCCTGGTCCTGGTTCTGATCCTGGTCCTGGTCCTGGTCCTGGTCCTGGTCCTGGTCCTGGTCCTGGTTCTGATCCTGGTCCTGGTTCTGGTCCTGGTCCTGGTCCTGGTCCTGGTTCTGGTCCTGGTCCTGGTTCTGATCCTGGTCCTGGTTCTGATCCTGGTCCTGGTCCTGGTCCTGGTCCTGGTCCTGGTTCTGATCCTGGTCCTGGTTCTGGTTCTCTTCTCAGGTTCTTTCCTGTGGTTGGCTCAGAGTCGCAGAGATTTGTTTTGTGTTTGGGACCAAGACGGAGAACTGAGACCATCGTCTGTGCCACTGCCTCCAGAGGTACTTGTACTGCAATACTGCGAGAACTGCAATACTGCGAGAACTGCAATACTGCGAGAACTGCCAATACTGAGAGAACTGCCAATACTGCGAGAACTGCAATACTGCGAGAACTGCAATACTGCGAGAACTGCAATACTGCGAGAACTGCAATACTGCGAGAACTGCAATACTGCGAGAACTGCAATACTGCGAGAACTGCAATACTGCGAGAACTGCAATACTGCGAGAACTGCAATACTGCGAGAACTGCCAATACTGCGAGAACTGCAATACTGCGAGAACTGCAATACTGCGAGAACTGCAATACTGCGAGAACTGCAATACTGCGAGAACTGCAATACTGCGAGAACTGCCAATACTGCGAGAACTGCAATACTGCGAGAACTGCAATACTGCGAGAACTGCAATACTGCGAGTACTGCAATACTGCGAGAACTGCAATACTGCGAGAACTGCAATACTGCGAGAACTGCAATACTGCGAGAACTGCCAATACTGCGAGAACTGCAATACTGCGAGAACTGCAATACTGCGAGAACTGCAATACTGCGAGAACTGCAATACTGCGAGAACTGCCAATACTGCGAGAACTGCAATACTGCGAGAACTGCAATACTGCGAGAACTGCAATACTGCGAGAACTGCAATACTGCGAGAACTGCAATACTGCGAGTACTGCAATACTGCGAGAACTGCAATACTGCGAGAACTGCAATACTGCGAGAACTGCAATACTGCGAGAACTGCAATACTGCGAGAACTGCCAATACTGCGAGAACTGCCAATACTGCGAGAACTGCAATACTGCGAGAACTGCAATACTGCGAGAACTGCAATACTGCGAGAACTGCCAATACTGCGAGAACTGCAATACTGCGAGAACTGCCAATACTGCGAGAACTGCAATACTGCGAGAACTGCAATACTGCGAGAACTGCAATACTGCGAGAACTGCCAATACTGCGAGAACTGCAATACTGCGAGAACTGCAATACTGCGAGAACTGCAATACTGCGAGAACTGCCAATACTGCGAGAACTGCAATACTGCGAGAACTGCAATACTGCGAGAACTGCCAATACTGCGAGAACTGCAATACTGCGAGAACTGCAATACTGCGAGTACTGCAATACTGCGAGAACTGCAATACTGCGAGAACTGCAATACTGCGAGAACTGCAATACTGCGAGAACTGCCAATACTGCGAGAACTGCAATACTGCGAGAACTGCAATACTGCGAGTACTGCAATACTGCGAGAACTGCAATACTGCGAGAACTGCAATACTGCGAGAACTGCAATACTGCGAGAACTGCAATACTGCGAGAACTGCCAATACTGCGAGAACTGCAATACTGCGAGTACTGCAATACTGCGAGAACTGCAATACTGCGAGAACTGCAATACTGCGAGAACTGCCAATACTGCGAGTACTGCAATACTGCGAGGACTGCAATACTGCGAGAACTGCCAATACTGCGAGTACTGCAATACTGCGAGTACTGCAATACTGCGAGAACTGCAATACTGCGAGTACTGCAATACTGCGAGAACTGCAATACTGCGAGTACTGCAATACTGCGAGAACTGCAATACTGCGAGTACTGCAATACTGCGAGTACTGCAATACTGCGAGTACTGCAATACTGCGAGAACTGCAATACTGCGAGTACTGCAATACTGCGAGAACTGCAATACTGCGAGTACTGCAATACTGCGAGAACTGCAATACTGCGAGAACTGCAATACTGCGAGTACTGCAATCCTGCGAGTACTGCAATACTGCGAGGACTGCAATACTGCGAGTACTGCAATACTGCGAGTACTGCAATACTGCGAGAACTGCAATACTGCGAGTACTGCAATACTGCGAGTACTGCAATACTGCGAGAACTGCAATACTGCGAGTACTGCAATACTGCGAGAACTGCAATACTGCGAGTACTGCAATACTGCGAGAACTGCAATACTGCGAGTACTGCCAATACTGCGAGTACTGCAATACTGCGAGTACTGCAATACTGCGAGAACTGCAATACTGCGAGAACTGCAATACTGCGAGTACTGCAATACTGCGAGAACTGCAATACTGCGAGTACTGCAATACTGCGAGAACTGCAATACTGCGAGAACTGCAATACTGCGAGTACTGCAATACTGCGAGTACTGCAATACTGCGAGAACTGCAATACTGCGAGTACTGCAATACTGCGAGTACTGCAATACTGCGAGAACTGCAATACTGCGAGTACTGCAATACTGCGAGTACTGCAATACTGCGAGTACTGCCAATACTGCGAGGACTGCAATACTGCGAGGACTGCAATACTGCGAGTACTGCAATACTGCGAGTACTGCAATACTGCGAGTACTGCAATACTGCGAGTACTACCAATACTGCGAGTACTACCAATACTGCGAGTACTACCAATACTGCGAGGACTGCAATACTGCGAGGACTGCAATACTGCGAGTACTGCCAATACTGCGAGTACTACCAATACTGCGAGTACTGCAATACTGCGAGAACTGCAATACTGCGAGTACTGCAATACTGCGAGAACTGCAATACTGCGAGTACTGCAATACTGCGAGAACTGCAATACTGCGAGTACTGCCAATACTGCGAGTACTGCAATACTGCGAGTACTGCAATACTGCGAGAACTGCAATACTGCGAGAACTGCAATACTGCGAGTACTGCAATACTGCGAGTACTGCAATACTGCGAGAACTGCAATACTGCGAGTACTGCAATACTGCGAGAACTGCAATACTGCGAGAACTGCAATACTGCGAGTACTGCAATACTGCGAGTACTGCAATACTGCGAGAACTGCAATACTGCGAGTACTGCAATACTGCGAGTACTGCAATACTGCGAGAACTGCAATACTGCGAGTACTGCAATACTGCGAGTACTGCAATACTGCGAGTACTGCCAATACTGCGAGGACTGCAATACTGCGAGTACTGCAATACTGCGAGTACTGCAATACTGCGAGTACTGCAATACTGCGAGTACTACCAATACTGCGAGTACTACCAATACTGCGAGGACTGCAATACTGCGAGGACTGCAATACTGCGAGTACTGCCAATACTGCGAGTACTACCAATACTGCGAGTACTACCAATACTGCGAGTACTACCAATACTGCGAGTACTGCAATACTGCGAGGACTGCAATACTGCGAGGACTGCAATACTGCGAGTACTGCCAATACTGCGAGTACTACCAATACTGCGAGTACTGCAATACTGCGAGTACTGCAATACTGCGAGTACTACCAATAGTGCGAGTACTGCCAATACTGCGAGTACTACCAATAGTGCGAGTACTGCCAATACTGCGAGTACTGCAATATTGCGAGTCCTACCAATACTGCGAGTACTGCCAATACTGCGAGTACTACCAATACTGCGAGTACTGCCAATACTGCGAGTACTGCCAATACTGCGAGTACTGCCAATACTGCGAGTACTGCCAATACTGCGAGTACTGCCAATACTGCGAGTACTGCAATACTGCGAGTACTGCCAATACTGCGAGAACTGCAATACTGCGAGAACTGCAATACTGCGAGAACTGCAATACTGCGAGTACTGCAATACTGCGAGTACTGCCAATACTGCGAGTACTACCAATACTGCGAGTACTACCAATACTGCGAGTACTACCAATACTGCGAGTACTCCCAATACTGCGAGTACTCGCAATACTGCGAGTACTGCAATACTGCGAGGACTGCAATACTGCGAGTACTGCCAATACTGCGAGTACTACCAATACTGCGAGTACTACCAATACTGCGAGTACTACCAATACTGCGAGTACTACCAATAGTGCGAGTACTGCAATACTGCGAGTACTGCAATACTGCGAGTACTGCAATACTGCGAGTACTGCCAATACTGCGAGTACTGCAATACTGCGAGTACTGCCAATACTGCGAGTACTGCAATACTGCGAGTACTGCAATACTGCGAGAACTGCAATACTGCGAGAACTGCAATACTGCGAGTACTGCAATACTGCGAGTACTGCAATACTGCGAGTACTGCCAATACTGCGAGTACTGCCAATACTGCGAGTACTGCAATACTGCGAGTACTGCAATACTGCGAGTACTGCAATACTGCGAGTACTAGGAAGATTTCTACGAAATTTATTTTTGTGACGCCCAAAATCACAACAGTAGTTTCCTCGAGGGTGAAAAACACATTCAACAATGTCCATAAGGCAATGTCCCAGCGTCCCGTGTCCTTAGACACATGTCCCAGCGTCCCATGTCCTTAGACACATGTCCCAGCGTCCCGTGTCCTTAGACACTTGTCCCAGCGTCCCGTGTCCTTAGACACATATCCCAGCGTCCCGTGTCCTTAGACACATGTCCCAGCGTCCCGTGTCCTTGGACACATGTCCCAGCGTCCCGTGTCCTTGGACACATGTCCCAGCATCCCGTGTCCTTGGACACATGTCCCAGCGTCCCGTGTCCTTAGACACATGTCCCAGCGTCCCGTGTCCTTAGACACTTGTCCCAGCGTCCCGTGTCCTTAGACACATATCCCAGCGTCCCGTGTCCTTAGACACATGTCCCAGCGTCCCGTGTCCTTAGACACATGTCCCAGCGTCCCGTGTCCTTAGACACATGTCCCAGCGTCCCGTGTCCTTGGACACATGTCCCAGCGTCCCGTGTCCTTGGACACATGTCCCAGCGTCCCGTGTCCTTAGACACATGTCCCAGCGTCCCGTGTCCTTGGACACATGTCCCAGCGTCCCGTGTCCTTAGACACATGTCCCAGCGTCCCGTGTCCTTGGACACATGTCCCAGCGTCCCGTGTCCTTGGACACATGTCCCAGCGTCCCGTGTCCTTAGACACATGTCCCAGCGTCCCGTGTCCTTGGACACATGTCCCAGCGTCCCGTGTCCTTGGACACTTGTCCCGGCGTCCCGTGTCCTTGGACACATGTCCCGGCGTCCCGTGTCCTTGGACACGTGTCCTTGGACACATGTCCCGGCGTCCCGTGTCCTTGGACACGTGTCCTTGGACACATGTCCC